>NC_080170.1:103532591-103832591 GCF_950295315.1 Erinaceus europaeus
GTAAACTGAGCCAGGAAAGGGCAGGTGGCTTCAGCCTCAGGCGGCTTATGCCTTGTTGAGGCTGTGCCTGGAAGGGGGAAGCTGGGATCTGGCAGCCTTCCTACCTATCTCCCCCTTTACCCCAAGCTCTCCAGGAATAGAGGTGGCTTCTTGTCCTGCATTGGAGTTCCAGTGCCAGGTGGGGGGTATGGCAGTCCTCCTCAATCTCAAATGTGCCCTCTGACTACCATGTGACAAGGGATGGAGAGTGCCAGCAAAATACTATTTTTAGGAGGGGTGGGGAACAACCTTCTCTTGGAATTTAAAATAAATGTTTTCCCAAAATGCTAGCATCAGGCATATTGAGTTAATCAAATGAGTGTGGGGGAATCCTTAAATTACCTTTGCAGACTTTTCTGTATACTTGAAGGTACTTTCAAAAAATAGTTAAAAAAAATAAACAGAGGGAGTCGGATGGTAGCACAGTAGGTTAAGCGCAGGTGGCGCAAAGTGCAAGGACCTGTTAGGATCTCGGTTCGAGCCCCCGGCTCCCCACCTGCAGGGGAGTCGCTTCACAGGCGGTGAAGCAGGTCTGCAGGCGTCTCTCTGTCTCTCTTCCTCTCTGTCTTCCCCTTGTCTCTCTCAATTTGTCTCTCTCTATCCGATAACAAATAAAAAAATAAACAAACAAAAACGCCTAAGACTGTTCTAGAACATTTTTTTTCTAGAAAGGAGAAAAGAGGAGTGTGTGTGTGTGTGTGTGTGTGTGTGTGTGTGTGTGTGTGTGTGTGTTACTCACAGGGGCACAAGGACTGTGCAGTGCTGTCTGTCCCTGTCTGTCCATTCTTGCCCGACGGGGCTCAGCAGAGGCGCAGCAGCCCCTCCCCGCCATCGCGACACTGCCCCCTGTGGTGACTCACTCCGGATCGGATCGTTTAAATACCGGGAGCTCCAGGGGAGCCGCACTCATGCTGCAGCCTTGAGCCGCCCCAAGGACTCTTCCCCCCTCCCTCTGGTCAACGGCGGGCGGTAAGTAGGCGGAGGGACCCCTCCCACCTCCTTCTCGTCTTCGCCAGCTCCCCTCCCCTTCCCGCTGACTTCCCCTCCCCGCAGAGATTTCAGACGGACAGGACTGGGGGTCCCTGGGGATGCTTTGCTTGGTCCCGGACCCTGGGTGCCTGGGTCGCACGCCTGAATCTGCGCACCCTTGACCAACCTCTTCCTCCACTCCCCCTTTCGCCCCACGAAGTCACCCTCTGTGTGTAGGGGGTCGGGGGGGGGGGGGAGCAAGAAGCTGACTGATGAAGGGGAAATCCCCATCACTTACTAATCAGATTTACTTCTTTCTGAACCCTGATTCCATTGGAAGAAGAATTTCTGTTTTTATTTTATTTTATTTTGTTTTGTTTTTTATGGTGGTGCAGGGGATTGAACCCGGAGTTTTGGAGTCTTAGACATAGAACTTCTGTTTTTAAGGCTCTGAATATTTATTTATTTATTTATTTATTTTATCGCCACCAGGGTTATTGCTGGGATTTGGTGCCTGCATGACAAATCCACTGTTCCTTTTTTTTTTTTTTTTTTTTTTTGGAAGGAGGTCAATTTTGATAGGGCAGAGAAAAATTGAGAAGGGAGGAGGAGCTAAAGGAGAGAGAAAGAAAGACACTTATAGCACTTGTAGGGAGTCGGGTGGTAGTGCAGCAGGTTAAGTGCAGGTGGTGCGAAGCACAAGGACCAGCCTAAGGATCCTGGTTCAAGCCCCCGGCTCCCCACCTGCAGGGGGAGGGTTGCTTCACAGGTGGTGAAGCAGGTCTGCAGGTGTCTTTCTCTCCCCCCCTCTGTCTTCTCCTCCTCTCTCTATTTCTCTCTGTACTATCCAACAACGAAGACATCAATAACTACAACAATAAAAAAAAAAAGAAAGACACCTGCAGACCTGCTTCACTACTCTTGAAATGTCCATCCCTTACAGGTGGGGAACTGGGATTTTGAACCCAGTTCCTTGCACATGGTAATATAGGCACCCAGCCAGATGGCCACCACCTGGCACCAAAGCTCCGGTCCTTTTCCTGAGCTTTTAGTGTGGTATCTTCCCTCTCCTCAGTGGTCTGCCCTGAGTTTGGGGTCTGTCCTTGGGGTGGCTGTCCCAGGCAAGAAAGCCTTTTACACACATTGAATGCCTTCATTTTGCATTTCTTATTTGCAATTGTGCTGTTGACTCAGAATTCTTCTAGGTTCTGAGTGGGTGTGGGGCTCAGGAGACCCCATTTGGGCAGCTAGTTTGCTCTGCCTCCACCTCCACTCCCCCAGGGGAGTGAGCACTCCCCCCAGGAGCCAGAGAGAGAGTCAGGGCTACAGAGGGATCTGTGCCAACCTATGCCCTTGCACTCTGGACTACTGTTTCTTTACCAGTGTCTCTGCTCAGATATCGAGGCAGGAGTAGGGCCATGTGGAAGCCAGAACTTTTCTGGAGTAAAAAGGGAGCAAGCTCTGCTAGCTCGGGACTACATGTGCTCTCCTGGGGCTCAGGCCTACACAGCCAGGGATGGGAGGCTGCCTGCCTACTCTAGCCTTTCCTGTGGGATTGTCTGAGACTAAACTGTGGGTGTACTGGTGACCCTGGTTCCAGGATCTGGTGATCCTCTCACAGTTGTTGTTGTTTCTTTCTTTTCTTTTCTTTTCTTTTTTTCATTTTTCATTTTTTTTTTTTGCCTCCAGGGTTATTGCTGGGGCTCAATGCCATATGAAGTCACTGCTTCTGGTGGCCATTTTTTCCATTTTATTGGATAGGACAGAGAAAGATTGAGAGGGGTGGGTGGGACAGAGAGAGGGGGAGAGAGAGAGAGAGAGGGAGAGGAAGAGATAGATAGATAGAGAGAGAGAGAGACCAGACCTGCTTCACTGCTTGTGAAGCTGCTTGCAAGTGGGGTACTGGGGGCTTGAACTGGGGTCTGTGAGCTCAGTACTATGTATGTTTAACAGGATGTGTCACCGCCCCCTCCTTAAAATTTTTTTATTGGAGGACATTAATGGCTTACAGACAGCAACAGGAAATATAGTTGTCAGTACATGTGTACAATTTCTCAGTTTTCTGCAAAACACTCTAGCCGCCTGCCTAGGTCCTCCTCCACTGTCATCCATCAGAACCTGATCCCTCCCCCTCAGTCCTTCACTTTGGCGCAGTACACCAAACCCAGTCCAAGTTCTGCTTTGTGTCTCCCCTTTTGTTCTTATTTCTCATCTTCTGTCTGTGAGATAATCCCATGTTCATTCTTCTCTTTCTGTCTCAAGCAATGAATCTGTTGAACATCTGGGGTGCATTCAGGGCCAGACAGACCCATTTGCCTGTGGTCTTGAGTCACCAGCAAGCTCTGTGATGATGAGACAAGCAAGTAAGAGGGGGTTAGGGGGTGAGGGATAGGGGAGGAAGGTATGAGCAGAGCTCATGTGCCTAGAAGTCTCTCTCCAAGCTAGGGAACACTCCCTGGGCCTGCATTGAATGGAGGGGGTGGTAGGACACAGGTGAGAGATCCAGATGTGGAGAAGTCAGAGGAGCTGAGCAGGAAGCTGTCCCAGTTTGGTCCTGCCAGCAAACGCTCCTGAGGCTGTTATTATACAAAGCGATGTGCTTCCCTGAGTCCTGATCACGAAGGCACTGCTACAGCTCCTGGTCTAACTACCACCCTTGGCCTTGAGGACCTGGGATTTGGAAACCACTATCAAGATGCCTTGAGAAAAAAAAAGAAGGAGGAGGAGGAGAAGAAGGAGGAGGAGGAGGAGGAGGAGGAAGAGGAGGAGGAGAAGAAGAAGATGATGATGAAGAAGAAAAGAAGATGAAGAAGAAGAAAAGAAGAGGAGGAGGAAGAAGAAGAAAAAGAAGAAGAAGAAGAGGAGGAAAGAGGAAAAAGAAGAAGAAGAAGAGGAGGAGAAGGAGGAGGAGGAGGAGGAGGAGGAGGAAGAAGAAGAAGAAGAAGAAGAAGAAGAAGAAGAAGAAGAAGAAGAAGAAGAAGAAGAAGAAGAAGAAGAAGAAGAAGGAGAAAACAGAAAGATGCCTTGAAGAGCGGCTGATCCATGTCAGTCTCCTTGGGCCTCTCCATGTACTACCCTGAGAAGGGGCTGGAGTCCTGGGCTGGCTTCACAGGGCCCCCTTCTCCCCATGTGGCTGGCATGTTTGCTAATCTCTCCTGCTGCTTTTGCCAAGCTAATTACAGCTCTGCTCTGGCTATTGCAGATGCCAAGCTCCATCATCCCTAGCTCTGGGGCTGGAAAGGAATGCACTTTCTTACCCTTTCTTTCTTGCTTCCTCTGTCTCTGTCTCTCTCTTTCTCCCTTTCTGTTTGTCCTTTCCTTCTTTCCATCTTTATATTCCTCCTCCTTCTTCCCTTCTCCTTCTTCTGCTTCTTTGTCTTTGTCTTCTTTAGTTAGAGACAAAGAGGCAGATAGTGAAAGAGACCAAAGCGTGGAAGAAGCTTCCTTGGGAGTTGGGCTTGAACCTGGGTTAGATACATGGCTAAGCAGCACAAAATCCAAGTGAGCTATTTCTCTGACTCTCTCTTTCTTTCTCCTTCTTTCTCTCTTTCTATAAATAAGCACAAGGTGGGTGTTGGAAGACTATTAAAGATAAAATTAACAACTGAGAAAAGTAGAGGCTAAGGGTGTGGTCAGTCCTGCCCAGCTCCAACAGGCTTTATGTTTGGGGCAGAGCCTGAACAGGGCTGCACATTGACGCACTGGCCCACCCCTGCTGGTGATCCTTTCTACCCCTCCCCTCCACTCCTGCAGGCCACTCAGGTGGAGCAAAGTGAACATAAACATCAGAGTTACCTTAAGAAAGAACCTATTTTGAATCCTCTGGTTTGACAATTGCAAGAGGTACGTGACTTTGGTGTATCATGGTAGACAGCTGGAGGGTGGCTTGCATGTGAGCCTGAGACCATGTAAGACAGAGGGAATAAAGCTCCTTTCAGTGCCAGATACCTGGTTGACAAGGTCCTAAAACCAAGTCATAATTCAGGGATTCATCAAATTTGAGTTTAGGTGAAGCCCTTAATCTGGGTGTGAGAAATCCTCAGTAGATTGTGTGACCTTGGACAGGGCCCCTCTTCCCACTGGGCCTCTTAACTTTCCCACCTACAAAGTGACCAGATGGTCTCAGGTCCTTGTACTTGCGACACCCAGCTCTTTAAGCATTGCTTCTGGAAACAGCTTCTATTGTGGGTTCAACTTAGCTCAAACCTCAGATGTCTGATAAAGGCACAGCCAGGGCTGCTGGGAAAGCTTGATCAGGGAACTGTACCAGGTCTGGGGAGTGACCATCAGCCTGTCTGTTCTTGTCAGGAAATGATGTGGGTCAGGAGCCTGGGGCCCCAGCCTATCTATACCTCAAGTGGTACTTCTTTGTATACACAGTGTACTTGTATCGAAGTCTTTTGGAGGGGTTTGTTAAACATGCAAGACCTTGGGGCCCTACTTAGACTTTAGGATGAGAGTTCTTGCCTCCATGGAGCCTTCAGAGAGTTTGGCTTTCTTCAACAGCCAAAGGAACAGTAATTGCAACTAATTTTTATTGGGTACTCACTTTGTGCCAAGAATGAGTCTAAGTGCTTTCTGTGTATTAACTCACTTAATTTTCACAACAGCCACGCCATGAGGTCAGGTCTCTGAGCTTGTTCCCCAGGCCTCTCCAGATGGCTGCTGTGTCTTGAGCTCAGGGAGGGGTTACCCCCACCCTTTAAATAGGTACTGTGTACTGAGCTTAGAGAGGGGTGCTTCCTATTAGTGAGTTAGGGAGGCTTCATGCTCTGAAGCCCTCAGCCAGCCAGTGACTCGAGACTCCCTGGACCAAGCACCATAAACAACTTAGTTGATGCCAACACTAGCCCTCAAAAACTTCCAGTCTGGCACCATCCTCCACCTTGTATGTCCCTGGACTGGGTATGGTGACATCTCACAGTGAGGTGTTGTGTATTAGGGAGACCTGTACAGAGAGAAGACAAACAGCAGGAAGGGAGATCTCTCTGAGGCTCAATTTCCTCAGGTGTGCAGGGAAGGGCAAGACCAACAGCACTCTAAGAATCCTCTCTGCTCGAAGACCTCTGATACAGCTGCTGTCTAATTAGAACTGGGGTCAGGAGATAGCTGGTAAAGCACACACTTTTTTAAAAAAAATTCTTTATTGGGGGATTACTGTTTTACATTTGACAGTAAATACAATAGTTCGTACATGTATAACATTTCTCAGTTTTTCACATAACAATACAACCCCCACTAGATCCTCTGTTATCCTTTTTGGACCTGTACTCTCCACCCCCCCACCCCCACCCCAGAGTCTTTTACTTTGGTGCAATACGCCAACTCCAGTTCAGGTAAAGCACGCATTTTGTTATGTGCAAGGACCCAGCTTTGAACCCCCAGCACAACCTGGGAGCACCATGTGTGACACTAAAGGAAGGTTCATGAATGGTTGAGCAGTGCTGCAGTGTCTCTCTTTCTCTGTGTGTCTTTATCCCTATCTGAAATTCAAAAAGGAAGAGTCTTCCAGGAGTAAAGGAATTAGGCAAGTGCAAAGGCCTGGAACCAACAAAAGAAGCCTTTAGCAGATGGGCCTGGAGAGGTGGGCAGGAGCCCCAGACCTTGGCATGAAGTAGAGCTGAGCCAGAGAGCATGGCTGGTGAATCACAGGGAAGAGAGGATGAGCAAAATGAGTGTGGGGTGGGAAGCATCCAGCCGAATCTCCTTTCTGCCTCTGGCCTACAGACAGCAGAACTGCCAAGGGTCCTGGAAGTCTTTACAGGAGGGGAAACTGAGTCCATGTCCTAGAGAACTGACCTAAGTCTACATTCTGACTTAATGTTAAGACTAGTTGAGTACAAGAGCCTCTCCTATTCTTTCCAAAATCTTTGTTCTGTGACAGTAAAATAAGGATGTGTCTTCTCCCAGGGAAGTTTGGGCTTTGGAAAGGTGTGGAGTGCCAACCCTCCAACCAGCTCAGCCCAACCTTCAAGGCTGATTGTGCGTTTGCTTCTGAATCATGACTTACTCAGGCCAAGGAGACCCACAGCCAGCACACTTGCATCTGAGTGTCAAGGCTAGCTCCCTGTCTGTGTGTTTGGCTTTCTAATTACCAGGACAGGGGTCGCACAGAGCGACTGCAGTGACTGAAGACACACTCAGCCTCTTGGGGGAGGAGTGTGTATAATTAGAGCAGCTTTTTGGCTCTTTAACTGGCATTTGTCACAGCTGCCAAGCAGCACTGGGCAGCGTGGGCTATTAGGTTGCTGTGTGCTGGGCTCCAGGGCCTCGGGCTGCCATGTGCTTGGACCTTCACTGCATCAGCTCCCTAGTTCTGCTTCTGCAGACCCTTTCAGCCCAGATGGTTTTGCAGTTGGGTTGGGGGAGGTGTGTGGGGAGCTCTTGGAGGTCCTTGTAATGATCTGTGCCCACAGCGGTGGCAACAAGTGCTGGAAAACAGGGAGTCACTACTTGTGGTGCTGGGGTGGGCACTGCAGACAGTGAGGATTTTTAAAAAGGAAAATCTTCAAATTCCAGAGATTTTTTTGTCAGGCTGAATGTGGTCCTCATTTAAACAAGAGTGGCTGTGTTCCCACAGGGGAATTATCTCCTCCCAACCTCTCAGACACCCTCTCTGGGTCCCAGGCACATCCTAAAGGTGACTTGATGCCCTTCTCTTCCCAGCTCAGGAGTTTTGTTCATTAAAATAAGAAGCACTCCATCAGCACTTGTGCTGGAACCTGGAGACTGGGCCTCAGTTTCCTTGCTTCTGGCATTTCCATAAGGTGATGGGAATATATGCTCAGTAGTTCTTTCTTTTTCATTTTTTTTTACATTTATTTATTTTCCCTGTTGTTGCCCTTTTTTATTGTTGTTGTTGTTATTGATGTTGTCATTGTTGGATAGGACAGAGAGAAATGGAGAGAGGAGGGGAAGACAGAGAGGGGGAGAGAAAGATAGATACCTGTAGACCTGCTTCACCGCCTGTGAAGCAACTCCCCTGCAGGTGGGGAGCCAGGGGCTCGAACTGGGATTCTTACGCCAGTCCTTGCGCTTTGTGCCATGTGTGCTTAACCCGCTGCACTACCACCCAACTACCTGCTTAGCAGTTCTTAACCTAGTGAGGGTTAGAGACCCCTTTGACAAAGCTTTAGGTGCAAGTTACAGAAATCCTTAGTCCCTGGACTAGCAAGATCAAAATTAGAAGTGCTTTGGGAGCTGGGCGGTAGCGCAGCGGGTTGAGGGCACATGGCGCAAAGCCCAAGGACCGGAGTAAGGATTCTGGTTCGAGCCCCCAGCTCCCCACCTGCAGGGGAGTCGCTTCACAGGTGGTGAAGCAGGTCTGCAGGTTTCTGTCTTTCTCTCCCTCTCTCTGTCTTCCCCTCCTCTCTCCATTTCTCTGTCCTATCCAACAATGATGACAACAATAACAATAACTACAACAATAAAACAACAAGGGCAACAAAAGGAAATAAATAAATAAATAAAATATTTAAAAAAAAGAAGTGCTTTGAGGCCCTCTTGCTTCCAAGAGTCTGTAGGGTCCAGCCTGTGGGTGTACCAGACCAGTCACTCACATCTGTCTACACAGCTCTGTCAGAAACCCTCACACCCACTCCTCCACCTGCTCCCCACAGCAGCCTCAGGAGGGGCAGAAGTCAGTATCCACTTAACTGATGAGGAAGCAGAGTTTTTGGGGTCTCAGGCTCTGTTCAAAGTCAAGCATCTAGCTAGTACCCCCATGGTTTACATCAGGACCATTTCCCATGATCAGTGTCTTCACAGTCTCTCTCTCTGAAATGATCATAATTACCATCCCTGATCTCAATCACTGAGGTTCTCATGGATTTGCTTTCTGATCAGCACCATGTCTGGGGCAGCATCTGAACCTACCACCTTTTAGATCAAAGTGCATCCTATGTTTTGAGTCTCCTCGAGGTCACTCAGTGTTTCTTCATGGAAACTTGGGCAGAGCTCATGTATTGGCTGAGCTATAGCAATCCATTCCAGTGAGACAGGAAGTGATTCTGATCCTGACTTTCTTTTATTGGGAAGGTGGTTTGAATTAAACTCAGACAAAGCAGGTATGAACAGGTGAACAGCTAGGAAGATGCTAGGAGGGGCTGAGTAGGGGAAGGGCCCAGGAAGGAAGGCTGAGCTTCCCAGGCATTGTTTCCCCCATAGATCAACACTGTGGTTCTCTCTCTGCTGGCTCCTGCTGGTGGCCCAAGCAGGCTGCCATGTTTGTGGCCTTGGCATCTCCCCTCAGCTGCAGGCCTTCCTTACTTGTTTTCATTTCCTCTCTGTTCCTTTTGAGAAGGCCATGTTCACCCAGTAGTTTCTGGTACTGTGAAGAACATAGGATGGATAAGATACTGCTTCTGCCTTGAACAGCCTTAGGGCTGAGAGATGAACATCCCTGCTCTTGAAGGCTTAAAGGCTAGTGGAGGAGACAGGCCATAACACAAGGAGGCCTTTACGGTAGGGGCCAGCAGTGACCTGGACCATCATGGAGGTGGGGAAGGAGTCGGGTGGTGGTATACCCAATAGAGAGCACACATTACCGTGCACTAAGACCAGAGTTCAAGTCCCTGGCCTGCATCTACAAGGGGGAAGCTGAATTCAGACTCAGTGAACTAGTACTGCAATGCTCTCTCTCTCTCTTTCTCTCTCTCTCCCTCTCTCTCTCCCTCTCTCTTCCTCTCTGTCCCTCTCTATTTCTATCAGAAAGAAAAAGGGAGAAAAAGACCACCAGAAATGGTGGAGTTGTCATGTAGGTGCCAAGTCCCAGTGATAATCTAGTGGCAAAAGGAAAAGGAAGTGGGGAAGACCACCAGCCTGGGAGATAACTGACTCATGAAATCTGGGAACATGTCCTAGAGGTGGCTGCACTGAGCTCCAGCTGGAAAAATGGGAAGGATCTGGTTGAGGGGGATGAGCTCTCCAGCTGGCTGGAACTGCTGAGGCCAGGGATGCTGGGAGCAGGAATGTGTGGGGAATGCCAGACCATAGTGCAGTATGTGCTGGCTGTGTGGTAAGGGGGCTCAAAGGCAAGTTGGTGTTTGCCAGGGAGGTTGGTGCTGGCTTAAAAACAGCCTCTGTGCCAGTGAGGTACCCCTGACTCATGTGTGCTCTCATCCCTGCAGAGGCCATGCCGCTGAAGCATTATCTCCTCTTGTTGGTGGGCTGCCAGGCCTGGAGTGCAGGGCTGGCCTACTATGGCTGCCCCAGCGAGTGTAGCTGCTCCCGATCCTCCCAGGTGGAGTGCACAGGGGCCCGCATTGTGGCTGTGCCCACCCCCCTGCCCTGGAATGCCATGAGCCTGCAAATCCTCAACACCCACATCACTGAGCTCCCCGAGGCCCCCTTCCTCAACACTTCGGCCCTCATCGCCCTGCGGATCGAGAAGAACGACCTGTCGCAGATCATGCCTGGGGCCTTCCGCAACCTGGGCTCGCTGCGCTACCTCAGCCTCGCCAACAACAAGCTGCAGGTTCTGCCCATCAGCCTCTTCCAGGGCCTGGACAACCTGGAGTCGCTCCTGCTCTCCAGCAACCAGCTGATGCAGATCCAGCCAGCACACTTCTCGCCATGCGGGAACCTCAGGGAGCTGCAGCTGCACGGCAACCACCTGGAGTACATCCCTGACGGCGTCTTCGACCCCTTAACCAGCCTCACCAAGCTCAACCTGGGCAAGAACAGCCTCACCCACTTGTCCCCCAGGGTCTTCCAGCGCCTAGGCAACCTCCAGGTCCTGCGGCTATACGAAAACAGGCTCTCGGACATTCCTAAGGGCACCTTCGACAGGCTGAACAGCCTGCAGGAGCTGGCCCTGCAGCAGAACCAGATCGGCACGCTCTCCCCAGGGCTCTTCCACAACAACCGCAACCTGCAACGGCTCTATCTGTCCAACAACCAGATCTCGCAGCTGCCCCCGGGCATCTTCATGCAGCTGCCCCAGCTCAACCGGCTCACGCTCTTTGGGAACTCCCTCAGGGAGCTGTCGCCAGGGATCTTCGGGCCCATGCCCAACCTGCACGAGCTCTGGCTCTATGACAACCACCTCACCTCACTGCCTGACAATGTCTTCAGCAACCTGCCCCAGCTGCAGGTGCTGATCCTCAGCCGCAACAATATCAGGCACATCTCGCCGGGCGCCTTCCAGGGGCTGCCGGAGCTGCGGGAGCTGTCACTGCACACCAATGCGCTGCAGGAGCTGGACCCCAGCGTGTTCCGTGCACTTGCCAGCCTGCAGAACATCTCTCTGCAGAACAACCGCCTGCGCCAGCTGCCCAGCGGCATCTTCACCAACGTCAACGGCCTCATGACCATCCAGCTGCAGAACAACCAGCTGGAGAACCTGCCCGTGGGCATCTTTGACCACCTGGACAACCTATGTGAGCTGCGGCTCTATGACAACCCCTGGAGGTGCGACTCGGGCATCCTGCCTCTGCGCAACTGGCTCCTGCGCAACCAGCCCCGTCTGGGGACCGATAGCCTCCCCATATGCTATAGCCCTGCCAATGTCCGTGGACAGTCCCTCGTCATCATCAACGTCAATGTGCAAGCCCCCAGCGTCCAGGCCCCGGCCATGTCTGAGGTGCCCACCTACCCTGAGACCCCCAGCTACCCCAACACTCCAAGCTACACCGAAACCACCTCTGTCTCCTCCACCACTGAGCTCACCAGCACTGCGGAGGACTACACTGACCTGACTACCATCCAGGTCACTGAGGACCGAGGCACGTGGGGCATGACTCGGGCCCAGAGTGGGCTGGCCATCGCCGCCATTGTCATTGGCCTCGTTGCCCTGGCCTGCTCCCTGGCTGCCTGCATCTGTTGCTGCTGCTGCAAGAAGAGGAGCCATGCAGTCCTGATGCAGATGAAAGCACCCAACGAGTGCTGAAGAGGCAGGTGCCTCTGCTGGGGTCTGCAGAGCCAGCCCACACCCCACTCTGGGCCCAGAGCAAGGTGCCCACCTCCTCTTCACCTGGTGGTACTCCTGTCTCCCTAGGAGAAGCAGGTCTTGTGGGAGCATCCTACCACCCGGGCAGTTCCATCAGCCAGGGCTCCAGCACTGTGGGATTTTCCATAGATATGGGAGAGTGGGCTTCCTTAAAGAAAGCTTTCCTTCCAAATGCTCCGTGGACTCCTCCTAGAACACCCTTTCCCGTGCCTCCTGAAGCCTCTGTAGACTCAGTGCAATGCCTGCCCACTTTGTGGGAACAGTTCTCTACCCTGACAGCCCCTCTCCCAAGTATCTGTACGTTGATTTCCCTTCTCCTGCTCCTCTTCTTCACAGCATAGCTCTCCCCATCCCCCCATCCCTCCACTGAAACAGCTCTCCTTGCTTCCCTGCTCCTGAAGGCAGAATGAGTTCTCTCTTCAAAGAAGGTTTCACACTGCCTGGCTGATTTTGTAAGAGTTGTCATGTGCCCTGGTTTCCTGGATGTTATAAAGAGCAACAGCAAGCCAGGCCACTCAGTCCCTGGAGTCAGAGCCCTGCCAAAGGCAGTGACTGCTGTCTGGAAGGGGAACACAGGTAGTGCAGCTAGCTCAGCCTCTCTAGAGAATCATCCTTCCTCACTGCAAATCATGCTTTGGACACTCTAGCCCATTAAGGAATAGAGTCAGGTAGAAGCCTGGCCCCTAACATATTAACATCAGCTTATTGGTACTGGAGAGAGCAGTACCAATGGAGAGAGCAGCTGGTACTAGGGGTCCTTGTGCTCACCCCTAGAGTTTTCCACCTTTAAACGTTATATCAAAATATAGTACACATCCATAGAAGTGGGGACATGAGAGTGTGTGGTCTGGAGCATGGTCCTAGACTGTGCATCTGTGTGTCAGCGTTCAGATGGAGAAACAGGACATCACCAGTCTTCTCCATTCTGAGCTGTGACTTGGGAAGACTGGGGTTGGTGGGGAGTGAGATGGATTTTTCTAGAGATTGGCTTCTCACATGCCAGGGAGGGTCCCTCATTGCTCTTCCTTCCCTACCCCCCACAACCCTCTCAGTTAACCTTTGAAAAGGCCCACCTGCAAGACTAGAGGAGGTGAGGCCCTACTGTGGCCTGGACAGGGCATTTCATTAAATCGTAAGTTTCTAAGTCACCCAGGAAAGCCAGGTCAGCATCCCAATTACAGAGACCTGTGCAACCACACACCCTGCCAACATGTGGTCTGCTTCTCACTGAAGGCTCTTCTGTTTGGGCCTTTTGTGGGCATGTCATGCCTATATCTGTTTTCAAACTTCACTTTCCATTTTGGGGAAACCCAGCAACTCCTCTAAGGTCACGGTGAAATTCTTCCTCAACAGTTCCCATCAGCAAGTGACTGACCATCAGAATTTCCAAGCACAGAAGGCAATGTCAGGGTCTGTAGATAGGCCATATGGTGCCTGGGGTCTTCCTGGAACCCCTTCTGCCTGTGGTTCCATTTGTGGAGTTGTATTGTGTGGTACAGGGTTATTTTCATTCTTGAATTATAGTTACATTCACATCCACCCGTACCACCTTTCTTTGGACAACTGGTCTACTAGTTTAGAAGGAAAAGAGTGAAATGAAAAATTAAGGCCTTCATGTCTGCTTGGCCAATGGCTGCAGGCTATTCTATAAGGGTTTGGAAGTCCACATCAGTCCTGACTGGTTGTTGCTAGTCCTCTTTGTCCTGCAAGATGAATCAGGCCTTAGCAACCAGATGCTGATGCTGATGGGATGGCTAGGTTTCCCCTCTGATTCCCAAAGCAAAGTGTTTGGGAGGGAAGAGTGTCAAACTACCACATGGTATAGCCTTTCACTTCCCACCCCAGGGAATATGGGAAAGGTGGGCTTGTCCGAAGCCAAAGACATCTTCCTAATCTAATGCTGGGTTACCAGAATGCTTTCAAAATATTTGTTGCAGCTGGTGGACATATTCCAAGGTCCAAAAGGAAGTAAGTCCAGAGCTTAAAACATGAGCATCACTCCACTCACAGGGGGGCTGTCATATTGATCCTGGGCCCAAAGGTGGAAACATGACCTGCTCTCTCCACCTAGGTGGCATGGTTTGTCACGGCACTCCTCAAGGTGCCCCTCAGGAATCAGCTGTAATGTCCACTGGTGCAAGGGCACACTGAGTGGAGGTGGAAGAGGAATTCACCCAGTATATCCTGCCAACCTCAACCCCAGACCTCCTGGTATTTCTGATATTTGTCATGACAGTAGAATACCTTCCTTTTCAGGCCCAGAAATCAGCATGTTCAAAGGCTGGTCTGAGGGCAGATGGTGTCAGTTTACCCCACCTGGGAGCACCTCAGGTGAAACTGATGAACTTCACCTGGCCTTCAGGGTTGGCTAGTTCCTTCCTCACATCTAAATTGGTTGGATGGCATCAGCAGGCCTTCCCTTCTTCTGTGGGTCACTCTGTCTCCCTGCACCACACTGTCTGTTCAGGGAGCTGTTAGAGAACATAGGTGGAGTCTCCTTTATGACAGGATAATGCATTTGCTCACTTCTCAGAAGTGGGGTGAGCCACCTGGCCCCCCAAAGCTGAGGCAGGGCCCAGAGTCCCTTTCTTCTTCTGCTTACTGCCTCATAGATAACACTGTCAGCCCCTTGGGAATGAAGGGTCACTGTTGGGGAGAAGATAAGGGCCATGCAGGACCACTACTTCCCGGAAATGTCAGCTGTGCAAGGTACCCTTGAAAGCACTGGGCAGGCACCCTTTTTTGGCACCCCATTTTTCACTCACACACACCCTGCTGTGAGTAAGTTGGAAACCACTCATTCTGCACCACTACTCTATAGAGCTCCTTCCAGCTTCTCACAGGTGCACAAGACAAAGAAGAGAAAAACCAGGCATCCCTCTCCCACTTTCCTCAGTCTCAGCCCTTGGAAGCTCACCTGGGACTGTGCAGATGAAAAGTTCTACAAGAAAACAACAAAAATCAAATTCATTCAGCCATTTATGAAACTACTAGCCCCTCCATGGAAATCTTTGGGTGGTCTGCCAGAGCCTCAGAACTCTTGACGGCTTGTCAGATGTCAGGGCTGGACACACTCAGAACTCCACAACCAGATCAAGAAGCTCAGGAGGAGCCAAGAGCTGGAACGAGGCACTTCAGAGGGGCAGTGGACATCAGCCCCACCTCAGCCTTTTGCCTTCTCAGAGCATCCAGCCTGCTGACCCCGTGGTCAGCCTAGAACCCTGCTTGCTGGGGCAGTGGTGGTTTCAAGGCAGGTGGGGTGGGTATCCTTCAGGTCAGACTCCCTTCAATCTGAGCATCTCCCCTTCAGCTCAGGCAAGGCTGCTCTCGCTGATCTTCACACAGCCTTCCCATGGTCTTCCCACGTAGATTGTGTCCGCTTCGCTTAAAGAATCCTGCAGCTAGTCCAGGTGCTTGGCGGTGCATGTAGAACTTTCTAGGCCCCCTGGGGTTCTATAGAGTGTGAGCCCTGGTGGGCAGGGATGGGGTCTGCCCTTGCTAGATGTTGCTTGTAACAGATTTGGTGTACAGAATCAATAATAAATGGTATACACAGGACACAAGCACTCTCTCTGGATGTCATGGGGAATGGACCTCATACCTGTCGATTCTACCTGCATCCTACACTGGCATGGCTGGCCTGGACAGTCCCTCACAAAGAGTGGGGGGAGAAGCAACAGAGAATGAGTGAGCTCTGTAGGCTTCTTTTAGAATGGGTCCAACCCATTGTATAAGGTCAAGGGTGAGTTCAAGGGGCTGAGTTCATTTAGTAGAGTGTGCATACACTAGGACCTAGGTTCAAGCCCTTGGTCCCCACCTGCAAGAGTGGGGGGGGGTTCACAAGCAGTGAAGCAGAGCTGTAGGTTTCTTTCTCCCTCTCTACCTCCCCCCCCTCAATAACTGTCTCTATCAAAGATATATATATATATATATATATATATATATATATATATATATATATATACATACATATATGGAAATGAACTTCCCAAAGGCACCTGGTGGCTGAGTTTGCATGACATCTAGGCATCCAGGCTGCTAGGCTGGGTTTTCTTCTGTGTCACCAGTAATGTATTGAAGTTCACTCAGCAGTCATTTAACATGTACTCAAACTCAAGTGCACACACACACACACACACACACACACACACACACACACACACACGTTTTTGTGGGTAAGTCTACTCTGCTCAACTCTGCAATCCTGGTGGTGCTTAGCGTGGGGCTCAGTGAGTCACTGGCTCTCAAAAGATGCCACCTGGTTGAAGGGCACTTCCTGCATGTGCCCAGGTGTTCCCAGGGTTCTCTCTGTCTCCAGGTCCTGGGGACTGAGCTTAAGATAGAGAGATGAACATCTCTGTTGTCCTTTTGTCCCATTGCTCCTTCCCAGACAAGGGACTTGTAGCCATATTTCCTCGGACTCTCTTAGCTGTTATTTCATTTTATTTATTGAGTAGAGACAGAGAGAAATGGAGAGAGAGAGAGATAGCAAGAGGAAGAGAGACATCTGTATCACTGCTTCACTGCTCATGAAATGAGGGCTGGGTGGGGCTTGAGCCTGGGTCCTTGTGCATGATAACATGTACACTCAACTGGGTGTGCCATCCCCAGCTCCCCTCTTAGCTGTTAGATCTCTTCTATCAAGTGTAAGTCTACCCAGAAAGCTGGGTCAGGAGGTAATGGTGTGTTTAGTTTACTGTTCCCCCACCTCCACACCAGAACTGAAGTGATCTCAGCACTCTCTGATCATTTTTTAAATTTCTTTATTGGGGAATTAATACTTTACATTCAACAGTAAATACAATAGTTTGTACATGTAACATTTCCCAGTTTTCCATATAACAATACACTAGGTCCTCTGTCATCCTTCTTGGATCTGTATACTCCCCACCCACCCACCCCAGAGTCTTTTACTTTGGTGCAATACACCAACTCCAGTTCAGGTTCTTCTTGTGTTTTCTTTTCTGATCTTGTTTTTCAACTTCTGCCTGAGAGTGAGATCATCCCATATTAATTCTTCTGTTTCTGACTTATTTCACTTAACATGAATTTTTCAAGGTCCATCCAAGATGGGCTGAAAACGGTGAATTCACCATTTTTAATAGCTGAGTAGTATATATATATACCACAACTTGCTCAGCCACTCATCTGTTGTTGGACACCTGATCTTTTTTTTTTTTAACTGAGAAAGAGACAAAGAGGGAGAGATACTGAAGCACTGGAGTTTTCTCCGGTATTATGGCACATTCCTTGTGGTGTCAGAACTTGAATCTGGGCTTCACACATGGCAAGGCACACACCTCACCTAACTAAGCTATGTCACTAAGCTATCACAGGGAACAGAACTTTGTCCTCTCCTTATGCATGATCCTGTCCATTGAGACAGGCTTTTTGGATAACAAGAAAAGAAGTTAGAATCTTCATCTCCTAGGAGACTTCTGGCATCCTTAATACAAATCTTTTAAATTTTTAAAAATATTTATTTATTCCCTTTTTGCTGCCCTTGTGGTTTTATTGTTGTAATTATTATTGTTGTTGTTGATGTCATTGTTGTTGGATAGAACACAAAGAAATGGAGAGAGGAGGAGAAGACAGAGGGCTGGGGAAGACATATAGACACCTGCAGACCTGCTTCACCACTTGTGAATCAACTCCCCTGCAGGTGGGGGCCAGGGGCTCAAACTGGGATCCTTACACTGGTTCTTGTGCTTTGCGCCACCTGTGCATAACCTGCTATGCTACTGCCCGACTCCCAGTACAAATCTTTTTTTCTTCTTTATTGGGGAGATTAATGGTTTACAGTTGACAGTAAAATATAGGTATTTGTACATGTGTAACATTTCTCAGTTTTCCACATAACACTCTAACCCCCCACCTAGGTTCTCTTCTTCTTCTTCTAGCATTTGCCCTTCTTCCATAGCCAGTCAACAGCGTCAGGTTGAGCCTGATGTAAAGTTTCGAGACCTCCTTTGAATCTGGAGAGGTGGCAGTCGTTGACTATGTGGGTCATAGTCTGTCTGGAGCCGTAGGGGCAGTTCGGGTCGTCTCTGGCTCCCCAGCGATGGAACATAGCGGCGCACCGGCCATGGCCTGTTTGATAGCGATTGAGGAGGGCCCAATCATAACGTGCTAGGGCAAAGCCGGGTTGACGCTTGCAGGGGTCTGTGATGAGGTGTTTGTTCTTTACCTCAGCTGACTGCCAACTCTGTTTCCAAGAGACTGGAACAGAGAAGTTCAGTGTAGGCGTAGGGGACCAGATTGGGTGACGAGATGTCAAGCGTTGGACAGGGTGGGCGAAGATATCCGTGTATATTGGCAGGTCCGGTCGAGCGTAGACGTGGGAAATGAACTTAGATGATGCCGCATTCCGACGAATATCTGGCGGGGCGCTGTTGCTAAGAACTGGCAGCCATGGAACCGGGGTGGAACAGATGGTTCTCTTCTGCTATCATGTTACAGGACCTGGACACTCCCTCCACCCTCAGTGTCCTTTTTTTAAAAAAAAAAATTATTTATTTATTTTAACGAGAGTGCTGCTCAACTCTGGTTAATCATGGTGTGGGCATTGAACCTGGGACTTTGAAGCCTCAGGCATGAGCGTGTGTTTGCATATCCATTATATATCTCCCCCGCCCCCTAGTGTCCTTTACTTTGGTGCAATACACCAAAATGCAGATCACGCATGTGTCCCAAGCTTGTCTTCCCAGCTGTGGTTTGCTTTATACATGTGTGCAAGAAGACAAAAAAGCAAACACACACACACACACACACACACACACACACACACACACAGTTCTTATGTACCCATCCAGCAGGTGAGAATACACATACACACAGACACAGGAACTTACTGACTTGGGTGGTGTGAACACTGATGGGCTACAGAGAAAAACGCCATGCCTGGGCCTGCTGAGCGCCTGGTTCCCCTTTTCACCTTCACACGCTAACAAACAAGAGTTCCCTTTCCAGGAGGTTTGCTCTGAGGCCTTAGGAACCTGCTCAGAGCAGGGCTCACTAGCTGAGCTGTGCCCTTGTGCTTCTGTGTCCCCCACAACTTCTCTACCCCACCCCCACACTTACACCCTGCTGCAGGAGTCTTTGGACCTGCCTTCCCATCAAGCATCACTCAGTGTGGATTTGCAACATGTTTCCAATAGGAGGCACTCCCTTCACTGCTTCACCACAGTTTGTAGCTAAGCTGGTAGAATCTGCTGGCAAAAGAAGTATTTATTTGGATTGGGAAAACAGTGGGAGAAACAAACACTATACATGTCCACAAGCCACCAAACTGTCAAATCGTGGACTCTAGGCATTGCAAATGATTTAAGATGGTTTATCTAAAATAGTTACCCCATTAACTTTGCGTCCCTGAAGACATGTGCTCCCCTCCTTCAATGTATTCAACACTCAAAGCTGAAGACCCCCAGGGACAGGAAAATCATCTCCCCCAACCTCCTTTTTCTTTTTTTTTTAAATATTATTAATAATTTAGTATTGATTTACAAAATTATGAGACAACAGGGGTATAATTCCACACCTTTCCCACCACTAGAGTTCTGTGTCCCTATTCCCTCCACCAGAAACTGCATTAGTTCTCCCAAGATCACAGATACAGGTTGACTATTCTTTCTATAACTATCTATATTTGCATATATTTTCCTTTTTCCCCCCTATGGTTCTTCCTTCTCTTCCTTTCTTTTTTAAATATATATTTATTTATTTGGATAGAGACAGCCAGAAATCAAGAGAGAAGGGGTGATACAGAGGGAGAGACAGAGAGACACCTGCATCACTGCTTCACCATTTGCAAAGCTTTCTCCCTGCAGGTGGGGGCTGTGGGCTCAAACCTAGGTCCTTGGGCACTGTAACATGTGCACTTAACCAGGTGCACCACCACCCGGCCTTCTCTTCCTTTCTAAGTTACACCTACTACTTCTGAGTGTCCTTTCCCCACTCCTCACCCCTCAACTCCACCCCTCTTTTTTTTTTTTCCTCTTCTCCCTCCGGGTCCTGATGGAATTGGAGTTCAGATGCCTCTGGCCATCTTCCACCTGATATTTCTCTCCCTCTGGACCAAAATTCTTTTTGGGGTGCAGAAGACAGGAATTCTGGCTTCTGTAATTGCTTCTCCACTGGACATGGGCATTGGCTGGCAGGTCATATATACCCCCAGCCTGTTTCTATCTTTCCCTAGTGCAAATCACCTTTTTCATCTGGGGACAGTACAGGGGCAGGGGGCACATTCTTCTCCATTTTGTGTTAATGTTTGTCTCCCTGGAATGTTCTCTCCTTTTATGTCAGAGAGAGTTTCAAAAGTCAATTCACTAAAGAAGTGGACACAAGGGAACAACAGCCCTGCCACTCTCTTCACCTTCTCCAGCATGGGGGGTGGGGGTGGGGCTATGCTGGTGCCTCTGGCCTCTGGCCCAGCTGGGGTTCAGCTTGCAGAGCCAGCTGGCCTTTCTCCAGGCAGTGTTGTGAGTGTGCACCCTTGGCTGTAGGCTTTACCTCTGCATCAACCAGTTGGGCGTTATCTGAGGCCTAAGGGTCCTGAAAACGCCAACTCTGCCACCTTAAAACTGGGGTTTGAAAACATTAATTCTGCAATAAAGAAATTAAAAAACAAAACAAAACTGGGGTTTGGCCTCATCACAGATTTTGTTCAGTTTGGGGTCATGTTGTAATCTTCAGAAGCCTTGCCCCAGATTCTCACTTGTCCTGTGACCCTGGTGACATTCCGGGAATGCTCTGCCCACTTGGGGGAGGAACCCCTGCCTGGAACTTTGCTCAGTTCGGGGCACAGTCCGAGGGTTCAGAGAACAGGAAAGGCTTCCATATGCCACCAAGAACCAAGGCTGCACAGCCACACATGGTAGGTCTCCTGGGTCACTACAGGGGTCCAGGGCCTCAGGGCATGGGGGAGTCTGGTCTAGAGTCCTGGGTGGGGGCAAGAGAAAGACTGGCTATTCCTCTCAAGCTTCAGAGCCTGCCCCCACTCCAGGCAGGACCATGGCCCCTGCTCTGGTAGAGAAGCCCCCAAAGGCGTCAGTTGTGTGTGTGGAGGGGTACTGGGCTGGGGCAGGAGGCAGGTGACAGGAGTGGAGAGGGTTCTCTGATGAAGGTGGCCTTAGAGCGATAGCGGGTGTGTTGTCCAGGTTGGCCTGAGTGGCTCTTGCTTGTGCTTATGCTCCAGCCTGATTACCAATAGCTTCCCTTCTTTAAAAATTTTTTAAAAATTATCTTATTTATTTATTTTTAGTGAAAGAGGGATACAGAGAGAAAGATACACAGAGAGCTACCAGAGCACTGCTCAGTTCTGGCTTGTGGTGGAGCTGGGGACTGAACCTGGGATTTTGGAGCCTCAGGCTTGAAAGTCTTTTGCATAACCATTATGCTGTCTCCCCAGCCCTGAATTTTTTTAAAAAATTATTTGATAGAGACATAGAAACTAAGAAGGGAAGGGGAGATAGAGGGAAAGAGAGAGATCCCTGCATCCCTGCTTCACCACTTGAGAAGCTTTCCCCCTGCAGATGGGGACCAGGGACTTGAACCTGGGTCCTTTCACACTGTAATATGTGTGCTTAGCCAGGTGCATCACTGTCTGACCCCCAATAGCTCCCCTTCTATCACCTTCAGTGTCCTGATGTGAAAGGTAAATACACAGTGACCTGTCTAGGGATAAAGTATGTATTAGCTACTTTCTTTCCCCCAAAAAGATTAATTGGATATACATATATCCAATATATATATATATATATATATATATATATATATATATATATCTTATCTCTCTCTCTCTCTCTCTCTATATATATATATATATATATAGAGAGAGAGAGAGAGAGAGAGAGGGAGCCAGAGAATCACTTTGGCACATATGGTGCCAGATATCAAACCTGGGACCTCATACAAGCAAGTTCAGTGCTTTATCCACTGTGCTACCTCTTAGGCCATTGGATTTACTATTGTAATTTGTTGATTTATTTATTTAGGATAGAGGGTGAGACAGAGAGAGAGAGAAAGGGAGAGAGACAGAGAAAAGGAGAGACACTTGTTGCACTGCTCTACCACTTGTGAAGCTATCCCTGCTGCTTTACAAGATGATACACAGGGGTAGTGAACCTGGGTCCTTGTGCATTGTAATGTGTGTGCTCTACTGGGAGTGTCACCAGTCAGCTGGTCCCAGATTTGTTATCTTAAAATTGAACTCAGGACTTCAGGCCGAGGAGGGTCTACCCACTGCCTACCTCCCAGGTGCCAAATATGTGGTTTGTCCACACTGAATAACCCTCCAGCTCTCTGTGAACAGCAACGGGGAGTCCTGCAAGTCAATTCAGTTCTGATACTAACTACTGGGACTTCATGTAGACTGCAACAGGAAGGTCTCAGTCCTAAAAGACGGGCCTCCCTCTCCGATAACTTCAGATGCCAACCATGTCATGGGTGTTCAGGTTACGCACATTGTTCTGGACATAGGATAAGGCCTGGAGGGGTCCCAAGCACAGAAGCTTCTTGCCCCTTCTGGGAATGTGAATTTTCTTAGCACCCAGAGGCTCTCCAAAAGCCCTCCGTCCAGGTTTGGATGGAGACCCTGCTAGCTAGGCGCGATTGAGCAAGCCATTGGCCTCTTTTGGTGAACTTCAGCCTCACCCCGTCTTCTCCCTGAAGGTGGGGATGAGATTTCCAGCCCACTAATCCCATGGCTGTCTCCTTCGACAGCTAGTCCTCATCAGCAAACTCTGTAGGTGAGCCCCATAAACACAGATGAAAGAGGGAATACAATAATACACGAATAACAAAAGACACCCGACTCTTACCACTCAGGGGATCCCCAGGTGTGTGGAAACTCTGTGCACTGAATCTTTGTTTTCCTTTAGATTATCATTGGGTTCATCGCTCTGAGCTGACTTTTGAGATAAATAAAAAGAGATAGGGGGTGGGGCTAGGCAATGGCGATCCGGGTTAGCACATAGCACAAAGCACAAGGACCCACACAGGGATTCCAGTCTGAGACCCCGGCTCCTCACCTGCAAGGAGGTCGCTTCACAAACTGTGAAGCAGGTCTGCAGGTGTCTGTTTTTTTTCTCTCTCTCTCCCTCCCTTCTCCATTTCTCTCTGTCTTATCCAATAGAGAGAGAGAGAGAGAGAGAGGCACATGGGAGTGGGGTGGGGTTTCCTTCAGTGTGGTGGGGGCCAGGCTCAAACTTGGGTTGTGTACGTGACAGAGCCAGTCCTGTGCTGTGTACAGGTACGGTACTGTGCTGGCTGTATATTCCTTATTCTATTCTAATGTTAAAGGAGAAAAACCAATGTTGAGACCAGGGAAATAGCTCACTTTTGATATTGTGCACTTTGTCACGTGCACAGTCCAGGTTAGAGCCTAGCCTCTATTTTTTTTTCTTTATTCGAGGGGATTACTGGTTTACTGTCAACAGTAAAATACAGTAGTTTGTACATGTGTAACATTTCTCAGTTTTCTACATAACAATCTAAACCCCCCACCAGTTCCTCCTCTGCCATCATGTTCCAGGACCTGAACCCCCCACCCCACCCTACACTCCAGAGTCTTTTACTTTGGTGCAATGCACCAACTCCAGTCCAAGTTTGGTTTTGTGCTTTCCCTTCTGTTCTTTTTCTCTTCTTTTTAAAAATCTTCTATATATACATATATATATATATTTATTATTTGCTATTGGATAGAGACAGAGAGAAGTTGAGAGGAGAGGGGGAGACAAGGAGAGAGAGACAGAGAGACACTTGCAGTCCTGCTTCACCACTTGTGAAGTTTCCCCTTTGCAGGTGGAGGCCAGGGACTTGAACCTGGGTCCTTGTGTACTATAATGTGTGCTTTTAACCAGGTGTCCCACCACCTGGTTCGGCCCACTGTTCTTTCAGCTAACACAGTGTATGCCTGCCTGTGCTGTCATTTAGGCAGTATCAGTGTTATTTTGTTCTCTGTGTACAAATATAGAACTGAGAGCGAGTTCCCAGCTTGGGATGCTCTGGGCAGGAAGGCTGGGGGCCCAGCTTGGGTCTGACAGACTCAGTCACCTGGCTTGTCTTCTTGGGTTGAGAGGAAGGGAGGTGGATCCAGGCGGCAGTAGGTCTTTCTAGGGGACCTGGGTGAGGCTGCCAAAGACTCCAGATGAGCTTGGGAAACACCTCTTCTTGCCTACAAAGTGGCAGAGGCCAGCTCTGGAGGCAGAGTAGACAGACTCAAGCAGCCTGGAGAGTGGGGGTGGGGTGGTGGTGGATCCTGAGTCCCTGCCACCTTGTCACCACCTGGGAGAACTGAGCATCAGCTCTATGGGGGCTGACAGACTGGCCTGTGGCATGTAGAAATGTAGCAGCCCCAGAGCAATTTGAGAAGAGGAAAGAGCTCATTTGCAGCAGTTTCACTAAATGTTGGCTTGCTGCAAGTATGGAACATTTTAGTAGGCATCTCCTGATCTCGGCACAAACATAGCAACATAGCAGTGGTTTCCTAAACGCAAAGCATAAATCCTTTGGCTGTTCTCCCACTCTGCCCCGTGCCTCCACGGAGCTCCTTCATCCAGAGTCCCCTAGAGACCTGCATTCGTGAAGGTTGGTTGGGGCCCAAATCCAGAGTTCTCTGGCCAGAGTCATCAAACTCTGTGCTCCTCTACACTCAGGACAGGACAATTACATGTTTCCCTTAGCTTGGGGGAAAGAGGCAGAAAAGTGCTGCAGAGAAGCATCTCCTTGGCCCACAAGGGGGCGGTCAGATGACCTCATTAGATTTTCCATTGCTCACTGTTGTGATGACTCCACAACAGAGGGAGGCTAGCCTGAACCCTGCACAGCCAAGACCCCAAAGCTTGGAGCACCCCCACTCTTGCCACTGTCTGGATAGGGAAGCCTCATGGCTCCACAGGGAGCTCTTTCTTGAGTCTTGGAGATCCACTTCTTAGCTATTCTCTCTCTGACCAGGGCCTGACCCTCTGGGACCTTTGTTTCCTTGTTTTGAGTGCTTACAGATGTGCTCCAAGATCCAAAATATCTGATGAGAGTTTTGGGCCTTATGGGGGGGGGGAGAGGACAGCATCCACAGCTCAGCCCCCCAACACACACATCAGAGAGCCCCTCCCACCCCCTTCCTCGCCTTGCCAAAGTCAAAGCCAACGTATCCACATTTGATTTTCACTGCTAACATTTTTTTTATTCAAGCCACGAATCCTCAAGTTACTTCCTTTGTTGGCAATCTGTAAAGTGCAGTATTCCCCAGTGCCAGTGAATTGGAAATTTGAGGCATAAGCTAAACCAGAAAAGAGGGGCTTCTCAGAATGGTTTAGCAGGTGAGATCCCTTTTCTCCATAAGGCTTTAGTATTGCTTTCTTTAAAAAAATTTTTTTTTATTTGTAATAAGGAGAAAGTATGAGACCAGAGCATTGCTCAGCTTTGAGATGTGGTGGCGCCAGGAATTGAACCTGCAGTCTTGGGTATGAAAGTCTGCTGAGCTACTTCTGCAGTATCCCCCCCAGTTTTAGCTTTTTTTTCATTTTTGTACCCCCATTTTTCTTTTTCTTTCTTTTTTTTTTGGTCCCATTGTTTCTGGCAGGAATAATCAGGGAAAGCAGGAGACCTGGGTTCTAACCAAAGTCCTGCTGAGGCACCCCAGGTTTGGGTATATGTATGTGGGAGGGGGTTGTCTGGCTGTCTTCATAGGGGGCTTCCAGTTGGTCTTAGGGCCCTCATCTCCACTGGGGTCTACTCCAGAGCAACAGTTTTCTGGTCTTTGAGAACTAAGGACCAAAAAGTCTAGCAAGGACGGGCCTGATGTGTGGACATCATTGGGGCGTTCTGACAAATAGGAGTGCTCCCTTCTCGCTCGTAGGAGGTGGGGGCTGATTCATTCTGAGCTTCCCAGAAGAAGACAACTCTGCCTTCAGCTGCTCAGTGGCAGGTAAAGACCCCCCAGCCTCCACACCCCCAGACCTATGGCTGTGCCATAGGAGCTCTGTGCCAGGTGCTGACAGAGCTGTGAAGCTGCCATCTTTCCCACAGAAAGGAAGACCAGGACCACACATCACCTATACCAGCTGCTAAGATGGGGAGACATTCTGTAGATGTCTTTGGGGGGCCAGGGAGTGTGTCTCTCCAAATCCCTAGGGTCAGCCTTAGCGTCAGCCCAGAGGTCAGGGGAGACTGGGCAGTGGCCATGGCATCTGTCTCAGGTTACAGCTAGATTTTGGAACCTCCTGCCCTGCGGTCAGAGAACCAAGAAGATTCTGAAGGCTGGTCCGTTCTCCTCTTATGTCCTGGGTATACAGACCACTGTTGCTGTGTAGAGCCTTTCCCTATGTCACGCAAAACCCATTTCCCATGACTTACTCAGCATCAGTCTGGGTACAGGAGGGGCCTTCATGGACAGAAACACTTTCTCAGGGAAAATTGTCCCTTCTTTATTGGTTATTCAGCAGAAAAAAAATTCTGGAAAAAGTGAGCTAATTGAGTATCTGAATGGGAGGAGGGTGCGGGTAACTTGCATCAGCACTGTGTTTGCTTGGGGACTTTTGCTTATGCAGTCTTTTGGCCCCAAGTGAAATTCTTCAGTAAAAGAAGCAACCAGCAGAGGGCAGAAGATGTATCCACTTAAGTGCTAGGGACCCATTTGTGTGTGTGTATTGGTATATATCAATATTACATATACTCCTAGATTCAACTTGTTTATTGAAATTTGTCGGCAAACGCTAGAAGAAGAAGAATTGAAATTTGTTGAAAATTTATGCCTCTGTTGAAAGATAATCTTTAAAATATTTTATTAGTGATTTAAGGACAGGTAAATTAAAATAGACAAGTAAACAAAACCCAGTTAGGGTTATATGAGAATCTTCTTTCTTCCTTACTCTCTCTCTCTTTGCCTTTTCTTCCTTCTTTTTATCCCTCTCTCCTTTCTTTTTATCCCTACATTCCCACTTCTTTCTCATCTTATTCCATCCCATCTCATCTTTTTTTTTAATTGGGGGTTAATAGTTTACAGTTAATAAAATATAGTAATAAAAAATACAGTAGTTTGTATAGGTATAACATTTCTCAGTCTTCCACATAGCAATTCAACTCCCTCTAGGCTCTGCTCTGCCATCAAGTTCCAGGACCTGGAACCCCCCCCCCCCCATCATTTACTTCAGTGCAATACACCAGTTCATTTACTTCATTTACTTCAGTGCAATACACTAGTTCAGGTTCTGCTTTATGTTTTCTTATTTTTCAGCCTCTTTTTTCTTTCTTTATTATTGGTGATTTGATATTGATGAACAAGATCGTGGGATAAGAGGGGTGAAATTCATGCAGTTCTCACTACTAGGGTACCACATCCCATCCCCTCCATTAGAAGCTTCCTTATTCTTTATCCCTTTGAGAGTATGGACCAAAGATCTCTGAGGGGCACAAAAAGTCAGAGTTTTGGCTTCTATAATTGCTTCTCTGCTGGACACGGGCACTGGCAGGTCAATCCATACCCTAGCCTGTCTCTCTCTTTCCCTAGTGGGGCAGGGCTCTGGAGAGGTGGGTTCCAAGACCATCCTTTTTGATAAAGCCAAATGTAATTTAAGTGTATTGTGACATTCC
Source organism: Erinaceus europaeus (assembly GCF_950295315.1). Classification (NCBI taxonomy): domain Eukaryota; kingdom Metazoa; phylum Chordata; class Mammalia; order Eulipotyphla; family Erinaceidae; genus Erinaceus; species Erinaceus europaeus. The sequence continues at coordinate 103,560,136 of NC_080170.1, forward strand.
TTCCATTTTGGTGTTCTGTGATGATGGTGATTGACAACCTTAAACAGTTGTTAATGTTGTTTGTTAACTGTTTATTTGATGCCAGTCTAACCCCTCTAACTTCTACCTACATTTCCTGCTTGTGATGACCTAGTATGGCAGACACTGTAATCAGCACACTTTACAGATGTGGGCACTAAAGCACAAATGGATTAAGCAACACACCCAAGGTGACATGGCTAGAACATGATGGAGCTGGGATTTGAACCTGTGGTACTTGGACCACAATGCAAATAATGATATGAGTGAGAGCTCCTGTGACTTGGGATGCAAAATATATAATTCTACAGAGGCTACTACACCCCACTTATCCACACCCCTCCCTCCTAATCATCCTGAAACCTAGCCTTTTAATGTACCACTTCTCAATTCTCTCATGTTGGGAAACACGTAACAAAGATAGGACAAGCAGTAAAATACACTTAGAAGCTCCAGCACCAATGTATGAGCTGTGGAGAGAAGCTGGTATATGAGGAGACCAATGCACCAGCAGAACAGCTCACCTAGCAAGTGCACCTGCTTTGCAAGGAGTATGACCCAGGTTCAAGCCCAGCACCACTGCACTGGGGGACATCTTGGTGTTGTGGTACTTTTCCCTCTCTGACTTTGGCTCTCTCTCTCTAAATATATTATTTATTTTATTTTAATGAGACAAACACAGAGAGCCCGGAGTACTGCTCAGCTCTGGCTTATGGTGGTGCTGGCGATTGAACCTGGGACTTCAGAGCCTCAAGCATGAAAATTTTTTGCATAACCACTATGCTGTCTCCCCAGCCCTGTCTTTCTCTTTCTTTATGAAAAAGTTGCCTGGAGTGGTGAAGCCCTAATGACAACAACAACACAAAATCTCAGGCCCAACAACAACTGGAGAGGTTGCTCAACTGGTAGACTATAAGACTTACATGCGTGAAATCCTGTTTTCTCTCACTCTCTCTCTCTCTCTCTCTCCCTTTCTTTCTCTTTCTCTCAAAAGAAATGAACACATCTGGGATAAAAGAAAGTCAGGTATGTAGCTCAGTGCTTTAACAGATATGTGGGGTCCAGTCTGTTTGTGCAAAGCATGTGGCCATGGGCAGCCTACTGACCAACAGCTGAGTGCATATCTGGCTGTGTGTCCTGCTGCCCTGGATAAGGCCCCATTTGTGTGTTCTCTTCCCCTTGGACCTAGGACATGTTGCTTGGGGCCTGGCTGTTTGGGGCCTGCCTCCTACTCCTGCCCAGACCCACCCAGCTCTGCCCTGCTGGGTGTGACTGCTTCCTGAGGGAGGTCTTCTGCACAAATGAAACATTGGCCACTGTCCCGCTGGATATCCCCCCGCGGGCCACGGACATCATCTTCATAGAGACGTTGATCCACACAGTGGGGAACAGGGCCTTCAGTGGCAGCCCCAAGCTCACCAAGGTGGTCTTCCTCAATGCCCAGCTCCCCAGCCTGGGGCAGGATGCCTTTGGGGGGCTGCCAGAACTGGAGGACCTGGAGATCACGGGCACCACCTTTGCCAACCTCAGCACCGACATCTTCTGTAACCTGAGCTCCCTGGCCCAGCTCACCCTCAACTTCAACCAGCTGGGGGACCTGCCTGAGGGGCTCTTCTGCCACCTGGATGCCCTGCGCTCCCTCCAGCTGCAGGGCAACCTGCTCCAGACACTGCCCGCCCACATCTTCCAGTCGCTGCGGCACCTGCAGACCCTGAACCTGGCGCAGAACCTCCTGATCCGGCTCCCGGTGGAGCTGTTTCACTCGCTTGGCGGCTTGCACACCCTGCGGCTGAGTGACAACAGGCTCTCCAGCCTCCCTCTGGGCCTGTTTTCAGGCCTGGGGAGCCTGCGGGAGCTCTTCCTGGACAGCAACTCCCTGGCCGAGCTGCCTGAAGGTGTGTTCTCACAGCTTCCCCGTCTGGAGAAGCTGTGGCTGCAGCACAACGCCCTGCGCCAGCTGCCCCCCTCCAGCTTCTCCTCCCTACACAGCCTGGCCTTCCTGAACTTGCAGGGGAATGAGCTGAGGATGCTGCCTGCCAGTCTTTTTACCCAGACCCCAGGCCTGCTGGGCCTGTCTCTGTCCCACAACAAGCTGGAGACGGTCCCCGAGGGTGCCTTCGCCAACCTGTCCCAGCTGAGCTCCCTGACGCTCTCGCACAACGCCCTCACCCACCTCCCAGCCGGCGTCTTCCGAGACCTGCACGACTTGGTCAAGCTCTACCTGGGCAGCAACAACCTGACGGCGCTGCCCCTTAGCCTCTTCCAGAACCTGTCCAAGCTGGAGCTGCTCAGCCTCTCCAGGAACCTCCTGACCACACTCCCCGAGGGCATCTTCGACACCAACTACAACCTCTTCAACCTGGCCCTGCACGGCAACCCCTGGCAGTGTGACTGCCACCTGGCCTACCTCTTCCGGTGGCTGCAGCAGTTCAGCGAACAGCTCTTCAACTCCCAGACCTTCTGCGCGGGGCCCACCTACCTCCGCGGCCAGGTGCTGCCCGCCCTGCAGGAGGAGCTGCTGGTGTGCCCAGCCTCCCTGGGTGGCTTGGACCTCCGGGAGCTGGGGGTGGAGAAGGCAGCCCAGAGCCGGTGCACCTACAGCAACCCCGAGGGCACAGTGGTCCTGGCCTGTGACAGGGCCCGGTGTCGCTGGCTGAAGGTGCAGCTGTCCTCTAGGCGGGACTCAGGCTCCGGGGACCTGGAGTTCAATGCCACTCAGGAGTGGCACTTGAAGTCGAGCTGCGGCTCAGCGAGGGTCAGAGTGTCTATTGAGATGCTCCTAGGGCAGCCCTAGGTGTGGCTCAAGAGGTGGGGGTTGGGGGCCATGCTGAGTCTCAGGAGGGAGGTTCCCTCCCCTCCTCTTTCTCACTACCATCCACCTTGGAGATCTATCTCCTGAGCCCACCTGAAGCTGTGTGAAGTGCCCCTTGAAGCTACATCAGGAAACAGATGGGAACCAGGTTGAGGGAAGGACTTGCATACCTGAGGCTCCTGGTTTGATCCTTGGTGCTGCATTTACCCAGGCGGTGCCCTAATTTCTTTCTCTCTCTTGTGGAATTCACTCTATCTCATGTGAAATAAATAAATAAATCTTTTTTAAAAAAAGCTGCACTGTGGTCTAGAGAGGCAAGCAATGCCCCTCCTGTGGTTTCCTATTATTTTAAAATTTTTAAATTTATTTATTTTCCATTTTGTTGCCCTTGTTTTTTATTGTTGTTGTGGTTATTATTGTTGTTACTGGTGTCGTCGTTGGACAGGACAGAGAAATGGAGACAAGAGGGGAAGACAGAGAGGGGGAGAAAGATAGACACCTGCAGACCTACTTCACCACCTGTGAAGCAACTCCCCTGCAGGTGGGGAGCTGGGGGCTCGAACTGGTATCCTTAAGCTGGTCCTTGCACTTGGCACCATGTGCACTTAACCCACTGTGCTACCACCTAACTCCTGGTTTCCTATTATTTATACCAGCCCCAGTCTCTTCACCCCAACTTGAGGTTCCAACCCTAAAGTTTCATGCCACCATGATCCCAGTTCTACAAAATCAAGGCTGCTCTTTTGACATCTAGCTCAAAAACCTCTATTTTGCTGCCTGGAAATGTGATTTTGATTGATATAGATGGTGGAAGGAGGCTGGGGGTTAAGTACAAACAGAAGTGGCAGGGGCCAGCTGAGTTAATTGCACATGACATGAAGCCCAAGGACCAGAGTAAGGATCTAGTTAGAGTCCCTGGCTTCCCACCTGCAGTAGGGTCACTTCACAAGTGGTGAAGCAGGTCTGCAGGTGTCTTTCTCTCCCTCTCTCTGTCTTCCCCTCCTCTCTCAATTTCTTTCTGTCCTATCCAACAACAACAAAAGCAATGGCAACAATAACAAAAACAACAACAAGGGTGACAAAAAATGGGAAAAAATGGCCTCTAGGAGCAGTAGATTTGTAGTGCAGGCACCAAGCCCCAGCGATAACCCTGGAGGCAAAAAAAGAGAGGAAGGGTTAGGAAGGAAGGAAGAAAGGGAAGTGACCAGAAAGATTATGAATAGTTTGACCTTGGTGAGTGGGGAACTCATGTTCTTAGTACCTCTCGCCTGTTCAGCCCTCAGAAGTCAAGATAAGATGGTGCCTGTGGGAGGGAAAGGCTGTTGTTCTGGCTGTCACTCTAGGAATCCCCTGAGGGGACGCTATGGTCTGGCCCCTGCAGCAGACAAGATGGTTGCTCCCCGAAGAGAAAGCGAGGTACCAGGCAAAGAGGAGAGAAGAGGACTGGTGGACTGGGACATATTTCAGTGCTTAGCTTCCTCAAGAGTATTTGCTTCTGTGGGTTACTCACTCATGGAAATTCTCTCTTGTACGTCAGGACCACACTTTCTCACCCTTTGTGGCCAGGATGTTGGTCTGAGGAAACTTTAGTAACTGCTAGTGGGCACAGTCCCTCCAAGGACTTTGGTTCAGCAGTTCTGAGTCACAGAAAGTGTGTGTGTCTCTGTGTGTGTGTGTGTGTGTGTGTGAGAGAGAGGGGGGGGGAGGGAGAGGTACGCAGGGAGAGAGAAGGAAGGAGCCATGGGACTGGAAGATGGGGGTGAGGGAGAAGCCTGGGTTAACTTTAGGGGTTCTCTCCTGGGTGGAGGGGAAGTCTGAGAGTCTTATAAAGCAAGTGTGTCCTCAAAAATGCCACCTTTTATTATTTTATCTAAAGAAATATCTGTGGGTGTGAAGAGTGGCAAAGTCAGTGCTTGACCATTGACTTTGTTGCTTGTTCCCACTGGTGTCTCTCAAAGGATGTGAAGAATCGATATGCTATATCTAAACTATGGTTTGGGAGGACTGGAAATGCCGTCTACAGTTGGGACACCATCCCAAGACCCTGCGCGCCCCCTTGTGGTGTACCTGGAGCACGGCTTTCCTCACAGGAGTAGCCAGAGGGACTGGGGATATGAGGAGATACTCAGAAGCTGAGGTCCCCTCTAAGGGGCACTGCCACATGGTGGCGTTCAGGGTCTCTGAAGCGGTTTAATTTGTCCCAGCAATGTGCTGTCAAGTCTCCCATGTCACTCCCACTAGCCAGTCTGGAAGAGATCTCTGTGGGTGCAATTCACTTAGAAATGATCTCCCCCAACTGTTTCCTCCGTCCCAGGCAAACCCCAAGGTATAGGAAACATTTGTTTATGCACTCTTAGCTTTTCTCCTTGTTTTCTTAGGAAAGAGGAAAAGGGATAAGATTTTCCTGAATCAAAGTCTATAGTTTCCAAAAAGAGAGAGAGATTGTACTGATTTAACATTAAGTTTGCACATTTAACTGTTTTGCCATTGGTGTACAATACTATGAACTTTGGGGAGTACAGCTTCATACCTGTAGATGTGTGTAAGTTTCTCTGAACCTACCACCAGACGTCCAGAGGCATTCCCATTATCAGGTCCACTTCCGATGATCTTCCCTCCCATCTCTCCCCCTTCCCTTTCGATAACCACCATACTCCTCACAGAATTTGACTATTATTCGTGGCAAGTGTGCTACCCATGTTGGAGTCCAGCTACATTGGAGGATGCTTCAGTGCTGTAGTTTCTTTCCCTCTCTGCCTTTCTGTCTCTATTCGAGAAAATCATCCCCAGAATAGAATTATTTGTATTCTACATATGAGTGCAACTGTCTGGTAATTGTCTTTCATTTCCTGACTCTTTGCATGATCACCTCAAGTCGCCTCCATGTTGTTATGGATAACATAATTTCATCTTTTATTAGCTGAATAGTATTCCCTTATATATCTTGTAGGTCTTTATCCATTCATCTGTTGGGGGGCGTGTAAGTTGACTCTATGTCTTGAGAAGTTGTTCTCTTGAGACTGCTATCTGACAGGTCCCATCTATTGCCAGCTCCCCGGTCTTATAGCTCAGAACTGCATGGCTAACCTGCCTGTATCTTTTGGTTCCAAGCTTGTAGAATGGATAATTCCAACAATAGCCTTTGCTTGTCAAGCTGGATTTCACAGAAATGCCAGATACTCTTTCTTATTCTTTTTCCCTCTGGGAGTATGGACCCAGGGTCATTATGGGATGCAGAAGGTGGAAGGTCTGGCTTCTGTAATTGCTTCCCTGCTGAACATGGGCGTTGGCAGGTCGGTCCATACTCCCAGCCTGTCTCTCTCATTTCCTAGTGGGGTGGGGTTCTGGGGAAGCAGGGCTCCAGGACACATTGGTGGGTCGTCTGCCCAGGGGCGGAAAGCTATCAGGGGAGGGGGTGGGATACAGAATTCTGGTGGTGGGAATTGTGTGGAGTTGTACCCCTCTTATCCTATGGTTTTTGTCAGTGTTTCCTTTTTATAAATAAAAATTAAAAAATAAATAAATTCCAGACACTCTTCATGGAGAGTCACTTCATGGTCATGGGCATTCATGTTACTGGGTGAGGGGTTTTAGACCTCCTGCAAGGTTGACAGAAGTGGGATTTGGGGAGTCGGGCTGTAGTGCAGCGGGTTAAGCGCAGGTGGCGCAAAGCACAAGGACCGGCATAAGGATCCCGGTTCGAACCCCGGCTCCCCACCTGCAGGGGAGTCGTTCACAGGCGGTGAAGCAGGTCTGCAGGTGTCTATCTTTCTCTCCTCCTCTCTGTCTTCCCCTCCTCTCTCCATTTCTCTCTGTCCTATCCATCAACGACAACAACAATAATAACTACAACAATAAAACAACAAGGGCAACAAAAGGGAATAAATAAATAAAATAAATATTTAAAAAAAAATAAATAAAAAAAAAAAAAAAAAAAAAGAAGTGGGATTTGTGCCGTCTTTGCTGGAGATCTTTGAACAGGTGGGCTGGCAATCTGGAGTTTCTACAACTCTGGCTTCATGAGGCTTGCCTCTAGGCTATTTGATGACCTTCAAAGTTGGAGAAACCATTGTAGGGCAATATTGACTTTTTCTTTTCTTGCCAACTGACCTTTGTGTACTTGGCTGAGAGAGAGAGAGCGAGATTGCTGGTCTCCCTCCAAAACCTTCATAGGTTGGCCCACTGAAATCTTCTGTTGGCAGAGACTTGAACTCTATCCCCCTCAGGATTCACAGTTCCCTACATGTCCTGTTGAACTGAGTGTCCAGGACATTGTAGAGTTCTCTAGAAATTCCTCAAGTTGGAAATAGTAATCTGAAAGGCAACCTCCCTGGAAGGCCTTGTCTCTTGTCTTCACATAGGGGTGCAGGGAGTGAGGGGGGGCGGGCAGAATGTCACTGGACACTCCCAGCCTGGCCATGTAATAATGTCTTTATCTAAGGTCACAGCTGACAGTCTCATGCTTCTGCCAAAGTCCCCTCACACCAAGGAGCTGACTGTGTCAGGTCTTCTGTGAGGAATCATGGATTTGGAAAACTTGCAGCTTTTAGTTCGGAGGCTCACTAAGCCACCTCTTCAGAGAAGCTGTGTCTTCTTATCTTGAACAACTTGAGTCATCTCTCCTTGCAGTTGGCTAGGTGGCAAGTTCCACTGGAGGACTTTTATAACCCTAACTCAGTTCCCATTCATGGGATACCTCACTGGGGGGTCCCTCAAAATTCCAAGGTGGGTGAAGTGGTCAGCAGAGGGACCAAAACACTGTCCTTTTAAGTTTTTATTTGTTTTTTTGGATAATTTAATTGAGTTAAGAGAGACTAAAAAGAATGAAAAAAAGAGAAAGTATTTCTTTATTATTATTATTATTTTTATTTATTTATTGGATAAAGACAGCCAGACATCAAGAGGGAAAGAGGTGATAGAGAAGGAAAGAAACAGAGAGACACCTGCAGCCCTGCTTCACCACTTGCAAAGCTTTCCCTCTGCAGGTGGGGACCAGGAGCTTGAACATGGATTCTTGCACATTACAATATGTATGCTTACCCAGCCCTAAGCCTATTTCTTTTAAAAATATTTTTTCTTAATTTATTGAATAGAGACAGAGAGAAATTGAGAGGGAAAGGGGGCTAGAAAGGACAGAGAAAGAGAGACCCCCACAGTACTGCTTCACCACTTGCAGATGGGGACTGCAGACTTGAACCCAAGTCCCTGAGCTTGGCTACATGTGTACTCAATCAGGTGGACCACTGTCTGACCCTTTGAGATCCAAAGATGTGAAAGCTACACCCAGCCAGGCAGCTGGATCTCATATTTCTAGGGAGGAAGGATAGCGAGCTGGGCCTATGTTCCTGGTAAGGACCTTCTTTTCTAAATTATTTTAGACAGTCAAGGGAGAGGTAAAAACAAAAAAACACAGTTTCCTTGAGACTGCTGTTGCTCCACGTTGCTTAGGTCCACGTGCTGAGGAGGCATGTTCTGTGCTCCCCTGATCTGCTCTTTCCCGTCAGTAGCTCAGACTAGTGGACTTCCAGATCCGCTCGAGCAGCTGTGCCAGCTGCAGAGACATTAAGATTGTCACAGTGACCTCCCCCAAGTCCACCAGCCCCCACCTCTCTGCCAGCAGCCACAGAGCCTCCAAACACATCCTCACCAGCCTCCTCTATACGAATCCCAGCCCTCAGGCCACACAGTGACTACTCTGAGGATGGCATGTCATCACCCCTATATCCACTGAGCAGCTGTGACTCTCCAGCTCCAGCCCTCCCACCCCTTCCACCGTGCTTAGAGTCCAGTCTTTGGCATCAGGAGAGACTGTGGCTCCCTCTGCCTGTGGTTCTAATCCCCCTCCAGCAAGGACCACCTGGCTACTGGTGGGCTGTAGCCAAGAAGACACTAAAAAATATTTTATTTTGCAAACCATGTTTTTGTTTGTGATTAATAATGGTCTACAAGATTGTAAGCTAAGAGGGCCTAGTTCCACGCTGCACTCACCCGCAATGTTCTGTGGCTCCTCCACCCTCCTAAGGATAACCACCACCGTTCTTCACAAAGTCTCTTTGCTTTTTTTCATTTTTTATTTGTGATAAAATCTCTGACCCAGCAACCTAATTGTGGAACCATAATCATGTGCTTTGTGTAGATGTAATCTCAAGAGCTTAGGAGAATGACTGACTGAGTGAGAGACAGAACAAGGGGAAATGAGGCAGGAGATGAAATTTTTATGTGGGTGTTTCCAGTCTAGTGAGGCCAACTAGGCTTACGGACAAAAGGTAAGGGGCTGGGCAGTAGTCCATCCAGTAGAAAAAACACATTACCATGTGCAAGGACCCTGGTTCAAGTCCCCAGCCCCCACCTACAGAGGTATGCTTCACAAACAGTAGAGCAGTGCTGCAGATTTTTCTCCTCTTTGTTTTTGTCCCTATCTCTCTCTTCCTCTCACCTTCAATCAAACTTGAAACAAATATGGCCACTGAGAGCAGTGGAGTCATTTCGTGGGCACTGAGCCCCAGAGATAACGTGAGTAGCAACACAAAGCAAAAGGTAAGAGGCCCCTGAGATATGGGCAGAAGTGTGATCAGCTGAGCAGCAGCGTCACCAGGCTGATGCCCACGCTCATTGTAACGAACACAGCCCAGTGTTTGGCTGGTGCCAGAAACTTTGCTCTTGCAGGTGGCAGTGGCTCAGGGCTTGAGACCTTGCTTTCTTGAGCCATCTTTGATGGGGTGACATTTTGAGCAATGAGCCCTTTCTGCCCTCTGCCCAGCACACAGATAATGTCCTGACAGGCCACAGGATTCTCTCAGATGTGCAGTGTGCTCCCAGATGACCCATTCTGAGTCCAAGAAAGAATGTTGAGCCCTAAGGAATGCTTGGGGCTGAAGTGGGGTCACAGCAGAAGCTTGGGTGCCAAGCAGCCATTAGGGGAGATTGATGAGCAGGGCATGCGCGGCCCAGCAGTCTCATCGCTGTTTTTTATGACCGTGCTGGGCCTCAGAGCAGAGTTGACAGCTCCATGTAAGCTGACCTGGCTGACACACAGTCGCAGCTGTGGGCTCAGCCGTCAGCTCCAGGATGCCAGCCTCGGAGGCAAGGTCAGACCCTGAGAGCTCCTTATGCAGAAAGGAGGGTGTGAGTGTGAGTGTGTGTGTATCTTCGGACAGCCATGGGACCAATCTAACCCTGATCCAAGCCTGGCTTCTCACACTTAACTCACACTGTGGGTGAGGGAGGCCGAGAGCTGTTCTGGGTGCAAGGGGTCCAGCTCTGTTGTCTGTGGATGGCCAGTCTCTAGGTGCACACAGCAGGGCTGCCCATGGCAATGGACTCCGTACAGCCCAGAACTGGAGACAGCCACGGAGGGCAGGTGGAAGTCCTTGCCAAGCTCTGGTGCCAACACCCATTTATTTATTTATTTATTTATTTATTTAAAATTTAAATCATTTATTTATTTATTTAAAATTTCCTCTTTTATTGCCCTTGTTGCTTATTGTCATCGTCGTTGTTACTGTTGTTGTTAATGCTGTTGTTGTTGTTGGATACGACAGAGAGAAATCGAGAGAGGAGGGGAAGACAGAGGGGGGAGAGAAAAATAGACACCATTCTGTAACTCAGCGACCCCTACCCCATGATAACCACTCTAGTTCTCAAGGTCTTAGATATAGGTTGACTTTTATTTGGGGTAGGGACAAATGAGGTTTTTTTTTTTTTTTAATTTTTAATTATATTTATGTATTTGACAGAGATAGCCAGAAACTGAGAGGGAAAGGGTGATGCAGAGGGAGAGAGGCACCTGCAGCCCTGTTTCACCACCTTCAAAGCTTTTCCTCTGCAGGTGGGGACTGGGGACTCAAAGCCAAATCGTTGCACATTGAAACAGGTGCACTCAACCAGGTGTGCTACCAGCTGCCCCCCAAGTTTTTATTTTTTTATATTTATTTATTTATTCCCTTTTGTTGCCCTTGTTTTATTGTTGTAGTTATTGTTGTTGTTGTTACTGTTGTCATCGTTGTTGTGTGCGCATTGTCTTGAAATATACAGAAACATGTCATCTTTTCTCCAGTATGACTTCTGTTATTAGGTTACTACCACTGGATGTACCTTCTTTCTGAGCTCTGGTTGCCTTTTCTGACTGTGGCTGTCACCATGTCACCCACACCAGCAAATTTTTGGCTCCTGTGTTGTCAGCACAGTGATCATGGCCTCTATCGGAAGTCCCAAGGAAATCCGGAATTTGGTCCCAGAGGACCCACCATATCCTCACTTCCACATCTTGAATGCCGGCGAGAGACAGAAAGGAAGTAGGTGCAAAGGATACTGGGACATGGGTTGACTTTTATATATTCCATCTATGAGTGAAATTATCACTTCCTTCCTTACTTCACTAAGTATAATAATTTCCAGTTCCATCTATTTTTGTCCCAAAGGACACAACACCATCTCTTTGAATTACTGAGTAGTACTCTATGAAGTATATGCTCCATGAGTTTTCACCCAGCCATCTTCTGATGGCCATTTAAGTTCCTTCCATATTTTGGCTATTGTGAATAATGCAGCCATGAACAAGGGGTGCAGAGACCCCTTCAAATTCATGCCTTTTGGACAAATGCCTAGAAGCCACTACCTTTTTTTTTTCTTTTATTGTTGTACTTATTATTGTTGTTGCTGTTGTCATTGTTAGATAGGACAGAGAGAAATGTAGAGAGGAGGGGAAGACAGAGAGGGGGAGAGAAAGACAGACACCTGCAGACCTGCTTCACCGCCTGTGAAGCGACTCCCCTGCAGGTGGGGAGCCAGGGGCTTGAACCAGGATCCTTATGCTGGTCCTTGTGCTTGGCACCACGTGCACTTAGCCCGTTGCGTTACTGCTCAACTCCCCCACTACTGGTTTTTATAAGCTAGCTGTATCCCTGCTGTGCTGACCCAGCACAGTGGTACTGTGAGGCCCTGAGTGGCAGCCGCCCAGGGGCTCTGGAAACCTAACCTCTCCCGCTGCAGCCTTGCTGTGGTCCGTTCCTAACTGGGGGCTGCTGGTAGTCCTATAGGGTCCCTGGAAGGGTGGGCCGAGGCTGCCTGGTGTTCAAGGACCTGTTGGAGTCAGTGTGTATGTGCGTGTGTGTGTGTGTGTGTGTGTGCGTGTGCGTGTGCACGTGTGCGTGTGAAATAGGTTTAACTCCGTGGTTTCATGGGGCCCCTTGAACTGAAGCGCCATTTGGATCCCTGACTTCCATCACTCCCAGCAGCCCACACGAGCCCACAGTCCAATCTAAAAATCTTCAAAGGTTTACATGAATACCTTCTTCTTTTTTTTTGAGAAATCTTTAGAAGCTTGGGAAGTAGTGCCAGGGATGGAGAGCTGGACTTGCAGACAAGAGATCTCGAGTTTGATCCAGTGCCTCACGTGCCAGGGTGAAGCTCCCTTCCCTCACTTCTTTCTCTCTCTCATGAATATTTTTTAAAGAACATAAGCATCTTTTTTAAGAACATAAGCATCTTTCAAGCTCTTGCTCCAGTCCTTCTTTCCAGTCCTAACCTTAACCCTTCCTTTCATTCTTCTGTTTCTTTAAATAAAAATGTATTTATTTATTCAAGAGGGAGAAGGAGGGGGGAGAGGGAGAGAGAGCTAGAGCTGTGATGCTGAGGATGGAAATCAGGATCTCATGCTTGTGAGTCCAATTCTGTTTCCAATGCACCACCTCCTGGGAAACTCTTTCCTTCTGTGGATCTGGGACCCACGTGCAGTTTTGCCACACCCAACTTCATCCAGACAGAGACAGAGAGATGGAGAGATACTCTAGCACCAGAGCTTCTCCTGGTCCTGTGACACTCTCATGTGTTGTCAGGACTTGAAGTGGGGCCTTGCATAGCAAGGCACAAGAGTGTGCTATCTCTCTGGCCCCTGCCTTTCCTTTTCTTATTTGTGAAAGTCTATTGGTCCTTTAGCACCTGTAGCAGCAGCTGCCTCCTCTGAGGTGAAATACATCATTCTCTCTTCCCTCTTCCATCCCCCTGGTCCTGACTCCACAGTTCTCCTACAAAAATGAACATATGACTTCTCAGGAATTTCCCAGGGCTCAGACTCCCTCCAATCTCACCCTGTCTGGAGCACCACGGCCAACCCTTTACAGGAATCCAGTCAAATATTTGGTGGTTGGAATGGTGAGTGCTAGTTGGATTCAGCTGGCCCCTCAAGCTCAGGGAGACGAGAGCTGCCCCCAGGTCCTCAGTGAGCCAGGGGCCCTCTTTCTTGACATAGGGTGCTCATGGTAGTGCCTCTCTCCACTGCCCTGGTAAATGTGTAATCTTGGTGTCTATGTTTCTGAGCAGCTGGTAATGGGGAGGTGTAGCTGTGAATGCAGAAGACCACACGTGGAAAACAAACACCCAGCCATCTTCTCCTTAACAATGACAAATTGGCCATTCTCCCTAGGTAGCAGGGGGTGGGGGTGGGGTGGGGGAGGAATGGTGATGCAGAATGTTAAGATGTAATTTTCTACAGTGGGATCATTCCAAATGGATGTCAGTGGGGAATCCCAGTCCTCAAATCTGAGCCTCTGACACCAGCTGTGAGACTGGGTCCCACTCCACCACCACAGCTCAGCTGGCTTCTTTTGCGACATTTGGGTGAAGCACAGCTCATCAGCTTGAAACTCCCTCCCCGTTTCTTCATCTTCCTTCTTGTGCTCAGCTTCTCCTTCTCCATCTCCTCCCTCCCCCTTCTTCTCCTTCTTCTTCTCTTAATAGTTTTATTTGGATAGAGACAGAGAGAAGTTGAGTTGGGGAAGGGGAAAGAGAGATAGAGAGACACCTGCAGCCCTACTGAATCACTTGTGAAGCTTTCCTCCTGCAGGTGGGGACCGGGAACTTGAACCTGGGTCCTTGTTCACTGTAATGTGTGCGCTTAACCAGGTGCGCCACCACCTGGCCCTTGGCTCCTTCTTTGCTAGTCAGACACCCTGCTTATAGCTCTCAGGACACAAGTGGGTTTCACCTATACATTCTTTAAATTTCTATTTTTTTTCTTTTAAATGTTTATTTATTTCATGTAAGATAGTTTTACATGAAGGGGAGAGAGAGGGGAGGGAAGCACAGCTCTACTCCCTGTGGCACTGGGATCTAGCTGTGAGCCTTAGACAAGCAAGTCCTGTGCTGTACTGGGTCCAGCCTCCACCTCAGCTGCTGCAATATGTGTGTGTACACGTATGTATATGTAGATATGTCATATGTGCCATATATGTAGTATATATGATATATATTGTCACCAGGGTGATGACTGAGGCTTTGCATCTGCACTATTTCTCCTGAAAAACTCCTTTTTAAAAAAAAAATTATATTTATTTATTTTCCTCTTTGTTGCCCTTTTTTATTATTGTTGTTGTTACTGATGTTGTCATTGTTAGATAGGACAGAGAGAAATGGAGAGAGGAGGGGAAGACAGAGAGGGGGAGAGAAAATAGACACAGACACCATCTGTGAAGCAACTCCCCTGCAGGTGGGGATCTGGGGGCTCAAACTGGGATCCTGGGGTCCTTACGCAGGTCCTTGTGCTTGGCGCCATGTGTGCTTAAGCCGCGGCAATCCCGCACTTTAACAAACAAGTGATCTGGGAGGTGGTGCAGTGAATAAAGCATTGGATTCTCAACCATGAGGTCCCTAGTTCGGTCCCTGGCAGCACATGTACCAGAGTGATGGCTGGTTCTTTCTCTCCTCCAATCTTTCTCATGAATAAATAAATTAATTCTTAAAAAACAAAAAACAAAACAACCCTCAGTTTTACTAAAATGTGCAGTGGTTTCTTTTACACACTCCACCTTAACTCCCAAATCCTCCACCTCCTTCCCTCAGATAAACGTAGCTCTTTTGCCAATGCCATTTATTTATTTGCCTTCAGTGTTTTATCCCTATATTGCGCATGGGGGTGAAATCCTCCAGTCCTTGTCATTTTCCTTCTGGCTTCCCTTGCTTTGCATAATCCTCTTTAGCTTCTTCTACTTTGCTGCAGATGGCTACATTCCATCTTAATAAAAACTGGAGAGCATTTCCTCACAGAAACACACATTCCTTATCCAACCATCGACAAGCACCTCAGCTGCTTCTGTGTTTTAACTATTGTGAGGAAAACTGCAATAAGCATCCAGGTGGAGATCTCATGTTGTGTTGATCTTTTGTGTGTGTGGTCTCTGCAGAGAACCTCAGCAATGGGGTTGCTGGATCATATGGTAACTCCATAGTAAGCTTTATGAGGAAACTCCAGACCATTTTCCAAAATGGTTATACCAGTTTCCATTTCTGTTAACAGTGTAGGAGGGTTCCTTTTTCTCTACACTGTTTCTGACACTTGCTCCTTTTAAACATCAGTCATTGTCACTCCTGCATTTTTTGAGAATAGATACGGGGCGGGGGGGAGGACAAGTGGTGGCACACCTGATTGAGTGCACACATTACAATGCACAAGGACCCAGGTTCAAGCACTTGGTCCTCACCCGTAAAGGGAAAGCTTTACAAGTGTGAAGTAGTGTTGCAAGTGTCTCTCTTCCTCTTTATCTCCCTCTTTATCTCTCTTCCTCCTCATTTATTCTCTGTCTTATCAAATAAATTAAATGAAGAACATTTTTTTTAGGGAATCAAGCGGTAGCGCAGTGGGTTAAGCGCATGTGGCAGAAAGCGCAAGGGCCAACGTAAGGATCCCGGTTCGAGCTCCCAGCTCCCCACCTGCAGGGGAGTCGCTTCACAAGTGGTGAAGCAGGTCTGCAGGTGTCTGTCTTTCTCTCTCCCTCTCTGCCTTCCCCTCTTCTCTCCATTTCTCTCTGTCCTATCCAACAACGATGACATCAATAACAACAACAATAAAACAACAAGGGCAACAGAAGGGAATAAATAAATAATTTTTAAAAAGAAAAATTTAAAAAAATACAGAGAGATCATGGAGTACAGGAATGGTTGAGAGTGTCAAGTCCAGGGGACTGGGTAGTGGTGCACCCAGTTAAGCATACACATCACCGTGTGCTAAGACATGGGTTTGAGTTCTGCCTTCCACCTGCAGGGGAGCTGCTTCTTTCTCTTTCTCTTTCTTGGTCTACCTTTCCCTCTCTTCTCCATTTCTATCTGTCCTATCTAATGAAAATATAAAGAAAAAAAGAAATGAAAAGATAGAGCCCCAGAAACAATGGATTTGTAGTGCAGGCACTAGGCCCTAGAGATAGCCCTGGTGGCAAATTAAAATAAATAAATTAATTTAAAAAAAAAAGATGATGTCTAAGTTCTTACAACTGCAGGTTTACATTGAAGCACTACTATATTCTCCTTTTCCCCTTGCCTGGTTATGTTACCACACCACCTCCAAGAAGCCCACTCTGATGACCTGTGGCTGTGTATCCCTTCATCCTCCACTAGTCCCAGATGCCATTCTCCTCACCCCATGACCACTGAAACCTCCACAGTCCTGTGATAAGTATTTCATTGACATTTATTTGTGTGTTTGTTTCACCTCCACACTAGGGCACTGTGTGCCCCTCACACTGCCTATGTGAATATGACAAAAATACATACATAAATAAATAAATAAAGTGGTGGCAGCTGCCATGAGCCTCAACCAGAGTTGGGGCTGCCTGCTTTGGAGCAGAATACACCGTGCGTATACACTGGTTTCTGGTGCTTATGAGATAGGTCTCTGAACTGTTTCTTTCTCCTTGAGAATTTAGAAGAAGAAGAATGAATAACAAAAGCAAACAAACAAACAAAAAGATGAATGGGGTTCACCACTTCAGGTGAGTAGCTGACATTTAGCTCTCATGCCTGACTCCTTTGGAATCATCTGACACAGACCATCTCCCCACCCCCACGCCTCACTCTCCACTCTTGTTTTCCTGTGTCTCTACTCACACCCCCAAGCAGACAGGACAAGGTCCCCTGGGGTTCATGAGGCTCAGATGAAGCTCAGAATTCACAACTGCCACCTTCTGGGAGATAAAAGGGCATGTTTATGAATATATATGTACAGGGGTGGGGAGGTGCTGGGTCAGTCTAGAATCCAGGGTCCTAGACAAAGTTCCTTTCTTCTCAGACCCCGGTTCCTCCATCTGTTATGTGTGAGAATGGCATTAGATGCTCTGAAATATCCCATCCAGTTCTCTGATCTGGAGATTTTGGGGAGGATATAAAGAGGTCTTATTAGCACACAACACAGCTGGGTCATGTGATACCTGACCAAGTGGTGTTGGGAGCAGTGCTTCTAAACTTTTGCAGCATATAAGTACCTGCACCTCCACACAACACAGATGCTGACACTGGTCCGGGTGGTGCCGCAGTGGAGAAAGCACCGGACTCTCAAGCAGTGTAGATCCTGGTGCAGTGCCTCTGAAGTGCCATCCCAGATCTGCATTGGTAGCAGGCTGCCAGGACTCCTGGTCCACTGCTTGAGTTACAAAGTTTAGCAAGGTTCACACTAACCGGAGAGATAGCACAATGGTCATGTAGCAGGCTTCCATGCCTGAGGCTCCAAGGACCCAGGTTCAGTCCCTGGTACAACCATAAGCCAGAGCTGAGCAGTGCTGTGGTTGAGAGGGAGAGAGGTTTAGCACTGGTTCTCAAGAGGTGTGTCCCTGAGACTGAGAATATCAGCATAACCAAGGAACTTACTAGGTCTAGTGAAACACCACTGAGCACTGTGGAATCAGAAACTCTAGGTGCTATCCAGCAGTCTGCATTTTTGACAGGTCCTCCTGGTGATTTATTTTTATTTAAGATTTAAAAAATATTTTTATTTATTGTTGGATAGAGACAGAGAGAAATTGAGAGGAGGAGATAGAGCAGGAAAGAGACAGAGAGACACCTGCTGCCTTGCTTCACCACTTGTGAAGCTTTCCCTCTGCAGGTGGGGACCAGGGGCTTGAACCTGGGTCCTTGTGCACTGTAATGTGAGCACTTAACCAGGTGCACCACCACCTGGTTCCCCTCCTGAAGACTTAGATGCTCAAGTCTGAGAACTGCTGTTTTAAGAGCTCAGGTCTTGAACTTGGCCATGGAGAAACTAGAGTTTCTAAGAACACTGACACCTTGATCCCA
This sequence comes from Erinaceus europaeus, assembly GCF_950295315.1. Lineage (NCBI taxonomy): Eukaryota > Metazoa > Chordata > Mammalia > Eulipotyphla > Erinaceidae > Erinaceus > Erinaceus europaeus. Next base: position 103,578,023 of record NC_080170.1, read on the forward strand.
CTTCCAAGAGTTGTAGTTTAATTGGCATAGGGTGCATTCTGAGCATGGGAACTAATAGCCAGCAGCACTCTGCCATATGTGGTGCTAAGAATCAAACTCAAGACCTCAGCTTGCAAGTCCAGCTCCAGTTCTCTACCCACTGTGCCACCTCCTGGGTTTCTGGGTATGAGAATTTTTAAGGGACTCAGGTGTTTCTAATACAAAGTCAAATAACACTTCATGAACGACAACGCATTTGGATAACATTGTATGAAATATGTCCCAAGCCTGAGTTTGCTGGGGTGCCGCTTTCCGGCGCCAGCCACTAGGGCGCGCTGTCGCGCCGTTGTGGGAGGGTGGCTCAGCCTCCTCCCGCAGGCTGCAGCTGCTCAGGGCGGGTTCTGCTCCCGCGGGAGGCCTCCTCTGGCATCTGCACCGAGTTAGTGCTGGCCGAGGGCTCCGCGCGCTTGACGTCAGACCTGTGCTCGGTGCTGGGGACACCAGGCCCTTGCGGTTGCTTCACACAGGTTGCTGCACCAGACCGGCTCTGCTGCCCGCCTTCTCCAGGCAGTACGCCTGACCAGGCTCACTCTGGACATTGAACCTTTGCACTCTTCTGAGGACCCAGGAGAGCCTCCTCGTTCGCCTTTCTTTCTTTCTTTCTTTCTTTCTTTCTTTCTTTCTTTCTTTCTTCCTTCCTTCCTTCCTTCCTTCCTTCCTTCCTTCCTTCCTGTCTTGTCTTTCTTCTTCCTTCCTTTCTTTTTTATTTATTTATTCCCTTGTTGTTTTATTATTGTAGTTATTATTATTGTTGTTGTTGTTGTTGGATAGGACAGAGAGAAATGGAGAGAGGAGGGGAAGACAGAGGGGGGGGAGAGAAAGACAGACACCTGCAGACCTACTTCACCGCTTGTGAAGAGACTTCCCTGCAGGTGGGAGCCGGGGGCTCGAACCCGGATCGTTATGCCGGCCCTTGCGCTCTTCTTCCTTCCTTCCTTCCTTCCTTCCTTTCTCTTTCTTTCTCTCCCTCGCTTCCTTCCTTCTCTCTCTTCCCTTCCTTTCTTTCCTTCCCTCCCTCCCATCCTCTTTTCTTTCTTCCTCCCTCCTTTTCTTTCTCTTTCTTCCCTTCTTCCTTTCTTCCTTTTAGACAGTATAGCAGTTTTTAATTTTTTTTAGTTATTATTGAATAAAGACAGAAATTGAGAAGGAAGGGGAGATAAAGAGAGGGAAAGAGACAGAGATACACCTACACCCTGTTTAATCATTCATAAGGCTTTCTCCCTGCAGGTGGGTAACAGGGCCTTGAACCTGGGTCCTCGCACACTGTAATGTGTGCACTTAACCAAGTGCTCCCCCACCTGGCCCCAAGCTTATTTGTTTCTGCCCCAATGGGGCACCCATGGCCTTCTCCATCTTGCCCTGCAGCTCCCTGTCCTTGTCCCTGCTCCCTCTTCTTTGCAAGGACCAGGAAGATCCCTCAGGACCCAGCCCTGCCAAGTGTCAGACTAGCTGCAGGAGCCAATGCTCACCTTCCTCTTCTTCCTAGCTCTGCTCTGCTGGCTGCTTGGCAGCTGCTGCTTCCGTCTCACCTGAAGGTGTAGATTGCTGCTGCAGCTAGAGCTGTCATGCACAGGAGGGGAAGAGATGGGCCCAGAGACAGATTCGCAGCGCCATTTGCAAGGGACTTTGGGTGCAGTGCCGGGTGGGATTTTAATGGTTCTTACATTTTTGTTTCCAAAAAGACTAGTTGTTTTAAGGAGGTCCCCTCCCCATAATAAAACACAGGGGCTGATGCTGCCGAATGAGTCCAATCAAGCACAGGCTCCTCTCACTCCTGGCAAGGGCTGAAGGCTTGCGGTCAACTCTAGAGGCCTTTCCCAGCCAGGTCGCTCAGCCCCACCTCTCTACTGCCTGCCATCTTAACTGTCGCCTATGACGGGAAGTCTGAACCCCATGGGTGTGAATCTTCATTTGGGAAAAAGATGTGAGGGTCAGAGGAGCTTAAACATCCCTGGTCTGGGGGACACCTGGTGGCCCTGCTGGCGTCCACAGCTATTCATTCTTTTTTAAGAATTTTATTTATGTATCTATATATTTTGGAAAGAGACAGAAATTGAGAGAGCAGGGGAGGTAAGGAGGGAAAGAGAAAGAGAATAATCTCTGGACCTGTTTCACCACTTATGAAGCTTCCTTCCGTAAGTGGGAAGTGGGGGCTTGAATCCCCATGTGCTTGAATCCCCATGTGCATGTTAACATGTACACTCAGCCAGGTGTGTCCACAGCTGGTCATTCTAAGGAGAGGAGAGGTAATTCTGAGAAGCAGGAAGTGGCTGAGCCTATGAGACAGCTCACCTAGATAGGGCACCGGCTTTCTTATCTGCGAGACCCAGCTTCAAGTCTGGCCTTCATCACACTGGAGAAAGTTTTGGTGCTGGGGTTTCTCCCTTTTTTTTTTTTGCCTCCAAGGTTGTTGCTGGGAGTCGGTGCTGGCACTGTGAATCCACTGCTCCTGAAGGCTATCCCCCCCCATTTTTGTTGCCCTTGTTTCTCTTGTTGTTGTTGTTATTAGACAGGACAGAGAGAAATGGAGAGAGGAAGGGAAGACAGAGGGGGAGAGAAAGATAGACACCTGCAGACCTGCTTCACCGCCTGTGAAGCGACCCCTGTGCAAGTGGGGAACCGGGGGCTCGAACTGGGATCCTCACTCCGGTCCTTGTGCTTTGCACCACCTGCGCTTAGCCCACTGCGCTACTACCCAACCCCCCGGTTTCTCCCTTTCTATCTGACAAAAAGTTGGCTCAGAGCAGTAAAGCACTGGTGACAAAAGGAAAGGAGGAGGAGGAAGCTTGACTCTTGCCTCCAAGTGCCTATTCTTAGTCATGTTCATTTGAACCCCTTCACTGCCCCCTTTAGCCATAGCTAGCCAGTGAAATGGCTATCCCTGCATGGGGGGGGGGGAGAAAGAGAGAGAAGCTAGTGGGTGTTGACTAGGCACTAGACACATGGCAGAGAGACAGGCCAGGTCAGATGGGGAAACTGAGGGGAAAGGCCTGTCCAAGGTCTCACAATTTGTTCTGGGCAAATCTGTTTTCAAGCTGGTAGCTTGGAAGTCAGAGGGTCCCTTTCTGGCAGTACTGTGGGGGTGCTGGCTAGGTTCCAGGGGAGCTGCTTTAATTTGAAGATACATGTCTCTGCTTGAATCCAGATGAGGGACTCCCTTCCCAGACTTGTGGGGTGGCATCAAGCCCCAGCCCAACCTCCCATCAGAGGACTGGGCAGAGACTTCATCCTCAGCCCTCACTGAGGTGTTAGCTCACTCAGAACTGAGCCTGGTGGGGCATGGGACACCAGGCAAGAGGGGCGAGATGTCAGCACAGACCCAGACCTGCTTCCTCCTGAGTGGCCTCTCAAGGTCAAGGTGGAACCTTGGACTGTATCAAAGGGGCCTGGGTATGGAGGGAGACCTGGGGAGCTGAACAGCTGGTCAGCTGTGTTACCCCTCAGCAGTGCCTCTGGCCAGAGCACAGCTGAAAAGCAGGATGGCTGGAAGCATCAGCTTGGGGGACTCCAGAGAGCTCCCAATTTGCATTCTGTAGGTAAGGAGTTAGCTCAGGCAGCATAGGAACTGCCCAAGGTCGCCAGGCAAGTAGCAGCAGGCTGGACGCTTAGGTGTGGGCTCAAGACCCTGTACCTATGTCTACAGGGACAGGACCTGATTTCCTGGGACAGATGGCCTGGGCCTGCTGCATGGTGCTCCCCTCTTCTCCTCTCCCTGGGGTGTGTAGTGTGTATGCATCTGTGTGTGCGCAGACATTTCCTGTGACAGTGATGTCTTCCTGTCTTCTCTGCCTCCAAATGCTTTCTGTTTATAAAACCAGAGAAAAAGACCCTGTAACCTCATTGCCTGTTCCTGGATCCCTCTCAGGAAATCCGTGTCCCCACCTTTCCCAAACCGCCTGTGCTCTAGCTTAAGTCTCTGCAGGTGGGCTGGCAGAGCTCATGGGACTGACTCCAAAGGCCCCCGGGTACTGGGCAGAGTTGCTTGGGGAATCACGCTCAGGAGGGGAGAAAGTCCAGGGACTGGCTCAAAACTCACACTGCTTGGGAGTTCCATGCTCCTGGCCGCCTTTTTTTTTTTTTAATTAAAAAAAAATTTTTTTAAATTTTTTTATTGGGTGGGACTGAGAGAAATTGAGAGGGGAGGGGGAAATAGAGAAGGAGAGAAAAACATAGACACCTACAAACCTGCTTCACCACTTGTGAAGTGTCTTTCCTAGAGGTGGGGAGTGGGGACTCGGACCTGGGTCCTTGTGCAAGGTAAAGTTAGACTTAACCATGTGCACCTGGCCTCCCATCAATCCATTCTATCCCATTTATCTCATCCCATCTGGCCTCGCCCCATCCCATTCAACCCATCTCATCCCACTCACCCACCTTACCTCATTCCATTCATCATATCCCATCTTTCCACGCCATTCCACTCCAGCCCACCCAATTCCACTTCACGCACTTCGTTTTATCCTATTCTTGCCACCTCACCTCACCTCACTCTACCCTACCTATCCCTTTCCATTCACCCATCCCGCCCATCCACACTGTCCATGACCACTAGTGTCTTCATTATTATCAGCATTTCTTGTATGGTCTATATTTAGATCATCAAAATTGTACTGCAATAAAATAATTCAGAAGATGCTTATTTTAAAAGGAATTTGACCGGAGATTATATTGAAGAAAAAAAATGTATAGAGAACAGTTAGTTAGAATATTGACATCTTTGATCTTGGAAGATCTGTCCAGTAAGTTTTGGGGGAGCCAGACTAGGGCCTTGTAGGTTCAGTTACGGTGAAAGGCGTTGTAAAATGTGGCTTCAGGTTTCCCCCAATGGCGGGGAGCTTCAGTGCCCGGCCCTTTAACTGTTGGCTTCCCAGTTGCTGAATGCAGCCAAAAACATCCTCTGCTGTTTGAAGTGCTTATTGGAAAAGCAGATTTCATCTTGGCTCGAGCTCTGAGCAGTTCCTTGTGTGGGGTACTCCCCAGGGCTGTAATTGAGCACAAGAAAGCCTCAGCCCCCTTTTGGCATTCTTGCTTTCATCTCCAAGTCACATTTTAAAATTTATATTAAAAAAAGAAGAAGAAGTCAGGGAAAAGGGCCAGCACAGCTCACATGGCCACCGGTGCCAGAACCCTCAACACGGCAGCTCCAGGAGTGAAGACTGGGGAGGATTAGGAGGGGGACGAGGCCCGTACCATGCGGTACTGCTTTGAGCCAGGATTCTGGGAGCTGGCAGACAGCGAGTGAGGTTGGGCTGGTGTGACTTGGGCTTTGCAGAGCAGGAGTCCTAGGGGGTTCAGACTGGGTCTCACTCATATCAGTATTGTTCAGTGGGGGGAAAAAAAGCAAAACTAAAACAAGCCAGTGCCCACTGGGATCTGACCACCTGTCAGCAGGCTCTCTGTCTTCCCAGTACAGAGCCCTTTGCTACTGCAGAGTGTGTTCACAAGCCTTTACAGCTGCAATGGAAGTCACTGAGGAAGCAGACCTGGGCTCTGTTCTTTCCCTCACAGACATCCCTTGTTCTAGGCGCCATTGCAGGATTTTTTCATTATGTATGTATGTATGTATGTATGTATGTATGTATGTATGTATGTATGTATATGATAGAGACAGAGAAACATCAAGAGGGAAGGGTAAGATAGAGAGGGAGAAAGATGGAGAGACAACTACAGCCCTGTTTTCACTGCCTGTGATGTTCCCCCCCCACCCCCCCGCAAGTGGAGACTGGAGGCTTGAACCTTGAATCCTGGCTGGATTCTGAAGAAACAGTAAGTATCCAGTGCATGTTTGCTAGACAAGCTCTCCCAGCAAGACAGCGGCCATTTAACATGATCTAGCTTTCCCTACAAATCCCAGTAAAACCACTATCTTCACCAGGGGCAAGCTTCACCATCCACTGACATCAAAACATCACCTTGGAGACAGAGATGCCCTTAGGGTGCAAATGCCCGCCCAGATACCCAGTCTCTTAGGCCTAGTCGCTCCCTTGCACAGGACTGTCAGTCTGTGCCTCACTATGAACCCTTAATCATCTTCAGAAGTTTCGCTTGCTATGTGTACAGCTAATTTCTCAAGAGCAGGAGCCTGCATTCACCCTTGTTTTACACTAAGATTATTGACACTTTTATTTTTTTAAAAAAGCCATTTTACAGCACAAGGTTGATACAAGATTAAAAATGGTCATTGTTTCTTCCAGACTACAGGGAGGGAGAGAGAAGCAAATACTAGAACTATGTTAAATTTAACTCCGAGGAGGGGGAAAAAGGGGTGGTGGTGCAGAGAAGCCTATTGTCTCTGTAGGAAACATAACAACTTGTTTTAAGGGCCAATCTGGAGGCAGTCTTGCTGGGTGATACAATGGACCAGTGTGCCGACAAGAGTTTTATGCTCATTGTGTCAGTTTTCTCGTGGACATTTCTCAGGGTGGCCTTAGTCAGCATGGAGGACATCACTGTCACACCTCCTAGTCTGGGAAGAGGAAGACAAGGAGGAGGGAATGCAGGAAACCCCAGGAAGATTGATGAGAATTGCCCTGTCTGTGTGTCACGCAGGCCACATGTAAGGACACTTTGATTTGGATCCTGTGTAAGAATGAGGCAACTAAAGCTGCTGGAGGTGGAAGCCAGAGTATACCTCAGGGGGGTGATTAACTCTACACACAGCCAGCCCTCCCTCACCTCCTCAATCCCCACGCCTCGAGAGCTGAAAAACCCATCAACTGGCTCTGTCAGTGAGCACCTCAGTTTCGTGCATGTGCGTGTGCGTGTATGCAGACATTTTCCCTCCATCCCCCCACCCCAACACACACCAGCACACAGGAGGCTCTCTGCATGCTCTGCTGCTAGCTGATTTTGGTAACCAGCCAAAAACTGCAGGACCTTTTCAAGGTCTGAAGATCATTAACTCTTTGGATAAGCACCAGGACAGTTTCTGAAGATGCAGGACAGACGTTCCGTAGGCAAAGGCCTTAATTACTCTAATAGTCAGGATGGGAGCCAGGCCCAGCGGAATCGGGAGGAACTTTTGCTTCATGGATGTGGATTCCTGCTTGCAATGAAATGAGCTCCCTTAAGCTGAAAACAAGCATTCCCAGGCTCCCCTCAACTCCCACTATTCCCAGGTTTGGGGAGTCTTTGGCTTTAGAAACTAAAATTAAATGAAGGTCAGTGGTGCAGCAGGTAGAGCACAGACTTGGTTGGAAGATGTCCTGAGTTTGATTCCTGGCACAAGATATGACACAGTAATGCTTTGGTTCTCTCTTACACAAAGAAGGAAGCCAATAGATTTCTTTCTTTCTTTCTTTCTTTCTTTCTTTCTTTCTTTCTCTCTCTTTCTTTCTAATTGCGTAGAGACAGAGAAATTGAGATGGTAGAGAAGGAAAGAGACAGAGAAACACTGGCAACCCTGCTTCACCACTTGTGAAGCTTTCCCCCTGCAAGTGGGGATGAGGGGCTTGAACCTGGATCCTTGTGTATAACCAGGTGCACTACTGCCTGATCCCTAGATCTGGTTTTTAAAGAGAAATTTTAAGGGTTTTGATTATTTATTTATTTTATTGCTACTAGGGTTTATCAGATGGCTTTCTTTCCCTTTCTTAAAAGAACAATGAGAAAGATAAGAGAAATACAGAGAGAGAGAGAGAGAGACTAGAGCACTGCTCAGCTCCGGCTGATGGTGGTGTTGGGGGTTGAAAATTGGACCTCAGCACCTCAGTCATGAGAGTCTTTTTTGCATAACCACTATGTTATCTTCTTTGCTTTTTCTCCTCCTCTTCTCCCCACCCCCCGTAGAGACAGAGAGAAATTGAGAGTGAAGAAAAGAGGATGAGAGAGAAAGAGAGAGAGAGAGAGTCCTGCAACACTGCTTTACTACTTGTGAAGATTTCCCCTTGCAGGTAGGGACAGGGGACTTGAACCTGGGTCCTTGTGCATGGTATTGGGTGCTCTCTACTGAGTATGCCATCTTCCAACCCAGGGTTTTATTTATTTATCGTTAGGTGAAGACCTAATGGAAGCATTAACAAATAGATCCCCTGCCCTGGTGGAATCTACTACCCAGCCTCTCTGCTCATAATCATATAACAAGGTAATTTCACATGTGATGCAACTCTAACAAGGCTTAAAAGTAAGGGTGGATGGGTGGGGAGAATACAGGTCCATGAAAGATGATGAAGGACATAGTGGGGGTTGTATTGTTAAATGGGAATCTGGGGAATGTTATGCATGTACAAACTATTGTATTTACTGTTGAATGTAAAACATTAATTCCCCAATAAAGAAATAAATTATTAAAAAAAAAAAAAAGAAAATGCTGGAAGCTAAAAAAAAAAAGTAAATTTATAACAAGACATAAAAGTAAATCCTAAGTTTCCTCTTTCTCCCATTCCCTGGCTTTCCTCCTCCAAAACCATAGGTCCATTTTCCTTTGTGTATTGTGACTGTCACCATAACTGACTCATGGGGTCGTGACATGCCTTTGACTTCAGTGTTGCAGTTTCAATCGCCACAAAGTCTCTTCTGAATGCTAAAGATAGGCAGCTCCATATAAGAACTGGGGGCTCTGGAGCTGAGGAGTATGCCTCTCCCTGCACTCCCCTCTTGTCAGGTGTCCCTGGTTTCTGCCTGAGACCTCTAACCATGGTTGAGGGACAGGCTGAACCTCCTGACCCATAAGGAGGTAGCACTTATGCCCAGTGCTCACACCCATGCTCCAGCTGGAGGAATAGTGGGTGATTCTTCATCTCACTATGGCCTTTGCCCTATGGGGAACCTTCTGGTTTCACAAGCTCTTTGAGTGAGGGAACCCTTCATGTGCCCAGCTCAAAGCCACTGTGCCCCCCGCCCATGTCAGTGAGCAGTCACACAGTAATAACAGGAGCTGTAGGGACCTGGTCCTGTTCATCTGCAAGAATTGGCAAATGGTTTCTTTTCAGAGCTCGTCGTTCCTGGCTATGCTCTATACTGAGACACCTGCAGGGTTTTTAGCTTGGTTCTGGCTCAGTGGGATCACTCACCTGGGAACTTGTTAGAAACATAAATTCTGGGGCCCAGTGATGGTACACCTCATTGAGCACACATGTTACCATATGCAAATACTGGGGTTCAAGTCCCCAGCCCCCACCTGCAGGGGGGAGCTACAGGGGCAGTGCAGCAGGTCTGCAGGTATCTCACCCTGTCTCCCTCTTCACTCTCAATTTTCTCTCTGTCATCAAATTAAAAAAGGGAAAAAATGGCTGCCAGGAATGGTGGACTTGCCATGCAGGCACCAAGCCCCAGTGATAACCCTGGTGTCACTAAAAATATTCGTTATCACTTATTTTTATGGTGGTATGGGGAGTTGAACCTGTGACTTTGGAATCTCAGGTATGAGTGTCTCTTTATATAACCATTATGCTATCTCCCCCACCTATCCCCATGGGATACAAAGTCTTAACTCCACCTCAAAGTGACTGAATCAGAAACCCGGAGCTGGGAGGGGAGGGGGTAGCAGGTGGTTTGTGTTTTGTCAAGCCCTTCAGATAATGCCTAAGTAAAGAGGCATAACTCACCACGGCCAGGATTCTGCAGCAAGGCATGCTCCCTGGGCTTGCGCCAGAATCTCTGAAGCTGGGGTGTATGTTTGAGGGTGCATTTGAAAAACTTATGGTCCTTTCTCCCTGTCCTATTTGAAAATCATTGGTCTAGAAACCCATGATACATTGAAAGAATCACTTCAGATAACTACCTGTATTTTGAGGCTTTTTGTTTGTTTCAGAAATGTTAATATTCTGTGAAGTGATAGGTACTTGGTCTAGAAATCCCCCCCTTCCAAGACTAAAATTACACATTCTGAGACTTTAAAGAAGAGGCATGGACTGAGGAGATAGCCTAATGGCAAAGAGAGACAAAGAGACAGAAAGACAGAGAGAGAGAGACATGGAAAGCAAAAACAGTTTCCTTCACAGGTAGATTTTGGAAAACATTTTGTTCAGCGTGCTGTTAGAAGTTGGTTGGATAGCTACCACCACCCCCCACCCCCCCACACACACACACTCTGACCCTCTCTGAGGGAAGGGTGCATACCCAGAATGGGGGTTGCTTTGCTGGTCCTTAAGCAGGCACATCTGTGTGTGTATTTCACAAGCTCCTTAAAGGAAATGATGCCAGGAGCCTCTTTTAGTCCCTGGAGTGTGCACACAACAGTAGGCTGGAACTTGTTTTTCTCTCTTTCCAAATGTGCTGTTTGGGAGGCCTCCCTAGATTTAGAGAGGTGGTGAGGGTTTAAAGAGGAGCCTCTGCTCTAATCTCCCTCACTGCCCCCCCCCCCATCTCAATGCTTTCTCTCTGCAGGTGTTCAGGCTTCTGTTTCTTACCAGGATGACACATGGAGGGAGGGAACTGTTTCTTAGAAAGTGGGTTTTTCTGCCCAAGTGGGTGCCTACCCCCCTCCACCCCCCACAAGCCCCGCTTATCAGGTCAACACCCTGCCTCTTCAGTAGGTGGTGTTTCCCTTGTGGTCACCCAGGCGGGAAGCAGGTGGCAGGGAGGTGATCCCACAGGGGTCCCCAGAGCAGCGGTGTTTGCCACCAACTGTGTGACCAGGCTGATGGTGCTGATTGTGAGTCTGTCTGAGGAGATGGGATCTCTTTGAGGAGATGGGATCTGTCACCCACAGCAGAGCTGGAGCTGTGGATGGGGGCAGGGCATGGGAGGGGATAGGGGGACACCGATGACACAATCTGTAAGGATTTTTGAGTCTTTGGCCCAGTGTAGGCCTGGCTGGAGACCTCTCTCCCTGGGCCCCACCACCCCATTTTGCCCCACCACCCCCTGGTCTTTGGCTGGCTTTGATTTTCATGTGCCCCCCAGCTTCTAGAACAGTAGCTGGCACACAGTAGGCTCTTAATACATATTTGTTGACTAAACCGTTAAATTCCCCTCGTCCACTGCATCCCAAGTCTGTTCTCAAGTGCTTTAGGGAAGGAATCAAAGGTTTTGTTTCTGGCCTTTCTAGTGTCCTGGAAAACAAAGATGGAGGATCCCCAAGGATGACTGTCCCCTCCTTTCTGGAGAAGATACCAAGAGGGAGCTCCCAACAAGAGAAGGGAAGTGAGTGTCCAGTCCAGGACCTCCGGGCCACCGCATCACCTGCTTCTAATAAATGAAGGGGGGGGGGAGCAGGTGATGGCACAGGGGATTAAGGTCACATGGCGTGAAGTGCAAGGACAGGTGTAAGGATCCCAGTTCAAGCCCCCAGTTCCCCAACAGCAGAGGAGACGCTTCACAAATGGTGAAGCAGGTATGCAGGTGTCTATCTTTCTCTCCCCCTCTCTGTTTTCCTCTCCTTGCTCCATTTCTCTCTGTCCTATCCAATGATAACAATAGCAATAACAACAATAATAATAACCGCAATAATGATAAAAAACAACAAGGACTACAAAAGGGGAAAAAAATGGCCTTCAGGAGCAGTGGATTCATGATGCAGGCACTGAGCCCCTGCAATAATCCTGGAGGCAAAAATAAATAAATGAATAAATAAAAAGAAATGAAGGGCCAGGCCCCCACCTCTTCAGTGTGTCTGGGTTCCAGGGAGAGAGACAAGTTGATCCTCAGACACTGGCCTGCATAGAGATTTGGGGCAGCTGCTTTTCTCGCTGTTTATTTTTTTTAGGATATGTTCTTTTAATTTTTTATTATCTTTCTTTATTTATTGGGTAGAGACAGGCAGAAATTGAGAGGGAAAGGGGTGATAGAGAGACAGAGAAACTCCTGCAACCCTGTTTTGCCACTCACAAAGCTTTCCCCCTGCAGATGGGGAACAGGGAATCGAGCGTGGGTCCTTGCACACTGTAACATGTACACTTAGCCAGGTGTGCCACCACCCGTCCCCTTCTTTTATTTTAGTTTCATTTATTGCCCATCGAGACATTTTGTCTGTATGAGTTCACTGCTCCTGGCAATCTTCTTTTTTTTTTTTTTTTAATCTCAGAGAGGAGAGACAGCACACACAGCACCACTGTGCTGATCGGAGAGCTTCCTCTGGTGCTGTGCGCAGAGCTTCTATGTGGCACCTGGGGCTTAAACCTGGCTTCCTGCTTGTGGCAGTATGCTCTCTAAGCGGTAAACTATCTCCTGGTCCCAGCTTGTTAGCCCTTCTCCTTCTTTTTCTTCTTCTCCTCCTCCACCTTTCCCTTCTTCCCTTCCTTCTTCTTTCTCTCTTCCACTCTTTCTTTCCTTCTTTCACTCTGATTCTGGGAATCAATGTCAGGGTCTCATACATGTGAGGCATGTGCTTCTGCTCCACCAGTGAACTACCTCCCTAGCCCAACACTTCTTTTATTTTAAATATTTATTTATTCCATTTTGTTGCCCTTGTTCTTTTATTGTTTTTTAGTTATTATTGTTGTAGTCATTGTTGGGTAGGACAGAGAGAAATGGAGAGAGGAGGGGAAAACAGAGAGGGGGAGAGAAAGACACCTGCAGACCTGCTTCACCGCTTGTGAAGTGGCTCCCTTGCAGGTGGGGAGCCGGGGGCTCCAACTGGGATTCTTATGCCGGTCCTTGTGCTTTGCACCACCTGTGCTTAACCCACAGTGCTACAGGCCAACTCCCACTTATTTTATTTTTGTGAGAGTGAGAGAGAGTGGGAGTTGAAGAAATCGAAGGGGAAAACAAACAAACAAATGCCATTCCATCATCCACAGAATTGCATTTGCTTTGTCTTCATCACCCTTTTGCTCATCCGGTGGTGGGGCTCACACCCAGGGTTCCACACACACAGGACTCAAGCTCAACTGCCGAGCCACCCTCTTAGCACCCCCCCCCCCGTCTACTTTTAAATTTTAAAGGTCTATTTGATTTATTTCATGTAAAATAGTTTCACGTCGGGGGGGGGGAGAAAAGAGAAGCCAGAGCACCCCTCTGGTAAGTGTATTGCTGGGGATTGAACCCAGAGCCTCATGGCATGTAGATCCCAAATTCTGTCAGCTGAGCTGTTTGCCCAGCCACCCCAGTCTACATTTATACCCACAGTTCAGCCCAGCGGTTGGAGGCTACTTGGCAGGGACACAGGAGGGGCCTGTATTATCAGGGGCTGGGCTGAAAATGTGTGGCAGAGCCCTGAGATCTCAGTGACTCTGGCAGAGTGCAGGTGGTGGGGCAACCCCTGCCCCTGTCACAAGCTCCAGGTGTCTGATCCCTCATCACTCATCATTCACTCAGACAGGTCCACTGACTCCCAAGGTTATGTCTTCTGGGAGCTCGGGTCAGCCCAGCAGCTAACAGTCCTCCCTTCCAGAACTCTTCTCCTTCCTGACCCCACACACAGCCAGGTCCCTTTTGCCTGCCAGTTCCTCACCTCACTTAATAGCGAGCTCAGAAAACCTTTGTGTCAACTTGAATTCTTTCAGGCTCATGTTACAGTTTGACGGAACCACTGAATTTGTGAGCTGGACATTCAAAATCTAACACTTCTTATCACCTTAGCCTACAGTTTCAGAATAATTCTTTCATAGCTTAGATCACATCTCTTCTCCTCTCTCTCCAAAGTTACTCAAATTCATCCCAAAGGGCCATAGAACAGCTCTGTGGTCTCTTTATCTAGCTTGTCTCCACAACCCTCCCCCTTTCTCACTCTTTCCTGCCTCAGGACCTTTTCATGCACTGTCTCTTATGCTTGGGACTCCTTCTCACCAAAACTTTGTACTAAATTCACTCTTCAAAGGCTTTTGATAATCATCCTTTTAAGATGTATTTTTAATTTACTTCTTTTGAAGTAGAGACAGAGAGAGTTTCAGAGGAGAGAGAGAAATAGGGAGGAGAGAGAGAGAGAGAATAGATTACCGAATCTCAAAACTAGTAGAAAAGAGAAAGAAAGAGAGAGAGAGAGAGAGAGAGAGGAAGAGGAGAGAGACCCAGAAGTAGTTAATTGATCACTTCTGATCAATTAAATAGCAGAGCTATGGAGCAGCAGCAGCTGTGTTTCTCTCCTCTCTTCTAGGAATCACTAGGAATACCAAAGGAGACCACCTAGGACTGCAACAAGGCAGGTCTAGAATGACTTCAGGAACCCACCAAACCACCAGTGAGTGCAAACACATGTGGCTCATGGACAGGGAGGAGCCTAAGGACAGACTGAGCAGCTGGTAACAGTCCAGTAGTTTACCAGTTGAGGCACCACCTCCAGTCTGTTTTACCAACTGCTGAAAGGAGGAGAGGACTCCCCTAAGACTCACCAAATGCAACTGTGAGTTTCCATTGCTACTGCCCTCAAAGGCTGGAGCAGCAGCAGGTAGGCCCTGTGCTGACACTGGGAACAGAGAACTCACCAGGAAACTCAGGAGAAGAGCTACACCTCGGTGACCTAACAGTGGGGCTGTACAGTGGGAGCCTTTCCACATTGTTCTCCTGATGAGAACATGGTGAATAATTGTCTCAGAACCTACAGACTATAATCGGGATTTGTTTAGAAACTCACAGGGCCCAACAGTGCTGCCTGGCTTGACAGAGAATCTGAATTGAGCCTGGACTTTTGTATCCTTGGGGTGTGAGAGTCTCTTTGCATAATCACTATGCTATCTTTCCCCCACCCTGCTTTATCTCTTGGTAAGGAGTGAATGATTAAGCTAAGAAGCCTACTTATAGTTTAAAAGCCCTCAGGCTCCCATAGCCTACAGGGAAAAAAAAGGAACAAAATAGGCTTTTAACAGTCTCTGTGCTCCAACTCAGGGATTAAAATAATATTGAAATAACTGTCAATTTCCACAACTGTGAACTCTTTAAGTACCTTATTTAGACACAAGTTAATCCAGGCGATAGTGATCAGTAATTTAAAAAGTACTGAGAGAGGGACCTCATAACATACTATATAGAATGGTTAAACCAACAAAAAGAAATATTGGATAAATGAACCAGGACAAGAGTCCAGCTAAAAGCCCCTCAAAGGTTGAACCACAAAATAGTGAGGTCAACATCCAAATGTTAGTTAAGGAAATAGTCACAGGAGTGAGTAAAGAGTTTGAAAGAATTGCCATCAGAAATACAGAACAACAAATGAGACTCTGGAAGAAAACACTGATTATCTCAAGGTTATTAGAGAGCTGAAAGCTGAAATAGCTGAGCTAAGAACACAACTAACTGAACAAGCAAAAACAGTATCAGAACAGGGTAACAAAATAGATGAACTACAGAAAACAGTAGAGGGGAGAAAGATTAGAATAAATGCAGCTGAAGACAGAATTAGCAAGATTGAGGACAAATTAAAGACAACTGAAAAAGAAGTAAGATATCTCAAAAAGAGATTAAAAGATACTGAAAACAACAATAGAGACCTATGGGATGACTTCAAAAGAAATAATATATGCATTATTGGCTTACCAGAGGAAGAAAGAGAGGGAGGGGAAGAAAGCATTCTTCAGGACATAATAGCTGAGAACTGCTCTAGTCTAGAGAACATAAAAGACATTAAGGTTCAAGAAGCCCAGAGGGTCCCGAAAAGAATTAACCAAGACTTAAAAGACACCAAGACACATCATATTTACAATGGAAAGGAATAAGGATAAAGAAAAGATCCTGAACAACAACAAGGGTAATAACAAGGGCAACAAAGCAGGAAAAAATGGCCTCCAGGCGCAGTGGATTCATAGTGCAGGTACAAAGCCCCAGCAATAACCCTGGAGGGAAAAAAAAAAAAGGATCCTGAAGGCTGCAAGAGAAAAACAAAGAGTCACCTACAGAGGAAAACCCCTAAGATTAGCAGCAGACTTCTCCACACAAACACTACAGGCTAGAAGAGAATGACAAGATCTCTATCGAGTGCTCAATGAGAAAAGCTTTCAACCAAGAATACTATATCCTGCTAGACTGTCATTCAGACTAGATAGAGGCATAAAAACCTTCTCAGACAAGCAACAGGTGAAAGAATCAACTATCATCAAGCCTGCCCTGAAAGAAGTTCTGAAAGGTCTCTTGCAAACAGTCAGACCAGACCACCATAAATATACCATCTATCAGAACACTCTAAAAATCTACAAGAATGGTGTTAAAATATCTTCAATCTATGATATCAGTAAATGTCAGTGGCCTGAATTCACCTTTTAAAAGGCACAGAGTAGGAAGATGGGCCAGAAAAAACAACCTAACAATGTGCCACCTAACTCATCAAAAAAACACAGACTCAAAGTGAAAGGATGGAAAACTATCATACAAGCCAATGGCCCACAAAAAAGGGCAGGACCAGCTATTCTCATATCTGACATGATAGACTTTAAAATAAATAAAATTTAAAAAGATAAGGATGGACAGTCAATCAAGAAGACTTAACAATTATTAACATCTATGCATCCAACGAGAAGCCATCTAAAATATATCAAACATCTATGGAAAGAGCTACAGCAATATATTAACAGCAACACAGTCATAGTAGGGAACTTCAACACCCCATTCTTTGTAGAAACTTTTTTAAATGTTTGTTTATTTATTCCCTTTCGTTGCCCTTGTTGTTTTATTGTTATAGTTATTATTGTTGTTCTTGGATAGGACAGAGGGAAATGGAGAGAAGAGGGGAAGACAGAGAGGGGGAGAGAAAGATAGACACCTGCAGAGCGGCTTCACTGCCTGGAAGCTATGCCTACAGGTGGTGAGCCTGGGGCTGGAACCGGCATCCTTACGCCGGTCCTTGCACTTTGCACCACCTGCACTCAACCGGCTGCTCTACTGCCCAACTCTGTGTTTGCAGAAATGTTTAAAATAAGCATGAGAGCTGGGGAGACAACATAGTGATTATGCAAAAGACTCTCATGCCTGAGGTTCTGAGGTCCCAGGTTCAATTCTCAGCACTATCATAAGCCAGAGATGAGCTAAATTCTAGTCTCTCCTATCACCCCCACCCTGTGCACTGATTCATCTGCCATCGGCAGGTGGGTCCTCCCCTCCTAGAGAGAAGTCTTATAGGCTTCAGAAATAAGTCTAATGAAATATGATTTTTAACAAGCTCAGAATTAGCGTTCACAAGCAGTTCAGTCAGTGCTCAAGTATCAAGTTAAGACAGGAGGTTGGAAAAAAAATAATTTTGAAACTTATGTAAAGTTTTTAAACAGCAAGAGTAAGGACTGAAACTTGGCTAGACAGCCAATATATGCAATGTGTATATGCAATGTGTATATGCATATACACATTGCATATAGACATATAGACAGCCAGTATATGCAATGTGTCTGAATATTAATGGAATGTTAAATTTTCATTTTTCAGAACGCTTCCCAGATTTTTAAAACTGCTGTCAATGAGTATTTACCTATTTCCCCTCCCCAAAGCATTGTCCCCAGGTACACTCAAATATAGCTCACTTGGAGGGCCTGTTGCTCCAGATTAAACAGGATCCCCTTCCAGGAGAATAGCTCTTAGGACTCTGTTCCCGCCAGAGTGGGGTTCTGGCTATGGATAATTTCATAGCCTCTGGTTGAGGAGCAGGACTGGGAATGTCATTATGGAAGCCTTCCGCCTCCCTCCAAGCCAGCCCTTGGGAGGGTGTCAGGATGACATCATACATCCTGGGCCTGAGCCCACTTTGTTGGAGGCCAGCGCAGTGCCACTGCTTTTAGAGCATTCTGGCAGTCGTAGGGCGAAGTTTTGTGGTGAATTTTCTCCCAGAAAACAATCACCAGTCTCTTTGTGCTTCTAGGACATTTCCCCTTAAAACCAGAAGGGGCCTGTGGAGCTGAGGGAATGTGTGCCTTGAAGCCAGGTTCAGGCTCTTTACCTTTGATAGGAGTGTCCAGAAAGAATTCAGAGACAGAGAGTTAAGTGGCAGTTCATATTTATTGCAAAGAGGAAGGTAAAAAGTATATACTTGAGGGGAGTGAGGGTGGGTTTCTTTTTTTTAAAATTAACTTATTATTTTATTTGACAGAACAGCATGAAATTGAGAGGGGCAGAGGGAGATAGAAAGAAAGAAATGCAGACACTTGCAGCACTGCTTCACTGCTCCAGAAGCTTCCAACCTGCAGGTGGAGACTGGGGGATTGAACCTGGGTCCTTGAGCATAGTCACATGTGTGCTCAACTGGGTGTGCCACTGCCCCACCCACAAGGCTGGATTCTAGGGTGGATCACATGCCTTCAGAGTGAAAGCTTTTTTTATTTTTATTTTTCCTTTTGTTGCCATTGTTGTTTTTTATTGTTGTTGTAGTTATTATTGTTGTTGTTGTTGTTGATGATGTCATCGTTGTTGGATAGGACAGAGAGAAATGGAGAAAGGGAAGGAAGATAGAGAGAGGGAGAGAAAGAGAGACACCTGCAGACCTGCTTCATTGCCTGTGAAGCGACTCCCCTGCAGGTGGGGAGCCAGGGCTTGAACTGGGATCTTTATGCCGATCCTTGCCCTTCGCACCACGTGTGCCTAACCTGCTGTGCTGCTGCCTGACCCCCAGAGTGAAAGCTTTTTATGAGGTATGTTTGGTATAGGAGGAATGTTCTAGAAAATAGCAAGCTAACTGTTATTCATCAGGAGCTAGGATAGACAGGGATTTCCTAGAATAGATGGAGTCTTCCCAGAATCTAGGCCCTCCTCTTTGCTGACCCTATTTGTCTATTTCAGAACCATCATGGCATCAGGTGTATGATGAATCACCACCTAACTGACAAGGTTTTTTTTTTTTAATTGACACCAGGGTTATTTCTGGGGCTTGGTGTCTGCATGATGAATCCACCACTTTTGGTGGCAGTTGTGTTCCTTGTCTTTTCTCTTTCTTTCTTGTCACGAGGGACAGATGAAGAGGGGGAGAGAAAGATAGACATCTGCATGCAGACCAGCTTCACTGCTTGTGAAGTGACCCCCCTGCAAGTGGGAAGTCAGGTGCTCTAACTGGGATCCTTGAGTGGGCCTTTGTGCCTCATCCTATGTGTGCTTATCCCATGTGTGCACTACTGCCTGACCTCCCTTTGTTTTTTTCTCTGATAGTAGAGGGAGAAATTGAAAGATGAAGGGGAGATAGAGTGGGAGAGAGAGAAACACCTGCAGTACTTGCTTCACCACTCATGAATCTTTCCCCCTGCAGGTAGCTCAAACCCTGGTCCTTGTGCACTCAGCTGGGTGTGTCAATGCCTGGACACACCAGTTGATTTCTTTCCTCTTGTTTTTCTTTTAAATATTTATTTATTCATTAATTCATTTATTTATTCTTAATGAAAAATATACAGAGAAAGGGAAAGAAGCCAGAGTACTTCTCTGCTCTGGCTTATAGTGGTGCCCTGGATGGGACCTGGGACCTCAGGACCTCAGACACAAAAGTCTTTTGCATAACTCCCATGCTGTCTTCCTCCCCCACAGCTGGTTTCTTTCCGTTCTTGTTTACAACTTTAGCTTCAAGGAAGTGTTGAAGGAACAATTCTGATTCTGCATAAATACAACAGTGAAGATGTTCTAGTCTGCCTTCCCTTCACATTTGGACAGGGAAAAAAAAGCCATGATCCAGGAAGTGGTAAGGTGGAAAGACTTGGGACTCTGAAGCATGCGGTCTCTAGTGTAATCTCCAATATTGCTTGTGCCAAAATTATGTGCTCTCTCTCTCTCTCTCATAAATAAATAAATATTTTTAATATGTTACAATTCATAGTCACTATAGAAAGAAAAGGAAAGGAAATGTAAACAAAAGGAAGTGCATGAAATTAGTACCAAAAGTTTAAAGCATATATACACCAAAGAAAGTAGTGCATGGGCCAGGTGATGGTGCACTCAGGTGCTAGACACTCAGCAGAGCACACATTACCATGCTCAAAGACCCAGGTTAAGTCTTTGGTCCCCACCTTCAGGGGGAAGCTTCATGAATGGTGAAGCAGTGCTGCAGACCTCTCACTCTCTCTCTCTCTCTCTCTCTCTCGCTCTATCTCTCCTTTCCCTTTCAGCTTCTATTTCTGCCCAATAAATGAATGAATAAGTAAATAAATTACAAAAGAACTTTTAAAAGAAAATAGTACCAGTTATGAGGCAGATATGCCAGAAATCAATTCAGCAAGAAACAGCTGTTCTCCAGAAATGTCAATCTATTGCTTCTTCCTTGTGTTCCTTTATTTATGTTTAAACCAGTACAGAGCCCAGCTACTCTATGGTGCTGGGGAATGGACCTGAGACCCTGGAGCTGCAGACATGAAAGTGTTTTTGCATAGCCATTATACCATTTCCCCAGCTTTCCCTGTTTTTCTTTAAAAGGAAAAAGCAAATTTATTTATTTAATGGGAGAGAATTTGCAATCTAAATATTGCTGACATCATGTGGTGCTGAGGACCAACTCTAAAGTCTCTGGTTTGCAAGGTAAGTCCTCCTCCTGCTGAACCACCTCTTGGGACATTTCCCTAGTGCCCATGCGAGCTCTGCAGGGAGTAGGATTAGATGAACATGTCTGAGGGGACACAGCTGGTCCTTGTCTAACCTTTTCCAGCCAAGTTCCCAGGCTGTGGGCTAGGGACTGGGGTTAAGGTTTCTATTTTAATTTTTTTATTATCTTTATTTGATAAAGACAGCCAGATATTGAGAGTGTAGGGGAAGAGAGAGAGAGAGAGAGAGAGAGAGATCCTGCAGCACTGTCTCACTCCTCATAAAAATTTTCTCCCTGCAGTTGAGCACCGGAGGGCTTGAACCCGGGTCCCAGCACATTATAACTGTGCACTCAACCACGTGTGGCACCACCCAGCCCTTGGGGTGAAGTTTTCTATGTCAATTTTTTTATTTGTTAATAATAGTTTGTCACAAGATCGTACAACTGTGATTTATAGTTTATAATTTATAGCACACCCACCACCAAGTTCTGTATCCCCGCCCTCCCGCCTCCTAAAGATAAACACCACAGTTTTTTGTTTTTTGTTTGTTTGTTTGCCACCAGGGTTATCACTGGGGCTCTGTGCCAGCACTACGAATCCACCGTACCTGGAAGCTATTTTTTCCCAGTTTGTTACGCTTGTTGTTGCCCTTATTGTGGTTGTTATTGTTACTGTTGTTATAACTGTTGTTGTTGTTAGATAGGACAGAGAGAAATTGAGAGAAGAGGGGAAGACAGAGAGGGGGAGAGAAAGATAGACACCTGCAGACCTGCTTCACTGCTTGTGAAGCAAACCCCTGCAGCTGGGGAACCGGGATCCTTACTTCAGTCCTTGCACTTAACCTGCTGCACTACTGCCTGGCCCCCAGCCACCATAGTTCTTATAAGTCCTACGGACAGTTTGCTTGCTTCTGTTCTGTTTGGCTTTTTTTTTTTTTTTCATGTAAATCAGATCTTTAGATTCCACATATGAGTGAAACCATCTGGTAGTTGTCTTTCATCTCTTTATTTCACTGAGCAGAATCACCTCTGGCTCCATCTGTTTTATCCCAAAGGACTCAATATCATCTTCTTAATTGTAAAGTAGTATTCCATAGATTATATAGCCCATAACTTCTTTAGCCAATCATCTGTGTATAAGCATTTAGGTTACTTCCTCTCTTTGGCTATTGTGAATTATGCATCCATGAACAGAGGGGTGTATATGTCTCTTCTGATTAGTGCTTGAGTGTCCACTGGGTAAATGCCTAAGAGTGATTGCTGGGTCAGACGGTAATTCCACTTTAATTTGCTTAAAGACTTTCCATACAGTCTTCCAAAGGGGCTGCACTAGTTTGCATTCCCACCAGCCAGCACTGGAGCAGAGTTCCCTTTTCTCCACAGCCTCTCCAACACCTGTCCTTTCGTGGTTTGTTGACAGGAGCCCTTCTCTCAGGTGTGAGGTGACATCTCAGTGTAGTTCTAATTTGCATTTCTCTAATGATAAGTGAACTGGAGCATTTCTTCATGTGTTTGTGGGCCAAACACATGAAATGTGTATGCCAAATTTTGAATTCTTTTCCTCCTCTTTCTTCTTTCTTTCCTTCTTCCTTCCGTTCTCTCCCTCTCCCCCCCTTTTCTTCCCTTCTTTCTTAGAAGCGGAGGGGGGGTATCAGGCCACCCCATCATCTGGGGCCCTAATTGGGGAGTCCTGAGATTCCCAAACAGACATGATGGGCCTAGACCTCGATTAAGTCCCTCTCTCCATTGTTACTGGTCATTTCTATCAGGCACAACACAATAGACCCCTCTGTGGGTCCCCATAGGACCTTGCCCTCAACTTGGTTCAACTATGGTAGAGAATGTTCCATCCTCCAAAGGGAGGATGGACAACATACTCTATGCTACATCTGAGGAAGTTAGGTTGATATTGGGGCAGCTTGGAATGTTCCTACTCATGACCACAGAATATGAGCTCAGATCTATAGGGATGCAGAGGTCACATAGGCTTCTAAGCTGAATATGGTCTCCAGATCAGATCAAATTGATGGGGTTTATAATCAACAGTATTTTTAACACTTTCCCATATTAGGGAGCTACTCTCTTCCCTGATCCAGCTTTCTGGTCCTTTTCTCAACCATGACATCATCTCATCTCCCCAAACAATAACTTGGATCCACCTGCATATCAGATTTCAGGCTCAGGGGAACAAATAAATAAAAAAAAAGCACTAGTATAGCCACAGGACCTTTAGAATATAACTAAAATATGCCTACTAGCTATCTACAAAATGGAGGACTCCCCCAACTCTTCATTTGCACTATTCCAGCCATTAGGTCCATGATTAGTCAACAATTTTTTGCCTTTGTAAGTTAACTCATTTCAACCACCAGGTTCCAGATGCTATCATGATGCCAACCAGACTTCCCTGGACAGACAACTACACTAATGTGTCCTGGAGCTCTGCTTCCCCAGAGTCCTTTCCCACTAGGGAAAGAGAGAGACCGACTGGGAGTATGGATCAACCCGTCAATGCTCATATTCAGCGGGGAAGCAATTACAGAAGCCAGACCTTCCACCTTCTGCATCCCACAATGACCTTGGTTCCATACTCCCAGAGGGTTAAAGAATAAGAAAGCTATCAGGGGAGGGGATGGGATACAGAGTTCTGGTGGTGGGAACTGTGTGGAGTTGTACCCCTCTTATCCTATGGTTTATGTCAGTGTTTCCTTTTTATAAATAAAAATTTTTAAAAAAGAAGCAGGGGTGGGGGGAGAATGAAAGTGGCTACAGAACTGAATTTTCCTTTAGTGCAGTAGGATCCAGGCTAGAACATGGGTCACACACATAGCAGAGAAACACACTATCCAAGTGAGCTAGCTTGCTGGTCCTATGTCTGCTCCAGTTTGTGTTGCCTGGCCTTCCTCATTATCATTTATCCCAGGTGAGAAGGAACTGGTGATCTCCTGCTGGATGGCTGGAGAAGGGCAGCTGCTCCACTTACCTGTGGGCCAAGCTCCACAGATGCTTCTTCTCACTAGTCCTCTACTGGGGCCCCAAAGGAGAGTGCTTTCCAATAGCCAGCAAGACACTCAGAAGCAGCTAAAATGGCAAGCTGTTTGGGGAAGTCTTTCTGGAACTTCCCTTGGAAGGCTGTTCTCTTATCCTCATTGTGAACTCTCTTTCCTCCTTGTCCTGTGGGTGCTGGCCAGTGCCTCTGTGAGAAAGAAGTACAACAGTGGATCCATCTGGGCTCGGCCTCTCACCCACCCAGGAAGATTTGTCTATGTCTACACACACACACACACACACACACACACACACACACACACACACACACACACACACTTCTCAAAAAGTGGCTCACTTGGCTGGTTCAAGACCTTTGGGCCATTCTCCAAAGACCTGAATTGGCCAGCAGATCCCCTGCCTAGTGGGGTTGGCACTGATTCTGTCTGTGTCCATCTGATGAGGGTGGTATGGGGGAGCAAACTTGGGGGGTAGGCTAACCACTGGGTTCTGCGAGGCCTGCCACCCCTGCCTGCTCATCACTTCTGAGACTCTTTCCAAGAGAGTGCCACTGCCCTTGATTGGTTCCCGGTAATCACACATGTACCAATCAGACTGGGGCACATCACAGGCATTTTTGCTCATCCTCAGATTTTATTAGTGATTTAATATTGATTTACAAAGTTACATGTCAACAGGGGTATAATTCCATACCATTCCCACCACCAGAGTTCTGAATCCCCAATCCCTCCATTGCAAGCCACGGCAGTTCTTCTAAGGCTGCAGACATGGGTTAGCGGTCACATCTACAACTACCTGTCTACATTTGTACATAATTGCCCCCTTTCCCTTTCATCCTCTCCTACCCGTCCAAGCCACACATAACTCTATTACTACATCCAAATCCCTGCCCTCCTTTTCCTCCTCTCTCTCCTGATGGAGCTGGAGTTCAGAACCCTCTTTTCCTCTTCCTCTTATCACTTCTCCCTCACTGGGAGTATGGATCAAAGTTGTTTTGGGGGTTCAGAAGGTAAAAGTTCTGGCTTCTGTAATTGCTTCTTTGCTGGACATGGGCATTGGCAGCTCAATCCATAGCCCCAGCCTGTTTCTATCTTTCCCTGGTGGGGTAGGGCTCTGGAGAGGTGAGGTTCACATTGGTGAGGTCATCAGCCCAGAGAAGTCAGGATGAAATCATGGTAGCGTCTACAGCTTGGTGTCTGGAAGGTGCCAGGACACAAAGTGAGACAAAATGGTTAATGAGTAGGAACCAAAAAATAGGAACGGAGCAAATAAGATTAGGGATCTTAGGGTGGAAGAAAGAAAGCTAGGGAGTCTGTTTTAGGCATGTTTCTAGGGACCCACACTTTGGTAGTTTTTGCCTGATTTTGATAGCTAGCATGAAATTGGATAAAAATATTGTCTGAGAGAGCTGCAGCTGTGTTTCTCTCCTCTCCTCTCGTGGATCACTAGGAATACCAAAGGAGACCATCTGGGACTGCAACAAGGCAGGACTAGAACGACTTCAGGAACCCACCAAACCACCGGTGAGTGCAAGCACGTGTGGATCATGGACAGGGAGGAGCCTGAGGACAGATTGAGCAGCTGGTAACATTCTGGCAGTTTACTAGTTGAGGCACCACCTCCAGTCTGCTTTACCAACAAAAAGGCTGCTGAAGTGAGGAGAGGACTCCCCTAAGACTCACCAAATGCAACTGTGAGTCTCCATTGCTACTGCCCTCAGAGGCTGGAGCAGCAGCAGGGAGGCCCTGTGCTGACACCTGGGAACAGAGAACTGACCAGGAAACTCAGGAGAAGAGCTACACCTCTGTTGGGCTGTGCCGCGGAGAAGAGAGACAGGAAATCCAGAGTGAAGAGGGAACACAAATCTTTATTTGCGCTGGCACCTCAGAGTTGGGTGAGAGAGAAGCAGCTTGGGCCACATGGAGGTAGCAAAAATGGCCACCTCATGCAGCAACCTTCCCTGTGTCTAACCACCGAAGTAAAGGGCCGGCAAGAGAGAGAGGTGCAGAAGAAGAAGGGCTTTTATGGGAGTAGCTCTCGCGAGAATGGGAATGGGGAGGAGTAACCAAAGCACTTCAACTATCGCAGGGAATCAACAATGCCCTGAGGGCACAACATGGCAGATGTGACTGCATCTGCACAATTTCCCAGCACATCTTGGTGATCTAACAGTGGGGCTGTATAGTGGGAGCCTTTCCACATTGTTCTCCTGATGAGAACATGGTGAATAATTGTCTCAGAACCTACAGACTATAATCGGGACTTGTTTAGAAATTCACAGGGCCCCGCAGTGCTGCCCAGCTTGGCAGAGAAGCTGAATTGAGCCTGGAGCTATGTGGAAAACTAAGAAATGTTATGCATGTACAAACTATTGTATTTACTGTGAATGTAAAACATTAATCCCCCAATAAAGAAATTTAAAATATATATATTTTCTGAGAAAATGGTGTCAGAGTAGAGAAAAGTGCTAGATAGTTGAATTAGGCAGAGAGTAGCTCCCATTCTTAAAAAAAAAAATTCTATGAATAAAATGAACTATTTACCTGCATCCACCTGACCCAGGGCCTATATATATATATTTAGCACCAGAGCCTGATAGCCACTAATTCCCTATTGGTCTGAGCTAGAAGCTCATGGTCACAGCTGGTTGCATTCATTTCAGGACTAGTCTTCCTTGAGTGGCAGGGCAGGATACCCCAGCCTCCTTTCAGAGACTGGGGCAATTTCTATCATCCAAAGCTATAGTACTTTTGTACTGCAAGGGCCCTAGGCTTGTGCCATTTTACTGTGCCTGGGCTGGCTTGTCCCTTCCCTTTACTTCAGAGTCAGAGAAAGAAGCAGACAGAGAAAGAGAGAGACACCACAACATAGGAGCTTCTCTTAAGTGCTGTGAGACTCTCATTTGGTGCTGGGGTTTCAATACAGGCTTCATGAATGGCAGGTCATGCACCCTCACAGGTGAGCTCTCTTCCCACACTCTAGTCTACCTATACACTCCCCCCCACACACACACACATGAGGTCCAGAGAACATGGACCATGCATCAGATCAAACATACATTGACTTTATCTCCGAGCCCTGTTCCCTAGATGCCTCGCTCTGGGTTAGGCTCAGTCACGTGTACTTGCCAGGTTGTGGCAGGGGAGGGCAGAGTGGCCAGGCCAGCCTGAAGTGCCCAGGTCACAGTGTCTAAAGAGGGTCTCAGCTGGTCCCTGCGGCCGGGGCCTCCCTGCCAGGAAAGGCACCAGCAGAGTTTCTCCTGCCACAGGGGTTAAGAGGACTGGGGTGGGTTTTCCCAGTGCACCTGGCATTGTGTGGCCAGGGGGTCCAGGGATCAGGGAGCAAGCAGTGTGTGGAACGTGGGCCAGGCACAGGGGCAGGGACAGGAGGTGGATGGCTGGCCAAGAATGTGGCCGCTGGTGTGACTGATGAGTCCATAATGAAGCCCTGCGCCTGGGCCCCTTTGTTCCTGGGAAACCATTTCAAAAGTCCCTTCCTCAGACCCCTTGTGGGGCAAGTAGGGACAAAGGCCAGCAGCTGCAAAGTGGGCCAGAGTAGAATGCCTCCTCTAGGGAGGCCTTTGCAGCCAAGAGACCAGGACTAGAGGGATCCAGGTACTCGGAGCTGCCTTCAGGAGCTCAGAGGCCAACAGTCAGACAGCAGAGGCCAGTAGACTTCCAGCACCACACAAGACAGCGACCCAAGGTAGCAGCAGGAGCAGCTTTGCAGCTGCACTGAACACAAGAGCTGGAGTGGACAGAGCCCCCTCCCCGCCCCCATCCTGAATGCCACTGTGGGCGTTCCTGGGCTTCACGGGTACTGGGTATTGAGCGTCAGTTATCCCCCCTCCATTCTCCCCCTTCCTCCCCCTTCATTTTCTTCCAGGCATGGAATTCTCTAGCACTTCAAAAGACATTCCATTCCCATGACAGGGACAGCATGGCGGAGCTGGCGCACCAAGCCCTCCTCAGAAAAGCCAGGCCATAAATCATAATGAAGGAAAACTGAAAATAGGATCGCTTTAACTTTTTATTTTTCTTTCTCTCTCTCTCTCTCTCTCTCTTTCTTTCTCCTTTCTTTCCTTCTTTCTTTCTTTCTTTCTTTCTCTCATTCTTTCTTTTTATTGGCATGCTTTGTTTGTTTTCAAAATGCCCTCAGCAGTTCTGGTTCTTGGTGTTGTCCGGAAAAGGATTCATTTCAGGTGCTGAGCTGATGGTGGCGACTATATTCCTAAAGGAAAAGATTGCCGAGGTGTCCTTTCTGCGGGAGCCTCCATGAACAAACGCAGTCAGAAGGTTGTACCCAGACATTTTAAAAATTGTTTATTAACTTTGTGTGTGTGTGTGTGTGTGTGTGTGTGAGAGAGAGAGAGAGAGAGAGAGAGAGAGAGAGAGGCT
The DNA here is from genome assembly GCF_950295315.1 of Erinaceus europaeus. Classification (NCBI taxonomy): domain Eukaryota; kingdom Metazoa; phylum Chordata; class Mammalia; order Eulipotyphla; family Erinaceidae; genus Erinaceus; species Erinaceus europaeus. Next base: position 103,605,755 of record NC_080170.1, read on the forward strand.
GAAACCAAAGCACCACTTGGCCATAGGCAGTGCGCACTCACTGGACCCAGCTGGGTTCCTCTCGCATGCAACACATATGCTCTGTCCTCTGAGCCCCCTCCCTGACCTCCAGAATTTAAAATAAAGTGTGTGTGTGTGTGTGTGTGTGTGTGTGTGTGTGTGTAGGGGGACTGGTTGGGGGGTACTTATCACCATGATTAATCATCTTCCTCTCTTAGCCTCTGTCTGTCCATTTACCCATCCACCACCTGTTTCATGCTGTGCTCTCTTCCCTTTTTTGGCAGCCACCCACAACCTCCATTTGTTCCAGAATCAGTGACAATATCTACCATGGCTCACCCGAGCCAGACTCACATCAGTGTGTTGTCAAAGTATTTGGAAACAGTTGATCAAAAACACTTGTGGTGTAGAGTCTAACAGGACACACTAAACTGGATTATTTAAAAAAAAGTCCAATGACAGGGAGGTAGAGCACCAAACTTTCTTTTTTCTCTCTCTCCCTTTCCCCCCTCTCTCTCTCTTTCTCTCTTTCCCTTTCTTTCTTTAACTACAACTCTTTAATCCTTTGTGGTTTTTTAAAATTTATTTTGGATAGAGACAGAAAAATTGAGGGAGAAGGGGGAGATAGAGAGGAGATACCTGCAGCACTATTTTACCACTCGTGAAGCTTCCCGCCTACAGGTAGGAAACAGGGGCTTGAACCTGGGTCCTTGAGCACTATAATGTGTGCACTTAACAAGGTGTGTCAACACCTGGCTCTAGAACACCAGACTTTCATGCCTAAGGTCTCAGAGGTTGCAGGCTCAGTTCCGGACACCATCATAAGATAGAGTGGAGCATTGCTCTGGTCTTCTGCTCTCTCTTTCTCTTTTGTAAAAATAACTAAAATTAACCCTTAAAAAGTTTTTTTTAAGGGAATTTTTTAGAACAAAGTTTTTTTGTTCTTTTAAAGATTTTCTTTATTTATTCATGAAAAGATAGGTAGAGAAAAAGAGAGAAAAGGATTGGGGCTGGGTTCTTGGTGCACTTTGGTTGATGGCACATGTTGCAATGCATAAAGATCCAGGCTCAAGCCCCCAGTCCTCACCTGCAGGGGAAAGCTTTGTGAGTGGTGAAGCAGTGTTTCAGCTGTCTCTCTGTCTCTTGCCCTCTCTGTCACCCCTTCCCTCTTGATTTCTGGCTGTCTCTACCCAATAAATAAATAAAGATAATAAATTTTTTTAAACAGTAAGAAAGGAAGGAAAAGTGGGGGAGAACGAATTAGACATCACTTTGGTACATGTGCTGCTAGGGATTGAACTCTGGACCTCATGCTTGAGAGTCCAATGCTTTATCTACTGTGCCACCTTCTGGACCATATATTTTTTAAGTTTGAAATCTCCTTTAAATGAAGTCATCCAATATTTCATTCCTAGACATGTTGCCATTAACACTGGAGAGGGTCTGTCTTGGTAATTTTTCCCAGTAAAGCTTATTTTCAACCTCTCAAATCATGACTCTTGTCTGTCACTTGGCACAGGTATTTTCCACAGCTCACTGGGTCTGATGGGAGTCTGACAGCAATTAAGGCCACTCTGGAGAGAAGTCTGGGGATGTGGCGACTAGGGGGTTTCTGTAGGAAGCTCAGTGGATGGGACAATGGGCCAATTACCAGCAAAGCCCATGGTCTCCCTTGGAGAGGTTAAGGAGGGGAGCACTCGGCCTTTGAGCTTCCCTGTCATCTGTCCTGGGGCTTAATCAAGTTATCATATCACCCCAGTGTCTCTAGGCCTTCATCCATCCATTTGAATGAAGACAAAAATTTGCAGACAAATTTCTAGCAGCAGGAAGTTGGTGCTCTCCTGGGAGGCTGGATGAAAAGCACCTGTAACCTTGCCGGCCTTGGCCAGCTCCTGCTGGGAGCCGCTCCAGCCCACAGCCTGCTGCCTTCAGAGTCTTCATGTCAGCAGGAACTGGGCTGCAAGGGAGGGGGATGCTATTATGTGTTTCTACAGAATGCCCTGGAGTCCTGGAGGAGGCCGGCTATGGCCTGCACAGAACAATGCGGCCAGCTAGCCACGAATCAGTAGGTGGGCACTGCCCTCTTTCTTCTGAGAGTGGACTGGCCTTGGGTCATATTTAAGTTAAGATAGTTCTGACATGTGGCAACCCTCACAGTGGCATGATAGCGTGACTGTGTTTCTGACTCTCTGGAGGGAGGTGACAGGGACTGGGATCTCCAGGATGCCTCGTGATCCTGTCTCTCCTCTCTGAACCATGACTTCTTCATTTGTGGAGTTTGGGGATGGTGTCATTCACATCCCACTCTCAGGCTGGGAGGGACAGGGACTCTGATGGGCTGGACAGTGCCTGCAAGTCTCAAGGCCTACTCCGTTACTACAGAGAAGTCACTCAGCTTCTTTTTGGCCGAGTGAATTTACTTATAAGGTGCAGAGACTGACCTAGGCTGTTGCCTGCATCACAGGTTATGAATCACTGTGTCCATGCATCCACAGATGCTGATCAGTGTCAAAGATAAACTGAGCCACACTAAAATTTAATAGTTTATGTGAACAAAAACTGATTTCAGATGGGCAGCACCAAATTGGAAACGACTGAGAACATTCCAGGGAGCAAAGACTACATGTAGAGAGAAAATGATTCCTATCGCTTAAAGGGTGCTTCTTCTTTTTTTTTTTTTTAATATTTTTATTTGCTCATTCTTGGACAGAGACAGAGAGAAATTGAGAGGGGAGGGGAGATAGGGAGGGAAAGAGACAGAGAGAAAACTGCAGCCCTGCTTTACCACTTGTGAAGCTTTCACCCTACAGGTGAGGACCAGAGGCTTGAACCTGGGTCCTTATGCACTATAATGTGTGCACTTAACCACATGTGCCACCACCTCCCCCGGCCCCCCCTTTTCCCCCCTTTTCTCCTCTCTCTCTCTTTCTCACCATTCTGGTGATACCAGGGGTTGAACCTGGTTCTTCTGCTACCTCAGCTGTTTCATGCTGTTCCCCTAGCCCAGCTTAAAGTCTTATGGCCTGTTTGTGATTAGCTGTCCTTAGTGCTTCATTTCTGTAGCCTCGAGGCATTTATATTTATACTTTGGTTTGCTTACAGAACTCCAGGGCAGGGGGCCTGGCAGTAGTGCAGTGGGTTAAGTGCACACAGTGCAAACTCAAGAGCCAGCGTAGGGATCCCAGATCGAGCCCCCGGCTCCCCACCTGCAGGGGGGGTCCCTTCACAAAAGCAGGTCTGCAGGTGTCTTTCTCTCCTCCTCTCTGTCTTCCCTTCCTCTCTTGATTTCTCTCCGTCCTATCCAACAACAACGACAGTAACCACAACAACAATAATAAAAATGATGGGCAACAAAAAGGGGGAAAATGGCCTCCAGGAGCAGTGGGTTTGTAGTGCAGGTACTGAGCCCCAGAGATAAAAACAAACAAAAACAAACAAACAAACAAACAAACAAAAACCCTCCAGGGAAACTGAGCCATGGTTTTGCTGATTTGTTTATTTATGTATGTGATACTCTTGACAGTGTACTACCACTGAGTCATTGCCTCAGCTCAGCCTCTTTTCTATATTTCTTAGAGTGTGTGTGTGTGTGTGTGTGTGTGTGTGTGTGTGTGAGAGAGAGAGAGAGAGAGAGAGAGAGAGGGAATTTGATGGAGAAAGTCGGGGTGGGAAGCAATGGCTCACCATTCTTGGAGTTCTTGATACTTGCATGTGGGGTGGGCATTGAACTTGCATGTGGGATGAGCACTGAACTTGCATGTGGGGTGGGCATTGAACTTGCATGTGGGGTGGGCATTGAACTTGCATGTGGGGCGGGCTTCATGCGTTGGGGGCAGATGCTCTGCCTCTGAGCCGCCTCCCCAAATCTTGCACCAGTTAAATAGATTCCTTTATTTTTTGAATGTATTTTTATTTTTTTCTTACCAGAGCACTTGTAGGGGATTGAACTTGGGACTTTGGAGCCTCACGCATGAGAGTCTCTTTGTATAACCATCATGCTATCTCCTCCAACCACTTAAATGTATTTTTGTATTTATTTGTTTCATTAATTTTATCTAAAATTTTGTTGATTTGGTCAAAATTGGCTTTTATGAAGTCTACAGGAAATTGAAACTTTTAACATTTTGGCAAACACTGCGTCATCTAAAAATTAGAGATGGTAGCCTGAGAGGTGATTAGAATGTCTGACCTGTGTGCATAAGGTTCTAAGTTAGATCCCCACATCGCATATGCCAGCACAATCTCAGCATTTCTCTCTCTCTCTCTCATTTGTTCTTAAGAAAAAGCATAAATCGTTAAAAAATATATAGAGAGATTTGACTGGTCCTACCTTCTTCTTCAGACTGTGCTTCTATTTTGTAGGTACTAAGTGGTAGAAGGCATTGACCTTAAACCCAGAGGCAATTCAACTTGCTTCCTCATCCCTAAAGTGGGTACACATTCTCTCTGGGCAGCGGGCACTGATAGAATGAATTTGTTAGCGGGTAAGAAAGGGTTTTGTAGGGAGTCGGGTGGTAGCGCAGCAGGTTAAGTGCATGTGGCTTGAAGGGCCAGCGTAAGGACCCTGGTTCGAGCCCCCGGCTCCTCACCGTCAGGGGAGTCACTTCACAAGTGGGGAAGCAGGACTGCAAGTGTCTTTCTCTCCTCCTCTCTGTCTTCCCCTCCTCTCTCCATTTCTCTCTGCCCTATCTAACAATAACAACATCAATAACAACAATAATAACTACAACAATGAAAAACAACAAGGGCAACAAAAGGAAAATAAATAAATAAATAAATAAATAAATAAAGGGTCTTGTAAATAATGTGTAAGGTACTGAAAAAGCTTCCATTTCAGACTGCAGAGCACATACGTGAATGAGGGACTCTTCTTGTCCATTTAACTAGACTGAGTGAACACACTGGGGGGAGTTTGTGAGCTGTGAAATTAACTAGCTATCAATAGACCTAATGCCATAGGCCACCTCTCTCAAAATAAGATTTTTTTCTTTTTCAGGAGGAGCAAACACCTGGCTGTTCTCTTTGTATGAACAGCTCTGACATGTCCTGGTCATCATCTCCTGAGGAAGTGACTCCAGGGACAGCATGGGCACTCATACCCCAAAGCAGAGGGAATTACCCCATCCAACACACACACACACACACACACACACACACACACACACACACACACACCCCGACACCCACCACTACTTTCTGGAATGTCATAGTAGGTGTTGTTCTGTTGTCATCTGCTTTCTGTGCCACTGTCCGCCTGCTGGTTAAATGTCTCCTCCTGTAAGAATCAACACCTAACTTAGAACAGACGGTGCCCTATGACCCTCTTTTTTTTTTTTTTTATCTCCAGGGTTGTTGCTGGGGTTGGTCCTGTCACTATGAATCCACTGCTCCTGGCAGCCATTTTTTTTTTTTTCTGTTTTATTGGATAGAACTGAGAAAACTTGAGAGGAGACAAGAAGTGAGAGAGGGGGAGAGAAAGATAGATACCAGAAGACCTGCCTCACTGCTTGTGAAACCACACCCTTTCCTCCTGCTTGCATGTGGGGAGCCAGGGGCTTGAACCAGGATCTTTGCATGGGTCCTTGCACTTTGTGCTTAACTTGTACTGTGTGTTTAACCCGGAGTGCTAACAACCTACGCCCTCTTTTTCCCTCTCTATTTTCCCTTTTCCTATCAATTTCTTTCAGTCTCTATTCAATAAATTAAAAATTAATTCATGATTTAAATTTCAGCAGTTTTATTAATTTATTAAATCAGTTAATCTGTAATTTAATTTCCTTTCCTTCCTTCTTTCTCTTTCCCAGGCAATTATCCTGGTTGGATTCAAACTGTAAAGTGTTTCTTAGGCAATAAAGCTGAGGATAGCAGTTCGGACCTTCCTCTTGCTGCTTTTGGCTTCGAATCTTCTTTGTGTACATACAGTTCTGACAGAGATGTAGGCAGACAGAAATTTGCGGTCTTTTTTTTCTTCTAGTGGTTTTCTTTGAAGGATATGCCCCCTCTCCCCCCCCACTGCCATGATTTTTCTGCTTATCATGTCAGAGGGAAAAAAATTGTTTTCATCCACATTCATCTTCTCACCTTACTATCCCTTCTTATTGCGAAAACTGCATCTGACCTCAACTAAAAACTGCAAATGTGTGGATTTGCAATTCAGAGTGTGGACTCTTCATCACGTCCTACCTGCTGCTGTTCTCTGCATGTGATGTTCTCCAGCGACCACCAGAAGTGGAAGTTGATTATACTTAACATAATCAAAAGGAAGTGAATGGCATGTCTCTTAATAAATGCAAAGATGGAGGAGTTAACTGGAGTGGGAAGAACTTGCTGGATCTGACGCAGACTGAGTCCCCCTTTCTTTCTGCCTGGGAGAGGATGGAACTCTCTGTGATGCTGACTCCCTGTTTGTAGCTGCTCCCTGTGAGACAGGTCTTTTGTCTTATATCTTTTTTTTTTTGATTAGTGATTTGAAACTGATTTACAAAATTATAATATAATAGGGGTATAATTCCATACAGTTTCCACCTCCAGAGTTCTGTGTTCCATCCCTTCCACTGCAAACTGCAGTAGTTCTCCCAAGGTCAAAGACATAGGTTGATTCTATAACTATTTTATGTCTATATGTACCCGCATTTTCCCCATTCCTGCTTTCTTTTCCTTTGCAATTTACCCCTAGTCGACTCTACACCTATTACTACTTTTGAGTGTCTTTGCTTTTGTATATACATATATTGTTGGATCGAGACAGAGAGAAATTGAGAGGAGAGGGGAAGAAGAGGTGGAGAGAGACAGAGAGACACCTGCTGCTCTGCTTTACCACTCATGAAGCTTTCCCCACTGCAGGTAGTGGTCAGGGGCTTGAACCTGGGTCCTTGAGCATTGCAATGTGTGCACTTAACCAGATGCACTACTGCCTGGCCCCTGTGTCCTTCCTCCCCCCCCCCCTTTTCTCTCAGATAAGACAAACAGTGTCTGGCTTCCAGTGTCTGGTCTTTTCCAAATTTGCTTCCCTTTTGGTGGTGGTATCAAGACAAGATTCCTGGTGACAAATGTTTCAGGTTCATCTTAAATCTTTTCCTTGTTTTCTTTCTTTCTTTCTTTCTTTCTTTCTTTCTTTCTTTCTTTCTTTCTTTCTTCATTTCTTTCTTTCTTTCTTTCTTCATTTCTTTCTTTCTTTCTTTCTTTCTTTCTTTCTTTCTTTCTTTCTTTCTCCCTTTCTTCTCCTCTGTTCCAGCATCCAAGTTCTCTTCACCATAAATGTCACTGGACTCAGCTTCTCCAGCTCAAGTCTGCAGTGTGTGACTTTTAGTCCTTTCACAACTCTAGTCTCCTTCCCTTGAGCAAGATCCAGCACCCACTGAGCTCTTGTGAAATGCAACATCCAGGAAGGGCCCAGCAAGGACTGGGCAGCTTGAAGGGCTCCTCTCCCCATAGGCAGCTGTGTTTCCTGGTGGGCCAGAGGCCTTGTACTCAAATACCTCACATTAGCACTCCTGCCCCTCACTGGTAACCACCCCCCCCCCCCCACACACACACACCTTCCCAGTCCCCTTCTAGAGCTGCCTTGGAAAGAGCTTCAGAAGACTGGTCCCTGGCAAAGCAGGTCAGACCAGGAGGTCCCTTCTCCCTCAGGATATCAAGTCTGGACCAGGAGAGAATCAGATGCCTCAAGGTGCTCCCATCTGTCTGTAGGTAGCTCTGCTCTATAACTTCTAGAAGAATCAATCTTCACTGCATGATGATGTATATCCCACTATTGTCCATAGAAGCACTATTGGGCTAGATCCTGTGCAGACTCTTACAGCTTACAAAGACTCTGTCACCTTTGTTTTTTGCTTTCTGTGGCACTGGGACCTCATATATGCACTAACCCACTGCTCCAGGGCCAATGCTTTCATTCCTTCATAATTTCAAACTAAGAGAGAGGGTGGGAGGAAGGGAAGGAGAGATAGAAGAAAAGATACTAGAGCACTTTTCTACCACCGGTGGAGCTTTCCAATGCTGTGGTACTCCCACATGATGCTGGGATTAGAACCTAGGTCCCATCCATGGTGAGCTATCTCCTGGTGCCTGTCACCTCTCTGGGTCCATGTAGTCACCAGAGTAGGAGTCACTAGCTGTATGAAGTGGGCAGAGGAGGATATAACATTCCCACCTGACAGATGAGGAAATGGGACTGACAAGGAGATTGTAGGCTACCATGATTAGGGACAGAGGATAGTCAGAACCAATGGAACACTGTATGTTTATTCCAAAACAGCTTTCTCAACATCCCAGAGACTTCAGGCTTCCACTCAAAGTCATGCTTTCTGGGTGGGCAATTTTTTCTTGGTATTCTTTTCTTTATTTTTTATGTTTGGATACAGATGATCTAAACAGATTCCCTTGTCCCCAGCCCCCAGTGTTTATGCTTAGTAACAAGGGAGCCAGGAGTCTGCAGACTGCTTTCCAAGAAATCGCTTCTGGAATGATTAGACCCCAGCCCCCAACAAAAGCTCAGGTATGAAAGCTTGGCAGGCCTGACCTTTCACATCCCCAGAGCCAGGCTGGAGGGAGGAGGGGGCCAAGGCACAAAAGGGTCTGAGGAGTGACCCTGCCCGCCTCAGCTACCTGCTGTTCCCCACAATGGGGCCCGAGGCTCTGGCTGCCTCTGGAGGCCAGAGAAAAGGGCCGAGATAATGACAGGCTCAGCTACCGCTGCTCTCTTCAGAGAAGCAGAAGAGGGAGGCGGCAAAACCTCCTGGATAATAAAGAAGTAACAAATGAGGAATAAAAGCTTATGGAAGACATCTTAACCCAGGGATGGAAAAAAAAAAAGTCAACATCTGTGAGGCTTTCTGCACCAGCAGACCCAGTCTCTAATGAAACCCTCCCAAAGCCATTCATTGGAGCAGAGGCAAAAAAAAAAAAAAAAAGGCTACATTTTTCTATGGAGGGTGTTGTGGGTCCCACGAGACTGCCCTTCCCCTTTCAGCTGCAGCTGAACCAAGTGTTAATGTCCATCTTCAGCTCCATGAAGAGCTGAAGGAGCTGGAGAACAGGGAGTAGAGCAGCAGGACTGTTCTTGGCCTGTCTTAGTCTGGGAGGTGGGTGCACTAGGGAGCAGGCAGGATTCCTGCACGGGGAAATGAGGAAGAAAATCAGAGGAATTAGAGCCAACACTGTTTAACAAGGGTCTCCTTTGACCAGGCCTTTAGGGAGGACGCTGCAGCTCACAACAAAGTAATCCTCTTAGCCCTGACTTATGTGTGTGTACAAAACAGGGAAATCACATCTGAATGTCCTCATTGCGTTTGCTAAAATACCTAATGGCAACACAAAGCTCCCTTAGTCTGATCTTCACCTTTAAATTCAGAAGATGGAGAGTGGCAGACGTGTGTTCATAAGGCTGATTGAAAAATGCAGAGGGAGTTGGCCCTGCTCTTTCCAAGAGGTGTGGGCTCTGGGACTTTCAGCCTCTGAGTTTCCCCTGGGAGTTTGGATTCCTTCTCCTCACCTGTGCCTTTGAGGCTCTGTGGGATTTTACAACTGGGGTTTGTGCTCTGTGTTCCCCATTGGAATGTCCACACAGAGACTTCTAGGTGAGAGAAATCTTAAATCCCCATTAGCAAAAGCAGCTTGGGGGGCAGGGGGAGGAGGATGGGAAAGTTGGCATGACAAGAACTGTGTTCCTGGGGGCCAGGAGGTAATGCACGTGGTTAAACACACATAACCCCACTTTGAGAACCTCCTTCCCCACCTGCAGAGGGGAGGCTTCACAAGCAGTGAAACAAATACTACAGGTGTTTCTCTTTCTTTCTCTATCTGCCTCTCCTCTCTCAATTTCCTTCTGTCCTATCAAATAAAATAAAAATAAAAATGAAAAAGGGGGAAAATGGCCTCTAGAAGCAGTGCTGATACTGAGCCCCAGTGATAACTCTGGGGGACTATTTAAAAAAATGCTTTCAAACCTGTGAGTGCTCTGCAGATGGGGAGCACTATAGGTGCCCTCATTACACCTCCCATGCCTATGCTCCCTACATGCACTTCTAAACACTACACAGACGTGCACTCTACCCCCCCCACTAACACACATACACACTTGCTAGTCCATGCCACTCACTCTCTTGAGTGTATGTGGACACACGTGCACATCTAACAGATACAGCAGATATCTCGTGCACAGCACCTCCCACATTCACACCCACCCATACACTCCCAGGCTGACCCAGTTCAGTTAACCTGACAGAAAAGCATCTTTTTTACCCCCTTTCCCCCCACCTTAGAACAAAAGTAATGAAGCCAAATGTTCCAATTGTGACTTGGCTTTAACATGAAACAAGGTGCAAGGGAGGATAAGTATGGGGATTGCCAGGGAGATTGTACCTAAAACAGGAGCTAAAACATTGAGCTAAAACAGGAGAGGGCACTTTCTTTTTCTCTTTTGCTATGTGGAGGAGGGGATTTGCAATTCAAATGGGCTGTTTGCTGTCTGGATGCAAAAGCAGAGGAGGTGTGAAGTGGGTGGCCATGGGAGGCTGGCTATGGCTCCAAGTTTTGTACAAGCTGTCATCTGAGGCTGCTACTCTGGTTGAAAGGTAGGTTAGGTGGGTAGGTCTGGCCAGGACAGTGAACTCCCAGGCTCTTGAAGTATTCAAGGAGTGGCCTGGCCACTATGTCACCTTCCCATGCTGGATGTGCAGCTGAACTCTGGTACCTTTTCTAATCACAGTACTCTCTGTTAGGAGTATTAATTATGTCTTGAGGGCCTTAATGGGTTCTTTCATTTAATTTTCATACTCAATGACATACTGTCAGGGCACTTATTTTGCTGGCAAGGAAACAAGTACAGAGAGGTTAGAAGCACAGCTAATCATGAAACCCAGTGCTCAGACTCAGACTGGTCTAGCCCCAGTGTTTGGGGGAATCAGGTTCCCACCCTCTTAGAGAAGAACCAGTGGGCTACCAGACACAAAAGAGAAGCAGATTCCCAGGTCTGGTGAAGTGTCATAGCTCTTAGTCAAGCCCCAGTAGGCTTCCAGATGCTGGGCCATCACAATAGTCTTCACGAAGAATCAGTGGAACTCCAGGAGTCAGGCAAGATGACCTTTATTCACAGTGAAGAAAGCAGAAGAGGGAGTCCGGCGGTAGCACAGCAGGTGGCACAAATCGCAAGGACCTGTGTAAGGATCCCAGTTGTCTCCCCACCTGCAGGGGAGTCGCTTCACAGGCAGTGAAGCAGGTCTGCAGGTGTCTATCTTTCTCTCCCCCTCTTTGTCTTCCCCTCCTTTCTCTATTTCTCTCTGTCCTATCTAACAACTATGACATCAATAACAACAAAAATAACTACAACAATAAAAAAAGGGCAACAAAAGGGAAAATAAGTAAATAAGAAAGCAGAAGAGATGCACTGTCATGCAGGACACCACAGTGATGGCAACTTTCCAGTGTCAATTAATTACAAAGCCAGTTGGTGGACCTAAATGGGAACAGGTCATCACCTTCTGCTATTAGTCTATCCCATAATGTTTGGGAGGAGCCTCTTCCCCCAGGGCTACCATCTGATCCTAACCTGCCCCTAAAACCAGGTTCATGGGGTGTAGCAACCTCCCACTACAACAATCCGTATAAAACAGCTTGATTCTCCATTACTGGCCCCCAAATGGAAAGCAGTTTCACTGACAAAGTGGCCTTACTTACAGCCAACAAAAAGACAGGGAAGTTCAGTTTCACTGTGAGAGCTGTACCCACTTGCAGATCCAAAACCAGCACTCTCTTCTATAGCCCTTTGAAAGGCCATTCTGTGTAAGAAAGAATCTCCTTTCCACACTTGGTTGCCAACCTCTAGACTTTGGAGGTGGTTTGCCATCATTTATTGCCCAGAGAAGGGCAGCTTCAAGCAGGTACCCCCTTGACTGTTGTCTGGGACTCTTGCAGCAGCTTTACAAAGGCACTGAGTTCATTGAAGTGAATCACAGCCCACAGGTTGTGTGACCCTCTAAGTAGCACAGCCCTCATTCACCAGGTTCTCTCTACTGACACCTTTGAATGTTTTCTGTTGGTCCACTCTGTCCAGTGCTCCTGTGGGTCAGGGTAACATATTCTGAAGAGGTGTGAAATTGTACTTCTGAAGTACACAGTACATAGCATAGTGATTATGCCAAGGACTCTCATGCCTGGAACTACAATGCCCCAGGTTCAATCCCTCGCACCACCGTAAGCCAGAGCTAAACAGTGCTCTGTTTAAAATACATAAATAGTAAGACATATTTAGTCTTTTATGATAAATATTTATTTAAAGACTTATTTATTCTTTAAATTTTTTATTAGTGATTTAATAATGATTAACAAGATTGTAAGGTAACAGGGATACAATTCCATACAGTTCCCACCACTAGAGTTCCCGGTCCCAACCCCCCCCATGGGAAGCTTCCATATTCTTTATCTTTCTCTGGGAATATGGACCAAAATTCTTTATGGGGTGGGGAGTGGGGGGCGTGGTGGGCAATAGTGCAGCCGGTTAAGCGCACATGGCGTAATGCATAAGGACTGGCATAAGGATCCTAGTTCAAGCCCCGGCTCTCTACCTGCTGGGAGTAGTTTCACAAGCAGTGAAGCAGGTCTGCAGGTATCTGTCTTTCTCTCCTCCTTTCTTTGTCCCCTCCTCTCTCGATTTCTTTCTGTCCTATCCAACAACAACAACAATAATATAACAACAATGATAAACAACAAGGGCAACAAATGGGGGAAAATAGCCTCCAGGAGCAGTGGATTTGCAGTGCAGGCACCAAGCCCCAGCAATAACCCTTGAGGGAAAAAATTCTTTATGAGGTGCAGAAGATGGAAGATCTGGCTTCTGAACTGCTTCTCCACTGGTCATGGATGTTGGCACGTTGATCCATACCCCTAACCTTTCCCTAGTGGGGTAGGGCCCTGGAGAGGTGAGGTTCCAGGATACACTGGTGAGGTTGTTCACCCAGAGATATCAGGATGGTGTCAAGGTAGCATCTACAACTTTGTGGCTAAGGCTACAGATGTCTCAGCTGTAGTTGGTGTGTTTTGTTAGGTTTGATAGTTGTGGATATTTATTGTTTTGGGGGAGATCGTTTCTTTTCCCTGTTACTCCATGGACACACCTCCCATAAGCCTAAGATTTACTTATTTATTTACTTTTTAGCATTTATTTATGTATTTCCTTTTGTTGCCCTTGTTGTTTTATTGTTGTAGTTATTATTGTCATTGTTATTGGATAGGACAGAGAGAAATGGAGAGAGGAGGGGAAGACAGAGAGGGGGAGAGTAAGACAGACATCTGCAGACCTGTTTCACTGCTTGTGAAGCGACTCCCCTGCAGTTGGGGAGCCGGGGGCTCGAACCGGAATCCTTAAGCCAGTGCTTTGCGCCACCTGTGCTTAACCTGCTGTGCTACCGCCCAACTCCCAACCTAAGACTTATTTATTTATAAGAGAGTAAAGAGAGAGAATTAGAGCATCACTTTGGTACATGTGATGCTGGGGATGGAACTCAGAAGCTCATGTTTCAGAGTCCAGTGCTTTATTCATTGTATCATCTCTGGGCCACCAAAACAGAGTCTAGTAGACCAAGGTTACATTAGAAAGAAAGAAAGAGGGGCCAGGTGGTGGCACACCTGGTTGAGCGCACATGTTACAATGCGCAAGGACCCAGGTTCGAGCCCCTGGTCCCCACCTGCAATCTTCGCAAGTGGTGAAGCAGGGCTGCAGGTGTCTCTCTTTCTCTCTCCCTCTCTGTCTCCCCCACTCTCTCAATTTCTGACTGTTTCTATCCAATAAATAAAGATAATAAAAAAAGAAAGAAAGAGAAAGAAAAAAGAGAAAGAGAGGAAGAAAGAAAGAAAGAAAGAAAGAAAGAAAGAAAGAAGATGGTGTTTTCTGTTTTGTGTTCTACATCTCTCTTATCTCTGTCCCTCCTCTCTCTTCAGTCACTTGCTCTAGGGAAAGCCAGCTGCCATGTTGTAAATAGTCCTGTGTGAGGTTACATAGTGAGAAACTGAGGTCTGCCAGCAGCTGCCAGAAGTGAACTTGGAGAGAGAGAGGCTCTTCTGGTTCTGCTGAGTGATCCTGGAAGTGGCCCCTCCCTCAGTCGAAGCTAGGGCTTCTTCAGCCTGGGAGTTCATCTTGACTGCAACCTCCTGAGAAACTGGAAGCACCAGCTAAGCCACTACTGGTTCCTGCCCCCACTGAAACCATGGGAAAATAACATTTGTCCCTTTGAGCATATAGAGTGGTAATGGTAGTGACCAGAGGCAGTGGTAATATGCAGGGTTTTCTCTTTGTGCTGAAGGAAGCCTCCTTGTTGGGGAAGTTATTTGCCATTTCCACAAGTTAACAAGTCACTTCTCAGAATGAACTCAAATATTTTGATGGCTTTTCTTGTGTTTGTTTGTTTGTTTTACCAGAACACTGCTCAGCTCTGTTTTATGGTGGTACTGGGGACAGAACCACCTGGAACTTTTTTTAGTCTCAGGCATAAAATTTCTTTTGTATAACCATCAGGATATCTCAGACTTCCCCTGGCTCCCATTTTCTACAAATGCAGAAGAATAAAATCTGTCAGGTCTCTGTCTACCTGTGAGTTCAGGCATATGGACAGAGAGGGTGTGTGCACTGGTGCCCAAGGATTCTGTGGGGTCAAGGAGTCGTCATTTATGGAACTGCCTGAGTAGGTAACAGCCCTTCCATCTGCCCCTCTCCCCCTCCCTGGGGACTCAAGTCTGGATTGAATGGGGGGAGTTCTATCCACACATTTGAGTTTTGAATTTAATACAGAACTTACCACCCATACAGGACTGTGTGAAGTGTGATTTGCCTGTGTTTATTTTTTTCATTATGAACTTAAGCAAAGTTTATGGAAAAAAGGGAACCTGATGATCATGCACCCTAGCTATTTACATCTCTCCAAGCCCTCTTTGTTGGCATTCTTTGGACAGCTGTAATGGCCTGTGGAGACTGTTTAGAGTCCTCACTCTGCCAGAGTCTGTTGTGCCCCAGGCCCAATGCAGTTGGGAGCTCAGAGCCTATTGTACCTGGCACCGGCCCAGATCACCCTTCCCTTTGCCCAGCTCACCCCCTGAAGGCCTTTTACCCCTTGGAAGCTTCAGTTCCCTGGCCCCTTTGCTTTGCCTCTACCTCTTGTGGTCTGACTCTCTCACTGGAATATGGCTTGTGCTGGGGCTGTGTTCTAGCTTCCCATCCTGCAGTAGAAGCAGGGTGCTGGACTCCTAGAGGTTGCCTGGTCTTATTGCTGTTGAGGGACCTGTCATATTTCCACCAATGACAATCTAATTCTGCTAAGTGAAAATGAACCTACAGAAAACCTTCCTTCCTTCCTTTCTTTCTTTCTTTCTTTCTTTCTTTCTTTCTTTCTTTCTTTCTTTCTTTCTTTCTTTTCTGGCTAGTTGTGTTCTTTATTGAGAGAGTGACCAGAGTTCTACTCTGCCATTTTTTTTTGTGGTACCAGTTATGCAATCAGAGCCCCCCACATGCAGGACAAGATCTCTATGACAGAGCCACTTCCTGCCCCAGAAGCCCCTTTGTACATGAGATTTGAAGACTAGCAGAGAGTGCCACACTTGCATAATCAGCAGATGCCTGGAGCTGGCAGGTCCCATGGATAGCTCCAACAGGAAGGGAGGCTGTTCTCACCATAGGGGGAGGAAGAAATGGGCCACTTTTATCTAGACCCTTTAGGGGCTGGCCCTTGATTTTGGGAAGTATGTGTGAGTCTGGCCCTGAGATTGCATTTGCCAAACCGCCATTTTACCACTATTAGCAAACATACCCATTTTGTTGGTGGAATAATTAATTGTTTCCCTCCTTCTTTTATTTGACAGAAACAGGGAGAAATGGAGTAGGGAAGGGGTAGAGAGGGAGAGACAGAGAGACACCTGTAGCATTGCTTCACTGCTCATAAAGCTTCTTCCCACCCTTGCAGGTGGGGTCCAGGAGGGGCTTGAACTCAGGTCCTTGTGCATGGTAGTGTGTGCATTCTACCAGGCAGGTGACTCCCTGGGGCCTATCTGGTAGCTTATTGCCTGTGGTCAGTCACCAGTTTGGAGCGTGTTAGTCTCCTCCGTCAGAAGAATTGGATTCACAGTGCAGGCACCAAGCCCAAGCAATAACTATGGAGGCAAAAAACCAAACCAAACCAAACAAAATAAAAATCAAAAACTCTAAATAGGAAAGAATGGGGAGAGTGAAGCCATAGTTTTCAAAGGGTACTGAGTATCAACATTGTCTTAGGAGCTTATTAAAGTGCACATTCCTAAACCCCTTCTCCAGACTGAGGGCCCAGCAATCTGCATTCAAACTAATCTTCTGTCCAGAGATTCAGACATGGGTCTCATTAGTTCATCTGGCTTCTCACTGGCAGCCTAGGGGATCTTTTTTTCTTTTTTTTTCATTTTTGCAGAGTTGAGCTGTGACGTGTGTATAACTCCCTCACTCCTGGACTGTTCTTTCATTGAACTAGAGAGAAAAGAAGAAATAACATTGCAGCATAGTTTCCTCCTGTGCCGTGGCCCCTTCATGTGGTGTCGGGATCTAAAGCTGGGCTACAAATGTGGGAAAGCACACGCCCTATGCCATGAGCTATTGCTCTGGCCTCAAAGAAATTATTCCTTTCTTTTTAAATCTTTAAAAATATTTTATTTTATTTATTTATTCCCTCTTGTTGCCCTTATTGTTTTATTGTTGTAGTTATTATTGTTGTCATCGTTGGATAGGACAGAGAAAAATGGAGAGAGGAGGGGAAGACAGAGAGGGGGAGAGAAAGATAGACACCTGCAGACCTGCTTCACCACTTGTGAAGTGACTCTTCTGCAGGTGGGGGGCCGGGGGATTGAACCAGGATCCTTATGCTGGTCCTTGTGCTTTGTGCCACCTGCGCTTAACCCACTGCGCTATACTGCCTTCCTTTTTTTTTTTTTTTAAAAAAGTTTTTTTGGACCTCGAGGTGGCACACCTAGTTGAGTACACATGTTATAATGTGCAAAGACTTGGGTTCAAGCCCCCAGTCCCCACCTGCAGAAGGAAAGCTCTTCGAATGGTAAAGCAATGCTGCAGGTGTCTCTCTGCCTCCCTCCCTCTCTATCATTCCCTTCTCTCTTAATTTCAGGCTGTCTCTATCCAGTAAGTAAATAAAGACAAAACAATTTTTTAAGTTTTTTTTTTTTTTTTAAAATACCTTTATTTATTGGATAGAGACAGCAAGAAATCGAGAGGGTAGGGGGAGATAGAGATAGAGAGAGAGAGAACCAGAGCATCACTCTGGCATATGCAGTGCTGGAGAATGAACTCAGGACTTCAAACATGAGTGTCCAATGCTTCGTCAACTGAGCCACTTCCTAGGCCATTCTAAGAGTTGGGTTTACCTACAGTGAACATTTACCTACAGCTAATGCAATAGGGCATCTGGGGGTGGGTGGGAGGTGGGAGGTTGGCTGAAGAAAATACTGGGAGGTACAGCCCCTCCCCTCAGCACACACTCTGGAGTACGTGCCCACTCCATCTCTGGGGACCTAGGCTTCAGATCCAGCACCAGCACCCTCACCTGCCTGGTAACCAGGGCAGGACGTCTCCCTCTCCCTCTGTGAGGGCAGGCAGAACCCCCACTCCCACCCCAACCTCAGTCCAGTAGCTGGGAGATGAAGGATGTTGACTTAAAGATCCGGGAAGTGTTTTCTAGCTCTAACGTTCTGTGACATTTGTTGCAGACTGGGGGCTGAACACACCACTTAAATCCTGCCCCAAATGTGACTCCATGCCTGGGTGCGGTGGGAAACTTTCTCAAGGGGACCCTTTGTTTACCACCTGGTTCATTCTTTTGTAGGCAGAGGACACTTCAAGACCCCAGACCTTGGATCTTGTCAAATGCAGCAAGATTGAAGGACCCCAGGAGAGGTCCCTGAGGGCCTTCCAGAACACCGGGAACTGTAAGCACATGTGCAGAGTATCTGGGAATGCAAGGCTGCTGGCAGCCAGATCCCACTATGGAGCTCTTTCCAGAGGCTGAGGGTGTTTGAATTCTCCCCAGGACTTTGCAACCCCCCTCCCCCCAGGAAGGGCCCCACCCATTAGCCGGCCCAGGACAGATACACAGTGGGAGTTGATGGGAATCTAAACAAAGCCAGCAGGGTGGACCGGAAGTTTGACCCTGGGGCACAAGCATAAATCTCCAGCCCAACAGCTGTCCCCCCTCCAGAGTCCCCTTGTGACAGACAAGCTCAGCACAGCCAGGAATACCACCCAGGGTGTCCTCTGCACTGCCTGCCACCCTCTGGCCCACCCCTGCTCCCCTGCTCCCCTGCAGCCCCAGGCCTGGTAGCTCCCACTGTTGATATTTAGCGTCCGGTGAGGTGAGCAGTTATAGTTCCAAGGCTGAGATGAATTGTCCCCAGTGTCTCCAGCCCATGAAGTGCCCTTGGCAAACTCCAGGGTCCTATCCACAAGGAGGGCAGCCAACTGGGGTTGGGGAGCTGGGAGAGAGGTTATTTATTCTCCTCCCCTCGGGCCCACAGTGAGAATAGACAGGGGCCAGGAATGAGGCAGACTGAAGGGCTCTAGGGCTGGAGATGTGCTTCTATTCAGACTCACACAGCTGGTCCCATGAATCCTGACTCAGATGCCTGGCAGCTACAGACCTGAGAACAGGATTGAAACATCTATAAGTGTGTGTATGTGGGGGGAGTGGGGGTCTGATTTGAACCCTCCCCCCAAGGGCTAGGGTGGAAAAGACTCCCTCCAATAAGAAAATGATCCAAATATGAGATTGTCACAAATAAGTGGCCAATGCTGTGATGGATAAGGAGCAACCAATCCCAGCTCTCTGCCATTCAGTGACTGGTTAGCTTTAAAAGACCTTGGGCTTCAGCTTTCACATTTATTAAAAATGTCTGGATACACAGACTGTCAGTGAATGGCGTCCCAGCATTGATGGTCTATGTTTTATTTCTGTCTTTAAGTTTCCAGTGAATCTGTTCAGTTAACTGAGTGAGCTCAACATCTGGAGCATGGCAGTGCCAGAGCTTGGAGACAGCTCCAGGGGATGGGGAACACCTTGAAGGCTGAGGAGTTCTTTAAAAGTTGGTGACTTGAAGATTAAATCCTCTCCTGTTCCGTCACAGTGGATGGTGGGTGCATTGCAGTGGGGCTGAAGGTCTGCAGAGGGTCCTTCTGCCTCTGTAAGTGGGCTCCCCAAGTCTGACACCTCCCCCTGGGACACAGAGGTGAAATTGTGAATGCCCCACCCCCTCTCCCAGCCCCTGCAGGCATGCCCCAATGAACAGAGGAACCATTTCCTTGAGGAGACTATAGACCAGGGAGGAAAATGAGGGTTCAGGCTCCCCTGCTCTTGCCTGTGGAGAGAAGTTCGCTGAGTGACAGTGAGGACTCCAGCCCTCTTAGGTGTCCAGACTGTGTCAACCATGTATTAAGAGCCAGATTTCTTTCTCTTTTTATTTTTTAATATTTATTTATTTATTCCCTTTTGTTGCCCTTGTTTTATTGTTGTAGTTATTATTGTTGTTATTGATGTCATCATTGTTGGATAGGACAGAGAAAAATGGAGAGAGGAGGGGAAGACAGAGAAGGGGAGAGAAAGACAGACAACTGCAGACCTGCTTCACTGTGGCCTGTGAAGGGACTCCCCTGCAGGTGGGGAGCCAGGGGCTTGAACCAGGATTCTTACACCGGTCCTTGCGCTTTGCACCACGTGCACTTAACCCGCTGTGCTACCACCCAACTCCCAAGAGCCAGATTTCTAACCCTTAATTTCTGAATCATTTTTAAAATTTTTATTTATTTATTGTTGGATAGAGACAGAAATTAAGAGGGGAAAGGGAGATAGGGAGAGAGCCAGAGAGACACCTGCAGCCCTGTTTCACCACTTGTGAAGCTTTCCCCTTGCAGGTGGGGACCAGGGGCTTGAACCTGGGTCCTTGCTCACTGTAATGTGTCTTTCTGGAACTTTCACAGTACTTTGAACAGCACACAAAGCATGGCTGTCAGGAAGGTAATGACCTCACTTCCCATAATGTCCCCTAAGGTAGGACTCTGATAGCCCCAGATCTTCAAAAGGCAACAAGCCTGGCCTGACTCTCCGCTTCTGCTTTTGTTGGAAAACTGGCAGTTGCCTCACTTTGCCCTGCCTTTACTGTTGAACATATGTTGGGAGATAGCAGTTTCTATCACTACAGAGTCTATTTCTCAGTCAGTTTGGAGAAGAAAAGTTTTTTTTAGATCCTTTTTCCTTTGGTCAAAGAATATTTTTTTCTTAAATCATTTTCTTTTCTTTTCTTTTTTTTGTGTTTTAGTTATTGCCTGACAACAGATTAGACTATTGGTGGCAGTTCTTGGAATTTTAGTTGACAATAGCAACTTCTCCCACTCACTCCCCATGAGTTATTTTCCTCAGTGCTCCAAGAAGTCAGAAGCAGCCCAGGGTGGCATCTCACCACCCTAGTCACTGTGAGGAAAAACAAACAACAAATCAAGCCTGGGTGGTGGCTCAGTGAGAAGCATGTGCACGGTTACAGTAAAGAACTTTGCGAGCTGAATGGAAGTTGTTTGTCCAGGATAGTGACACTTACAGAAGGCTGAGCTCCCACAGTGAGCCTAGCCCCTTCCGGCTACGGAGCTGACTGAGGTCCTTAGGGGAGGTATGTTCAAAGCCAGACAAGAGCCACGCATCCACCCAGGGCCTTGTGGCCTCTTCCTCCAATTGCAGAGAGGAGTCTGCTCAGGGTCCTGTGCTTCCTGGAAGTGGCTCCACAGCAGAGAAGTAAAGATAGCCTGAGATTAAATTCTGGCTCCATGTCCTCCTGTTCCATGGCAATGCAACCATCACTATGCGATTCATTACTCTCAGTTATAAAATTGGGGGCAGGGGGCACACCCAGCCTCCTGCCCCGTGAGGCTGCTGTCTGTGTAACAGCAAAGTGGGGAAAGGGAAATAAGCCTGGTCTCTGAGGGAGCTCACCAGGCAGCTCCTGGCTCTCATTAGATCTGTATGTTGTACAGTTGTCCTTCTGTGAGATTCCTGGTGGTGGAAAACTAGAGGGAAATCCTATTCGAGGGGACCAATGGGCTCTTCTTCCATTGGCACTGCTGTGTCCTAGTGGGGCCTCCAGGAGACTGACCCAGGCCTCTGGGGGCAGAGTGCAGGTAAGTGGGTCCTTACTGGGACAGCTTGTCTCTTGGGGCAGGAGAGATGACACCTGCCTCATCATGGTTTGGAACAGTCTCAAAGATTGGGGGATTTTACACACAAAAACACTGTGGAAACACTGGTTTATCTTGGCTTTACTCTAAGTGCCATTGTTTTCTTAGAGAAATTCAAGAAGCAAAAGACTTTTGCATGATGTCTTGGTTCAACCTCCCCCCCCCAACACACAGCCCCCTTTAAGCAGCAGGGGGAGAAGGGAGGGAGAGAGGTTAAAAGTGAAAAAAACATCCAAGCCAATGATTCTGGCTTCTTTGTCAGCCAAGTGGAGGAGAGAAGTGAGTAGCGGGGTTTTGCTTCCAAGGAAGTGTATCTGAGCCAAGGAGAGCCACAGCTAGGCCTGGGCCACTTGGGGGGGGGGTAGTGAGGGGGTGGGGGGGATTCATGGCCTGCCCTTACTCCCTGGCCTCTCATTCCTCTGCTGTGCAGTTCTGGTGCAGGGGTGATCTAGACCTGGATTTTCTGCGCTAGGTCCAGGGGAGCCTTGACAGGGGTGAGGGATAGGGAGAAGGGGGGTGTAGGGCAGGGGGGACTCAGGGAGGCACCCAGGGGAGAGTGAGGAGGTTTGGGGTAGAGGCAAGAGGTCTTTTTCTCTTGCTGCAAAGCTGCCTCCACAGTCTTTGACTTTGACCTTCTTTTTCCACTCTGACCAAGTAATTCTTTTCCCCACCAGACCTGCCTGCCTTTCTCACCTGCCTTCCTACCCAGGATCCCCAGCATCCCTGGAAACACCCCTTCAGCACTCCTTCCCCTGTGGCCTGTCCAGGTGGGGTGGGGCTCCTTGGCACAGCCTGGGGTGCCTTTCTCAGATTGCAGGTGGGTGGAGGCTTTGGCAGCCAGTGAACCAAGAGTTATAAAGTGCTGAAAGTCAGCCAAGGCCCACTCAGAAAAGCATGAGGGGGTGGAATGGGCCAGGCCCATTTCAGGGAGCTGCCACCAGCAAGGAACATTACCTGGGCACCTTACTTGCAAACCTGTCTTGGGAACCTTGCCTGGAAACTACCAGGGTGGCTGAGAGGTGGCTGGGGAAGGCATACTCCATCAGGTGCTCCAGGCTGCCTGGTGGTCACTCTTTTCACTCCAGTAAAAAGCAAACAAAGCTGATAAAAGTCTGGAGGCAGCTCCTCCCCAATCCTGGTGGGATAATCAACTCAGTCCCATGTAGAGGGGAGGCCAGAGACCCAGATTTAAAAACTAGGAGGCCAGGCCCAAAGAGGGGAGGGGTATACACAGAGTCTGAGCCAGAATCCATGTTTCCTGGTTGCCTGACCTTGTGCTCTATCTCTTGTCAAAATCTGCCCCCAGGTCCCCAGTCCCAAACCCATGTATACAGCTGACAGAACCGGGCTACTCCATTTCTTTTCCTTTTTTGCTGCCTGGGCTTCTCTGGGGCTTTGTGCACTTCATAACTCTTGGTTTTCTTTTTCCAAGCAGAGGATGAGAGACAGAGATAGGAGAGACACCGCAACACTATTCCCCTGCTCCTAGGCTGCCCCTGTGTGGAGGTGCTCCTGTGTGGTGGCCAGGGGCTCATACCCCAGCCCTGTACATGGGCAAGTTTGTACTCTACTGGGTGAGCTGTCTCCCATCTTGGCCCAGGGCAGCTTTTTTCATAGAATAGAATTAAGTATTTCATGATAGGTTGCATTGCCCAGTGCTGGAGGGGCTCTTCCTCCTCTATGTCCTCCTCCTCCCTCTTCCTCCTCTTCTTTTTTCTCCTCCTTCTCCTCCTACTTTTTTTAAATTGCCACTAAGATTATCTCTAGGATTCAGTGCTTCCAAAATGAATCCACCACTCCTGGTGGCCGTTTTCATCGCCTTTTTTTCCTTTTGGATAGAAACAGAGAGAAATTGATAGGGGAGTGGGGAGATAAAAAGGAAGAGAGAGGGAGTCAGGCAGTAGCGCAGTGGGTTAAGCACACATGGCATGAAGCACAAGGACCGGCATAAGGATCCGGAGTTCGAGCCCCCGTTCCCCACCTGCAGGGGAGTCGCTTCACAGGAGGTGAAGCAGGTCTGCAGGTGTCTATCTTTCTCTCCCCCTCTCTGTCTTCCCCTCCTCTCTCCATTTCTCTCTGTCCTATCCAACAATGATGACAGCAATAACAATAACTACAACAACAAGGGAAACAAAAAGGGAAAATAAATTAATTAATAAAAAAAAAAAGAGGCAGAGAGAAAGATACTTGCAACACAGTTTCACTGCTTGTGAAACTTCCCCCTTGCAGATGTGGACTGGAGGCTTGGTCACACATGCACTCAACCAGCTCCCAAGAGGTCCCTTCTTTCCTTATCTAAGACTTTCTCAAAAAGGCTTGTGTGTTCCTGTCCTTCCCAGCTGCCTGAATTCCAAGAGGGCTTCCTGTGATGCAGTGCAAAGCAGAAGGGACTTCTGTTCCCTTCTAGCTGTTCCAGAATCTCAGACCACTTTCCTCACCCCTGTGTCTATGATAAATATACAGATTCCCAGCAGCTTTATTTTATTTTATTTTATTTTATTTATTTATTTTACTCCTCTCCTGGGGAGAACAGTGAGGGATGGAGGAGGGGCTCTGGGGACAGGGCCTCAGAGATCTTCCTCCCTTGGTAGTGGGGAGGGGAATGACTTTGTTCTTGTGGCTGCTTTTGTCAGAACCCCCTCCCCTACATCCTCTGCCACTCTACTGCCACCCTGTCCTGTGTCTTTTCCCCTGGCTACAGCTTCCAGATTTATCTCCTACTGCCCTCCTACTTCTACCCTAAGCTGTCCAGGCTCCCTCTATCCTAGCCTGTTCTGCAGGCCCATTTCAGGCTGACTCTCGCTCCAGTGTCCCCAGGTGTCCCACAGGTCTGCCTCTGCATCCAGGTCTCTGAGCTCTTCCTCTCATACTGCATCCCTACTCATGTTGGGTTTCTTCATTGCTCAGCTCCCTTCCCACCTGAGGCACCTCCCTGCCTCTTCCCTGCATTCTCCTTCCTCCTCAGAACCTCTAGGGGAGGGTAGACACTGAGGACCTTCCCATCTGGCAACCCTCACCTCGATGACTGACTCCACTGCCTGACTGCCCTGTGTTCAGCCCTTAGTAAGTGCCTCACATGATAATCTGTGTAGGTGACATTGTCTCTCTCTCTTCCTACCCTGGGAACTCCTCTGAGGCATGCAATAAGGTGCCCAGGGCACAGGCTGCCCACAAACGCTCAGCAAATTGAATGTCAGTGATGCTGCTATTGGGGGGGGGGAGAAGGGATAGGGGTGATCAATATGTTTCCTACCTCTAAACACCCCCTGCTTGCAAAGCAACAAACTAACAAAAAGAAGTCCAGGCTGTGTTGGCTAGCAACCATTCTTGGTTTTCAAAGGTGAAAAGCAATTTGCCACAAGCAGAGAATGACAAATACTCAGGATGGGAGAGGAAGGAGGGAGGGAAGCAATTATGGGAGGGAGAGAGAGAAAGGAGCTGTCAACCCTATCTCCTGGGATTTTCTTCTGCAAATAAGAAAGGGGAGCAAAGGTGGGTTATTCTCAGAGTGTCCTGTTTGCTCTCTCAGGGGCCTGGAGGATGGTGCTGTGTCCTTCTTTCCCTCGTGGGTGTGTGTCAGGCTGTGTGAGCTGAAAGCACCTTTATCACCCTGGAGGGTGCTGGCCAGAATGAGGGTCTTTGTGCCTCACCCTAGGGAAACTCCTACATTATTCAAAACACAGGCCCTCACAGTATCTCTACAGATGTTCAAGATCCTCACCAGTCCTGGGAGGTCAGCGATTAAAAATGAAATTTTCTCTTTTGGTCATCCAATCAGATTTGTTAGAGGCCTGGCTGTTTCTGCTTTTACTGGTATGGAAATCTTATTAGGAAGAGAAAGAAGAAGCACACACATGCACATAAATAAAGAAGAAAATGCTGGGCGCTTAGTCTCTGCAGAAAATTAACAGTGGACAGTGACCTAGAGCTCAAGGTGAGGGAAGGCTTCCTGGAGGAGACTGAGTATTATTGTTATTAGGCTTATTTATTTGCTGAGTTGGGCTTCAGGTGCATGCTTGATTTCACCATTCCTGGGTCAGAATTTTCTTTTTCTCTCTTTCATTCAGATAGATAGGTAGATAGAAACCGAGACAATAGTATCAGAGCTCCCTCCAGTGCTGTGGCACTTTCATGTGGGGTGAAGACTAGAACCTGGGCCACCGTACATGGCAAGGCACATGGCCTACCCAGTGAGCTATCTCTCTAGGCCCAGAAGACAACTTTTGATCTTCAACCCACCACAGGAATTGGAGCACTCCAGTCTGAGAGCAGATGGAGGACTGGAGCTGTAAGAGCATGCTCACCAACTCTGCTAGGTCTGTAGAAGGAACAGGAGGAGGGAGAGAACTCCTGAGGTGAAGCATGGAGGCAGTTGGTATAAGATATGAGCTGTCTATACCCCTTAAACCTGCAGTTTCACATAGAACAGGACTTGATGAAAAGAAAAGGGAGACTACCCAGAGCCAGGCTGACAGTGGGACTGCCCTGGACAAAACAGCTCTCTGGGAACTACTCTCTGCCCTGATCCAGCATTCTAGGCCTATTCTCAACTCTGACACCCATCTTCCCAGATAATACTTTTAGCCCACCTGCATGTTAGCTGTTAGACTCAAGCAAAAATTACTAAAGTCATGCGCCACATGGAACATACCTAAAATAGACTTCCTAGCTTCTTCCCACACAAAGACCTTAGTTCCATCTGCTCTATTCTTACCTTTAGGTTCCTTTTTAAGTATACAATTTGTCCTGCTTTATATCTTACAGCCTTTTAGTCACTGAGTTGCAGATGCTACCATAACATCATCCTGATTTCCCTGGGCAGACAACCTCACCAATATGCCCTGAAGCCCCACCTCTCCAGAGCCTTACCCCACTAGGGAAAGATAAAAACAGGCTGGGGGTATGGATTGACCTGTCAATGCCCACACCCAGTGGAGAAGTAATTACAGAAGCCAGGCCACCAGATTTCTGCATCCTGTAGAGTTTACACTCCCAGAGGGATAGGAAATGGGAAAGCTTCCAGTGCAGGGGTTAGTGGTGGGAGTTGTGTGAATTGTGCCTGTCTTATCCCACAATTTTGTCTTCAAGTATTAGATTACTAATAATAAAAAAGAGAAGCTGAAAAGTAAGAGAACACAGAGCAGGACTTGGACTGGGTTTGGTGTACTGCACCAACGTAAAAGACTCTAGGGTGACGGGGAAGGGTTCAGGTCCTGGAACATGATGTCAGAGGACATAGAGGGGGTTGGATTGTTACGTGGAAAACTGAGAAATGTTACACATGTACAAACTACTATATTTTACTGTTAATTGTCAACAATTAATCCCCCCAATAAAGAAAAAAAAAGAATTTTGGTCCCAAAGGGATAAAGAATGGGAATCTTCCAATGGAAGGGATGGGATATAGAACTCTGGTGGTAGGAATTGTATGGAATTGTACCACTGTTATCCTCAATCTTGTTAATCACTAATAATAATTGAAAAAAAAATTCTCAGGATAATGTGTCTGCTTATCATGAATGGACCCAGGTTCAAGCCCAGTCCTACCACACTGAAGGAAGCTCCCATGCTATGGTGTCCTGCCTGTTTGTCTGTCTTGATCTTTTCCTATCTGAATTAGGTTGAGTAGGAGGAGTGAATATCTCTGGTGATGAGAAAAAAATAAAAGTGAGACTTGGAGGTGGTGCACCCAGTTAAGCACACATAGTACTAAGTACCAGGATATGTTCAAAGACCCAGGTTCAAGCCCCTGCTCCTCACTTGCAGCAGGGAAGCTTCACTAGTGGTGAAGCAGGTCTGCAGGTATCTATTTTTCTCTCCTTCTCCTCTCAATTTATTTCTATCCTATCAAATTAAATGGGGGGAAGGGCCACCAGAAGCTGTGGGTTCATAGTGCTGGCACTGAGCCCCAGTGACTAGAAGCAAAAGAAAAAAGGAAAAAAAACTAAAAAATAAAAGTCATTTGGCCCATCGATAACAATTTGCCTGAAGCAAGCCAGCCCCCTGTCACTAAGAGCAGCATCTTCATAGGGGGCTGCACTGGGCCCCCTTGAAAGATGAGGATTGCCCTTAACTGTCAAGACTTTGGTGCTGGCTTTCCTCACACCCACAGCTGGTCAGCAGCTGGCTGGCTGCAGCCCTGGGTTCTGGGCTGGCTCAAGGTACTGACAGGACTCTCCCTGGCAACCTCAGGCATCACCCACAGCCTCCTTGGAAACAGGTCACCACCCAGTACCTTCCTCTCCTGACCTGAGGCGACTGTGGTGTGGGTTTTAGCCAGGGGAATGCCACGCACCAGACTCATGTGTGGCCACCAAGGGACCACCCAGTCCTAAACAATTGGCCCCATGCCTCTCAGGGTGGGTTCTTTCCATGCACCGACTTGTTTTTCCTGGCATTAGGAGGCCACACACTTCACAGCAGTGGGTGTGAGGAGCCTCTGTGGGTTCTATTTACACAGCGAGGCTGGGGAAGAGATACACTTTTTGTGTGTATGTGTGTGTAAACAGAAGGCTACATGGGAACAGAATCATTTATAACCCATTAAAAAGCCAGTCCGGATGAACTCAGGGCTCCTCCTGCATGTGGGTAATGCGTGCAGTATGTGCAACGGGTGGTAGACCAGCACTCCAAACCCACTAAACAGTTCTGTTCTGAATAACCTTCTTCAGCTGTGCTGGCTGATGCACACTGGGGAAGATTCTGGGTCCTATGTGAACAAGGATCATGGCGTCCCTGTGAAGTGGGGAGCATCCTTTGGTGCTGCCCACCACAACATCTATTGAGTGCAAACAGAACACCTCCAGAGACCTGGAGCTCGCAGTCCATACCTTGATTGCCTTGCGCTGCTGACTGTTCTCTCCAGCTGGGCTAAGCTGAGTTCCTTCAGTGGTCTCTCCTACTTCTGAGTTTAGGTCTCCTTCACTCTTTCCAGACACTTTCTCTGGCAACTCAGCCTCCAGGTGCACACTGAGTAACTGAAGTATAGAGGCAAGGGAGTCCATGACAATAAACAGATAGTCCCTCTGTCAATTGACAGTACAGACTGGCTCCCAGGTCGCTACCCCCATCATGCACACTGGGGATCCCCTGGGTCACTCCCCTGCAGCCCTGCTGGGCAGCCTTAAGGGCCCCAAGATGATGCTCCTCAGGTCTCTGGGTGGCTGGCTGAGGAACAACTCAGCTGCCAGAGGCACCTCCTCTCCTCTCTGCCCCGCAGTCCCCCTACTGTGGAAAAGGGAAGTTTTAAAGCAGCTCCATCAGGGGACCGGGAGATGGCTCACTAGGTAGAGCACATAGTTTATCACGTGTAAGGACCCAGACTTGAGCTACTGGTCAACACGTTAGAGCAGTACAAAGAGGAAGCTTCTAGAGCAGAGGAGCGCTGTTGTAGTGTCTCTCCTTCTGTCATTATTATTTTCCTTTATTAGGGAGTTAATATTTCACATTTGATAGTAAATATAATAATTTGTCCATTTCTCAGTTTTCCACATAACAGTACAACCTCACTAGGTCCTCTGTGTCATTATTATTATTATTATTATTATTGTCACCAGTGTTATCACTGGGGCCTCGTGACTGCACTACAAATCCACTGCTCCCAGTGTTAATTTTTTTCCTTTTTTTTTTTTTTTCTTCTTTCCACTTTATTTGACTAGGACAGAGAGAAATGGAGAGGGAGGGGGTAGTAGAGAGGGAGAGAGGGAGAGAGAAAGAAAGACATGTGCAGATTTGTTTCACTGCTTGTGAAGTGTCCCTTTTGCATGGGGCTCAAGCTCAGGTCCTTGGGCACAGTAATATGTGTGCTTAACTGGATGCACATTGCCTGCCCCCGTCTCTCTGTCTTCCTCATCCTCTTTGCCTCTCACCCTCTGTCTGAAAAAAATTCTGATACATCTTAAAGTCAGGAAGCTTCAATGAAAACCCTGGTGGCAATTCTGAGAGATTTCCAATAACCAGAGAGCCAGGTATGCAGGGGTCACTGTTTCATGGTACAGCAAGGAAACTGAAGCTGGTGGGAGTGAGGGGGATAGTGATAGTAAAGCCATGTGACCTCAGCTACACAGAGAGACAGCAACATAGCTCAGGAAAAGCCAGGGCTTTGAGACAAATTAAATAGATTTTAAAGGGGTGCCCTGGAATTAGCGCCCAGGACAAGTACATGCTGAGTCCTCAGATTGTGCTCCCTGCTCCTCCCTCCAGGTGGCACTGTTGAGTTCATGAGGCCCTGGCCAAGGGCAAAGGTTGAGAGCTGGGGTGTAGAGAGACCAGAGGCAGGATGTGCCGCCCCACCGCCTGGCCTGTGGGAGCCGACCCAGGGTGGCAGCGGGTGCCGGCTTTGCTGCTTTCGTCGGTGCCCGGAAGCCTGAGGGCATGTGGGCTGGCTGCCTTCCCAGAAAACACAGATGACAGCCCGCATGGCCTGTCCTTGAGCTCAGGCCCAGCTCAGTCCCATGGCAAACTGTCATCCCTGTGCCCCAGGGTGAGGTAGGGTGGGGGGAGAACAGACGCCCTGGCCTGTGGACTGGCGGTCTCTCTCCAGCCCTGCCCTGTAGGAGAGGTGTCCTGAGCAGCCGACCTCCAAATGGGGTCTCTGGGTCATCCTGGGAAACAGTATCCAAATGGCTGAGAGTTATCGCATTCAGAGTGGGAGGTCAGCCTGCGGCCAGATCAACAGAAGAATTTTATTTTCTGGGGTGAAAACAGGGCGAGGCTTGGGTGCCCTCCTTCACGAGTGAGTGGCTGCAGAGTAGTTCCGCTCTACTAGAGCAGTGGGCTGGAGGCTCAGAGGCCTGATGTCTCTCCCCACTGTCCCCCCCCACACACATACACACATGTCCCCCATCATGAGTCTGAACTGCCCTAGGCTTCTGCTTGTGTGTGGTAGAGGCAGCCTCTCTATATAGAGATTTTCTGAGCCCTAGGCCTCACCATCCTGAGAAGAAAGCCTTTTCTCCTAGAGGAAGGGTCAGGCTTTGCTTCTGTCAAGGTCCATTTGGATATTTATAACAGCTCTGTGGGCAGGGGAGATAGCATAATGGTTATGCAAGAGGACCTTCATGCCTGAGACTCCAAGGTCCCAGGTTCAATTCCCAGTACTACCTTAAGCCAGAGGTAAGGAGGGGCTGGGAGGTAGCTAGTTGAGCATACACATTACCATTAGGAAGGACCAGGGTTCAAGAGCCCAGCCCCCACCTGTAAGGAGGAAGCTTCATGAGTGGTGAAGCAGGGCTGCAGGTCTCTCTCCTTCTCTCTCCTCCATCTCCCCTTTCCTTCTCAATCTCTCTCTGTCCTATAAAATAATATATACATAATTTAAAAATATTATATTTATTTATACTTATTGGATAGAGACAGCCAGAAATTGAGAGGAGGGGGGGAGACAGGGAGAGAGACAGAGAGACACCTGCAGCACTGCTTCACCACTCATGAAGCTTTCCCCCTGCAGGTGGGGGCTGGGGGCTCGAACTCGGGTCCTTGTGCACTGTAACATGTGTACTCAATCAGGTGCGCCACCACCTGGCCCCTATACATAATTTTTTAAAGCCAGAATTGAGCAGTGCTCTGGTAAATACAGACAATTACTACTACTCCTACAACAATTACTACTACTCCTACTCATAATAATAATATCATTTGAGGATTATACACAATATAAGCTTAAAAACTAGTAGTTAGGGATTCAGGTGGTGGTCCACCTTGTTGAATGCACATGTTACAATGCACAAGGACCAGAGTTCAAGCCTCCAGTTCCTACCTGCAGGCAGAAAATTTTATAAATGGTAAAGCAGTGCTGCAGGTGTCTCTCTGTCTCCCTGTCTATATCTCCTTCCTCTCAACCTCTAGCTATCTCTATCAAATAAGTAAAAATAATAAAACTTTTTTAAAAAAAATAAGTAGTTAAGGGTAGGGTAGATAGTATAATGGTTATGCAAACAGACTCTCATGCCTGAGGCTCCAAAGTCCCAGGTTCAGTCCCCTGCACTACCATAAGTCAGAGCTTAGAGCAGTGGTCTGGTTTAAAATAAAATTAGTGGTTAATATTATTATGAAAAAAAAGCTTCTAGAATTATTGAATTCTGAGTCCTGCCTGTGGTTACCTTGGCAGGGCCAAAGCAAATGATTCTCTGCCCACTGTATAAGGTGGTGCTTGGCCCATAGGCCAGCGTTCCCCAGCCCTTACCCAACAGAGCCCTGGGGCTGCCAGCTGGGGGTGAGGAAGCTCACCCCGGGTATGCTGCTTTAACAAAGCAGGATGATCTGGCTAGAAGTTTATGGGGTTCTGAGGTTGTATGGTGGTAGATGCAGGGTGTGGGTAGAGGGTCATCTTCCCCTCATAACAGGCTTTGATCACAGAGCACTGAGCAGCAGCCCTTGGGAGGCTGAATGGAAAGGTCTAGTGCCTGGGTCCGGCTTTGCTGGCCAAGGGACTGGGTCCTCACTCTCTTCTGTGAGTCAGGTTAGAGGAAATGTGTCTCCTGAGAAAGTAGAAAGTGTGGGATTGGGCCTGAAAGGGAGCTCTCAACTGTGACAGCCGTGGGACAGGCTGAGACAGGGACCCTGCCGCAGGCCTGGCAAAGGTGTCCCCTTTGCTCTGTGCTGAGGGGCACAGCCAGTGGGCCCTGGCACCATCCACACCCGGTAGGAGGAGCACTTGACACTTCCTGAGGCTGCATTCCCTGTGTGGCAGGACGGAGGGTGGAGTGGAGCCCACAGCCCCACTGCCTCTCCCTCACTCTGAGCCCTCCCCCCAACCTCCTCCCCCCTCACCCCAGGCTTCCCTGAGGCCAGGACCTTTCCTTCTCCTCTGCTGGTCCTCCCCCGGCCTTGGCAGGCTTTCAGAGTTGGGGAGGACGCCTGGCTGCCAGGAAGGGTGGGGCTGCCAGGCACGGCTGGCCAGCCGCAGTGTGACCCAGCCAGTCCCGGAAACTCTCCAAACCCTGGACCTCAGAGGACATCCGGCAGCGCAGAGGGTGGCAACAGGCCTGCTCAGGCCCTGGGGCCCTGTGGGATGTCTCTGAGGTTGGGGACTGGAGCCTGTGGAGGAGGTGAGGTGGGAGGAAAAGCCAGGCCTTATCTGATTCTGAAGTAGAAAGGCTTTGTGACAGGCTCCCAGTCCTCACAGAAGTCATGGGGCAGCTTTCAAGAATGTTCTTCCACTCCCAGAGGGAGCCATAAATCTGTGCACAGACCTTAGGTTTATTGATTTAAAATAATGACATAGGGCTGAGGAGATAGCCTAATGGTTATGCAAAAAGACTGTCATACTTGAGGCTTCAAGGTCCCGGGCTCAATCCATAAGCCAAAGCTGGGCAGTGCTCTGGTAAATGATAAAATAATAATAATAATAATAATAACAATAATAATAATATACAGTGATGATAGTCAATAACTGTGAAAAATGTTCAACATAAGCTAGTCCACTTGTTATTCTTGCTGGTTCTTCTATAACCCAGTGAGAAAAGATAATTTTTCTGCCCAGTTTAGAGATGAGGAGCTGAGACTGGGGGCAAGAGTTACTTGTTACAGGGACACACACACACACACACACACACACACACACACACACACACTGCTGGAGCCTGGGTTCAAGTCTCACCAGTGTGGCTGACTCCAGAACCTCCCTGGGTTCTTGACTCTCTTGGAGGACTGGGATCACAGTTTCCTCATGCCTGCAGAATGCCTGATTCCCAAAAGGAAAAGAGATGTTGAATGGGGCCTGGTGTGGGACTAGGGTCCAAGCCCGACCTATTATAGACTGATGAGATGGCATAACAATATGACGCACTTAGCTCAGCAGTGAGCATACAGAGATCTGGAGGGGAGGGTTGCCCGGCTTTCCTCCTTGAATCATAATTTCCCTGTGCTCATCAATAATATTCTCAGTGTCTGGACAAGTAGCCTGCCTGGTAGTAGAGAATAGGACTTCCACACCTGAGGTTACCAGTCTGATTCCCCACACCGCATGTACAGGAGTGGTACTCTAGCTTCTGTCTTCTTTCTTTCTCTCTGCCTCAACTGAAACTCTCTCTATCTGTCTCTCTGTCTCTCATGTGTAATAAATGAAAAAAAATTTCTTAGAAAAGTAATATCCTTGGGCTGAGGAAACAGGATAATGATTATACAAAAGATTCATGCCTGAACATCCAGGGTCCCAGGTTCACTCCCAAGCACTATCAGCAGCCAGAGCTGTACACATCTCTGGTCTGTCTCTGTAACTTCCTCTTTTTCTCTTTAATTAAAATAAAACAACAAATAAAAATAAAGAAAAATAATGTCCCCAGAGAACACTGCTTCCCTTTGGTTCCAGGCAAAGTTGTTCGAAGTCCAGGTTGATGCCTTGGCCTCTGAGAGCAAGGGTGGGGGCGGGTTGTGTTTATGTATGACCTTCTTCCACTTGAGTCTCAGATGCTGCAGATTTAGGAGTATAGAGGAAAGAAGCCTGCTTCCTCTGCTGGCATCATGGAGAGAGGGCTCCTTTCCTGTCTTGATGGATGTGATGTTGGTCTAGAAGCTTGGCTACTCAGACTCTGAGAGGCTGAGTCACATGTGCTGTATGACAAGTACTGGCTGAGCCATAGCACCCTGGTAATTCTGGGGCTATGTGGCCTCCTCATTTCCAGGCTCCCTCCAGGGATCTCCCAGCCTGCCTGCTTCCCCTAAGGTGCTCAAGCTAGTGCTGTGCAGCTCTGTAGCCCCAAAGATGCCAGGATAAGAGAGAATCAGAGAGTCCAAGGAGGGAAACAATCTATTCCACGAACCTCAGCCCAGGGGGCTGTGCTGAAAAGACACTGGCAGAGGTGAAGGTCGTGGGTGAAAGGCAACTGTGGCAGCCAAGGAAAAGTGTCTGTGGGCTGTAAAGTCATGTTTCCTGAACCCAGAGTGGACAGCACCTCCATACCATTCCCTGGCAGGAACTGGGACCCCACGTGTGACCCAGTGGATTAAGGGAGCAGGAGAGAGTCTGATTTTTATCCTTCTTTTCCTCCTACCACCCCACCCCTACCCACACCCCCCAGCTCTTTGGCTGATGGGGACCTTGGCAAAGGTAGCCTGAAAGACTCAGCCCTTGTGGCAGACAGTAGAGCAAGATCCGGGGGGCTGAATCCCAGGGCAAACAAGCAAATGAACTGCCAAATATTACCCTAGTCACTAGAACTCTGGAAAAGATTGCAACTCCACCCCTGGTCCCCTGCTGAAGGGGTGATCAGAATATTGACTCTGAAGAGTAAACTTGCTTCTGGAAGGAATCCCAGATCCTCTAGCAGTTACTGGAAACAGTGACTGTGCCCAGGTTCGTCTCTGCTGGGGGTGATGAGGCAAAGGGAGAGGGTCCTTTTGGGAGGTGACACTGTTTCCTTTGCAGTTTTCAGAGGTGAGGGAACCCTCTGGTCCTCGATGAAGTCAAGGTTTTTTGTTAGAGAATGACTCTAGACCCCAGGTGCCTAGCTCTGTGGTGGGCACCAAGGCAGACTGACTGGAGCCTGAGGAAGGGCAAGGGGCTCAGGCCGCACAAGTCACTTGTTATCTCTGAGCCTCAGATACTACGTCTTCTGAATAGGAACTCTGTAGCTAATGCCTGTTTGGGGTGGGTGGTGGTGTAGGGGCAGTAGAGCTTAGAATGCTCTAGTTCTTTTTCCAACTATGACACCATCTCCTCAGATAATACCTTGGGTCCACCTGCATGTTAACAGTCAGACTCAAGCAAAAACTAATAAAGTCATGGGCCTCTTGGAATAGACCTAAAATAGACCTACTAGCTTTTTCTAAAATGGAGACCCACCAAATCTTCAACTGCAATATTCTTGCCTTTAGGTTCATGATTAGTCAACAATTTGTTCTGCTTTATACCATAACTCTTTTTCAGCCACCAGGTTCCAGATGCTACCATAATGCCAGCCTGATTTCCCTGGGCAGATAATCCCACCAATGTGTCCTGGAGCTCTGCTTCCCCAGAGCCCTGCCTTACTAGGGAAAGAGAGAGACAGGCTGGGAGTATGGATTGACCTGCCAACGCCCATGTTAGCAGGGAAGCAATTACAGAAGCCAGACTTTCCACCTTCTGCACCCAATAATGACCCTGGGTCCATACTCCCATAGGGGTAAAGAATGGGAAAGCTATCAGGGGAGGGAATGGGATATGGAGTTCTGGTGATGGGAACTGTGTGGAATTGTGCATCTCTTATCCTATGGTCTTGTAAATATTTCCATTTTATAAATAAGTAAATAAATGTAAAAAAAAAAAGAATGCTCAGATAGGCTTGTGCCCATGAATTCACATTGTCATAGTAGAATTGCTCTGTCCTCACATTTTGTCTGTTTGCTTTAAGAAGTATTTGTTATGAGAGACAGAGAATAAGAATGGAGAGAGAGGGAGGGAGAGAGAGAGAGAGAGAGAGAGAGCTGCTCAGCTTTGGCATAGGTGGTGCCTGGGATTCAACCTGTAGCCTCTGGTCCTTCAGGCATACACATTCTGTACTCTAGCAAGATAGACTAGCTCTGCACCCCTATTTTGAAATGGCTATGCCCCCTTGGAGTGGACACCACTCCACTATGCTTTATAACCATAGACTCTAAGACAGTTAGATTGGGGTCACTTTG
The DNA here is from genome assembly GCF_950295315.1 of Erinaceus europaeus. Classification (NCBI taxonomy): domain Eukaryota; kingdom Metazoa; phylum Chordata; class Mammalia; order Eulipotyphla; family Erinaceidae; genus Erinaceus; species Erinaceus europaeus. Next base: position 103,641,591 of record NC_080170.1, read on the forward strand.
CCCAAGCTCTACTAAAGGAAGAACCTGTCCCTCAAAGTTCTCAAAGACGATCTTTTCTACCCTCCCTCCTACCTGTCCTGCCCCTCTCCCAAATATTTGGAACCTTTTCTTTGCTCTTCTCTTCTCTTCTTTTTAAATTTATTTTATCATCACTTCCCTGCTCTGGGCTGACTTTTTCAGATAGAAAGTGAGAGACAAAGATAAGAAAAGATACTATAGCACAGACACTTCCCCCAGAACAGTGGGAGTCGGGCTCAAACCTTGGCATTGCAGATGGCAAAGCAGGCATGCTCCCAGGTGAGCCATCTTGCCAGCCTGAGTCCTTCCTTTCTGTCTTGCACTGTGCTGGTTACTGGTCTCGTATCAGCAGTGGGGCCAGACATGTCCCCTCTCTTCATCAAGTGTAAACTCTCTGCAGACAGAATGGATGACCTTTGGTAGCGAGCGGGGTGCTTCCTTAGCTCATGTGTAGCCTATTTTTGTGTGTTCCCTTTTCTTTATTTAGACTGGATTCTGTTCCATCCTAATGCTTGTTTTGACCTCTTGGAGCTAGATAGAACTAGTCACACCCCATCTCCAGTGTCACTACCCTTGAAACCATGGTGTCAGGCAAGCAAACTGTAAGTAAGACTTATAAGAACTATGATGTTTGTCTTTGGGAGGTAGGAGGGTAAGAATACAGAACTCTGGTGGTGGGTACAGTGGTGGAACTATGCATTATAATCTTAGAATCTTGTAACAAACTATTAATAACAAATTAAATAAGTAAATAAAACATGGTGTCTCACTCTCCAGCTTTCACTTAGAAAAAGGAGATCGTGTGTGTGTGTGTGTGTGTGTGTGTGTGTGTGTGTGTGTGTGTATGTGAATTGAAGTTCTTCAAGGTCATGAGGTCAGATGCAGAATGGACTGCAGTCCTGGAGCTTGGTGTCCTGTTCCTAGCCCAGTGGGGCACGGAGGAAAGCTGCATGTAAGAGAGTCATGAGGGGACACAGGACTCAGATGTGCAGGTGGTGAGGAAGGGGTGGGGGACTACGGGAGTCTGGCGAGGCGGTGGACGTGAGGCTGGCTCTGGCGGTCTGCCCAGGACTAGCCTGCACTCCGGCTTCAGGCCTGATTCACAGCTTCCTCTCTCTGCAGAGGAATTCCCCTGTATAGCTCTGGAGGCCTGACCCCAGCGTCCTGTGAATACAGCCTGACAGCTGCTGGGAGAACAGCGGCGGCTGTCGCACCCGGTGCCAGCTGGACGTGCCGGCTGCCCCGGGAGCCACCTCTTGGGATGTCAGAGGAGAAGTGCAGCCGCCCTTCCGTCAGCAGGAAGCCCGGCCACAAATACTTGGAGAGGAAGCCCTGGCGCTGGCTAGCCCGGAGAGCTCTGGTTTCTCCAGTGTCTGAGGGTTTGGCTCAATGCAGGGGAAGGCAGCCGAGCCAGGTGCCTTGGGCTACACTGTGGGTGCTGGCCAGTGACCAACTCCCCTCCTCCCTTGAACAAGGTCAAGGGTGAAAACAGAAAAGCCTCATGGAGGCCAGTGCAAGGAGGTGCTTCCTGGAGGAAGGGCAAGGGGCCGGGAACACTGCGTCCCACAGAGCCGGGGCCAACTGGCTGAGGGCAGGCCAGGACCCTTTTGTCAGGGTTCCAGAGGAAATGTGTTCCCGTGGGGCCAGACTTGTAGGGCAACTCCAGGCCAGCTGCAGCCTCCAGGCAGCTGGCCTTCACCTCCAGAAAGGCACAGGCCAGTCTCTAGGGGTGGGCTTGCCACACTGCCTGGGGCAGAGGGGCAGAGGGCCTCTGGGAGCACTGGGGAGTATTCCTTCAGAACTTACCAAGTTTTGGATCCAGTGAGTTAACAGAATGGAGTGTGTTCAGTCTGGGACAAGAGCAATTTCACAATCAGAGCTGATAGCTTTGCTTTTGAGTTAGTTATAAAAGGTTGTTTATAAGAACACACAGACAATCTGAAGGAGGTGGCTGAGGGGACAGTGGCAATACGTCAGACTTGCATACTTGATGCCTCACAGGTCCTGGGTTCAATTCCCAGCCTCACCATATACCTGAGATGAGCAGTACTCTGGTCTCTTTCTTTCATGAAAATAAGTAAATAAATCTTGGGCTGGGGAGATAACATAGTGGTTATGGAAAAAGACTTTCATGCCTGAAGTACAAAAGGTTACAGGTTCAACCACTAGAACCCCAATAAGCCAGAGCTGAACAATGCCCCGGTAAAGAGAAGGAAAAAAAAACAGTAAATAAGTCTTTAAAAAAAATTCTTACCTGAAAGACCCCTCAGGACTAGATCTCACACACACACAGAGAGAGAGAGAGAGAGAGAGAGAGAGAGAGAGGCAGAGAAAGAGAGATATTTTTTAAATTCCTTTTTATTATCTTTATTTATTGGATAGAGACAGCCAGAAATCAAGAGGGAAGGGGGTGATAAGGAGAGAGACAGAGAGACACCTGCAGCTCTGCTTCACCACTCATGAAGCTTTCCCCCTGCAGGTGGGGACTGGGGGTTTGAACTCCGGTCCTTGTGCATTGTAATACATGAGCTCAACCAGGTGTGCCACCACCCGGCCCCTGTGAGAGAGATTAGGCAAGTAAGTATTGACCAGTGTCCAGGAACAAGACGTAAGCTGATTGGCTTAAGGTCATGTTACTCAGCAACTGCAGAGCCAGAGTCACCTGGAGAACATCCACCGCTCCTAAAAGAGGTCACGAGTTATTTATCCCCCAGGGGCTCAGCATCTGCTTATTTCTGAAAGTTCTATCTAGCTTATGCTCCTCCTCCTCTTTCTGTCCTTCTTTCTTTAAATGGAGACAGGGAGAAACTAAGAGGGGAGGGGTAACAGAGGAGAGTGAGAGAGAAACTTGCAACACACTGCTTCTCTGCTTGTGAAGCATCCTCCCCTACAGGTGGGAACTGAGGCTGGAACCCAGGTCCTTGTGGATGCCAACATGTGTGTTCTGCCACCTGGCCCTGAGTCTCAGCACCTGCAACGTCACCCTGGACTGTGTGCAGTGGAGCACAGGCAGCCCAGGGGGTTATGCTGGCATCTGGAGTCCACTTCTTGCACCCCATTGGTTTGCAATGCCCACCTCTGCAAACCCCCTCCTGGATGAATCCTACCTGGATCTTGAAATCACCCTCCTTGGCCTCCCCACAGCTCTTGCTGTGTGCTTGAGTGAGCTGCATTTCATCACTGCCAGCTGCTTCTTGATTTTGACTCTACATTGGAGATTGGCAACACTTCCTGTAAAGGGTTAGATAGTAGGTACTTAACAAAATTGATTTTGAGTTGGGGAGACAGCATAATGGTTATGTGAAAGACTTTCATGCCTGAGGCTCTGAGGATCCAGATTCAGTCCTCAGCACCATCATAAGCCAGGGCTGCCAGTGCTCTGGTATCTCTCTCTCTCTCCCCTGCCTCTCTTTCTCATTAAAATATTTTTTTAAATTTTTTTATTTATTTCATGAGAGGCCAGAGCACCACTTGCCAAGCCATTTCAGGTACATAGAAAATGCCTTTTACTTTTTAAAAATGTTTTTTTAATTTTTTAAAAATTATCTATACTTATTTATTGGATAGAGACAGTCAGAAATTAAAAGAAGAGGGGGGTATAGGGAGGAAGGGAGACAGAGAGACACCTGCAGCACTGCTTCACCACTTGTAAAGCTTTCCCCCTGCAGATGGGGACCGGGGGCTCAAACCTGGGTCGTCATGCACTGTAATTAGTGCACTCAATCAGGTGTGCCACAACTCAGTCCCTTTTTTTTTTTTTTTTGGTAACATTTATTATTTATTTTACTTGATAAGACAGAGAGAAATTGAGAGGGGGTGGATAGAGAGAGAGAGAGAGAGAGAGAGAGAGACTTGCAGCTCTCCTTCACCACTCCTGAAGCTTCTCCACTGCCGGTGGGGACCAGGGGCTTAATTTTGGGACCTTGTATACTGTAATGTGTGTGCTCAAACAGGTGCACCACCACCCAGCCCCCAGATAGAAACTTTGTAAGCTTAGTGGGTCCTGTGGTCTCTGTTGCAACTACTCGGTTTTACAATTGTATCCAAACAGTCCCAGACAATATGTAAAAGTCAATGAGATTGTGCCACTAAAACTTTATTCACAGAGACAGGTAGTGGCTAGATTTGGTTGCCAGGCTGTAGTTTGCTGCTGCCTGCTTTAGAAATCTTTGAAAATATAGACTCCTGGGGTCAGGCGGTAGTGCACAAGGACCCAAGATCAAGCCTCTGGTCCCCACCTGCAGGGTGAAAGCTTCACAAGTAGTGAAGCAGGGCTGCAGGTATCTCTCTGGCTTTTTCCCTCTCTATTTCCCCCTTCCCTCTCAATTTCTTTGTCTCTATCCAATAATAAATAAATAAAAGTTTTCTACTTATTGATTTGACTGGATAGGACAGGTAGGACTTGAGAGGGAAAATAGACAGGGAAAGAGAGACATATCTGTAGAACTGCTTCACCACTCACGAAGTTGGCCCCCTGCAGGTGGGGACTAGGGGTTTCAGTGCAGGTCCTTGTGCATGGTAAAATGTGTGCTCAACCAGATGCCGCTGCCCAGCCCCAAGTTTAAGTCTCATAACACAAAGCTGCCTTATTCCAAAGGCTTCTAAAGTGCTTCTAAAGTCTCCAGTGGTTCCTTGTTCAAAACAGGCCTGTGCCCGTCCTATTTCTTAACCAGAATCCTCCTCCTCTGCCCCTATTGGTCCTTCTAGCCTCCTCCTTTAGTGTCTTTGCTGGCTGCACACTCCAGCCTCACAAACAGATCTCACCACATGCATTTTTTTTTAATGCTGTTACCTACTTCTTGCTCCACACCCTCCTTTCTGCCTTAACTCACTACCCTATTCTCATCTTCTCCAAGACAGTACCAATCAGTCTTTAAATAGTATCCTGTGACCCTGGAGTTGTTATTTTATTTTATATCTCAGTGGGAGACAGAGAGAGAGGGAGAGAGAGAGAGAGAAAGAGACTAGAGCATTGCTCAGCTCTGGTTTATGGTGGTGCTAAGGATTGAACCTGCAACCTGGGTGACTCAGGCATGAAAATCTTTTGCATAACCATTATGCTGTCTTCCCAGCCCATCCCTGGAGTTTTTAAACATTTATTAAAAATGCTCACTCAGGGGCCTGGGTGGTGGTGCACCTGCTTGAGTGCACATGTTACAATGTGCAAGGACCTGGGTTTGAGCCCAAGGACCCCCCCCCAACTGCAGGGGGAAAGCTTGATGAGTGGTGAAACAGTGTTGCAGGTGTCTTTCTTCCTCTCTGTCACCCCTTCCTTCTCAATTTCTGGATGTCTCTAATAAATTAATTAATTAATTAAGGTAATATTTTTTTTAAAAATCATTAAAAATAAAAAAGTGTGTTACTCAGATCCAGTTTGGAACTTAGCTCTGCAAAAATCTCTACCAGTGGCATATTAAAGAACCCCTTTGCTCCCCCCAACCCCCCAACTAAAAGGAATTTTATAGATCAGATATTCTCTGTCTAGAAGCTTCCTTGGTGTATCAGAAATATCAGGGCACTGGATTTACGAATCCCCTCTAACAAGAAATGAGACTTACAATCCAAAAGAGCAATGGCGTGGTCAGTAAGGATGACTTTGGTCAAACTGCTCTTCCAGAACTGTGCCACAGGGCAGAGGCATCCTCTTAGTGTCAGGTCTCTCCAGTAGGAACTGCTGCTGCATGACCACACATGAATCTGACATGACCAGCAGCTGACGCGTGGTCTCTTGCAGCTTCAAAGCTCTGGAGTGAAGGGAGAGACTTCTAGGCTACAACAACAGGAAGGGCGAACAGTCACATGGACATCCTCCTTATGCTCCTACTCATGGAGCACAGTGGCTCTCCTTGTCCTTGGAAAGGACCTCAAAGTGCAAACACCCAGGGCCGGTCCTCATTCCTTCTCTCTGTGTGCCTCTCTCTGCTCCCCACCCCTGCTGCTCCCTTGGGGATTATGGGAATCCTGCAGACCTCTGTGGCTCCCCTGTGATTAAGGTCCCTCCCACACAAAGACAGTCAACAGACTGTGCTTTCACCTCACTCCACCTACTTGCCAACCAGAGTGAACTAGTTGGGTGTCTTTTTCAAAACTTCCCTCCTCCTTCCTCCTCTCCACTTCCCTTTTCTTTCCTCTTAGGAAGCAATGTAGAAAGGCATAATTCTTCCTACCTAAGCATCAACAGGATTTTTTTTTCTCCTTAAAAAATATTTGCTAAACGTTAAAATCTGCTATTATGAATCTTTCTGATGTATAAATTTCACATTAGTTTTGAAAGCTGCAGTATAGTGGACAGAATGAAACTGAACATTTTTCCCTAGTCAGAAAGGAAAATTAGCTCATCTCTGCTTTGTAAATTGTTCGTTTTTGATGCTCACTCACACTCCAGGGCTGTTAGGAAAAGAAAAGTGGGGGGTGGGTGGGTTGAATGCCTATAGTGCTTTAACTTATGGTTTTAAAAGTACTATTAGAGGCATATCTTTGTTCAGAAACTTGGAATATTTGAAACCTCAACTTATTCAACAGATGGATTTTGCCATGGTAAAACAATCTACCACACTGAAAAGATGAATATCACAATGCATTTAAATGTGATTCAATTTACTGAGGTTTAGCTTCACATTTTAAGTAAAATTTCTGTGGCACAGAGTAGATATAGGAGATTTCAGTGTTGATTTCAGTATTGATTAGGATAAAGGTTAGGTTGGAACATGCTAGAAGTTTGTTTCTCCCTCCTATGAAAATCCAGGTGGGTGGTCTGGCACTGACACCTCCTCTTTAATAGCAGAGACACAGACCTGTTCATTTATTCATTCATTTAGTGAGTCATCAGAAACACAGACCTGTTCATTTATTCATTCAGTTAGTGAGTCATCAGCAATTTTGTTGTTGTTGTTGTCTATGGGGCTTCCCCACTCCAAGCCAACTTTTTCAGATAGAAAGAGAGATGCAGAGATAGAGAGACAGAGGGAGAAAGGGAAAGTTAGCACATCACCAAAGCTTCCCCAAATGTGGTGGGTATAGGCCTTACACATGAGTCACAAGCATGGCAAAGCAGGGATCCTCCCAGATGAATTTTCACACCACCCCAGCACAGTCAAGAAGTATTCCTTTATCACCAGTGAGGTACTGATATTATAGCTGTGTGTGCGGGAAGAGAAAGAATGACAAGCTGACAGAATTCCCTGTCCTCAGTGGAGTTTACATTTTTTTGACTGACTGTGCATGGCCATGAGGTAGTAACGTTTCTGCACTCTAGGCAGAAGGATGGAGAAAGAGTTAAGAAGTGACTTAGGAGCTGGTGCAGTGGATAAAGTGTTGGACTCTGAGGCGTGAGTCTTGAGTTCAATTCCTGGCCTCACATGTGCCAGAGTCATGCCTGGTTCTCTCTTTCTCTTCTCCTCTCGTTCATATATATATGTCGTTAAAAGAGAGTGAAGAAGGGGCTGGACAGTGGCGCAGCCAGTTAAGCACACATAGTACTTACATGCAAGGACCGGGGTTTAAGTACCCGCTCTCCACTAGCAGGGGGTCAGGGAATGTTTCATGAACATTAAAGCAGTTCTGCAGGTATCTGTCTTTCTCTTTCTCTCCCCATCACTACCTCCCCTCCCCTCTTGATTTCTCTCTGTCTTGACAAATAAAAAAACAGAAAGAAAACAAATAATAACAAAGAAGAAGGCAGAGTGCACTTATATAGTCTTTTTAGAAAGCTTCTTGAAAGCTAAATGATTCTCTCCCCCACATTCCACACAATCATTGTCACCTGGTCCCACCTAGCTGCAAGGGGACCTTGGGAGCATGATCTATTATTAAGAAATAAAGGGAGACAAATAATTACAGGGTAGAAGCAGGCAGAGGACTCCCAGTAACTTCCACAAATATAATTTGGAATTAAAAAAAAATACATTTTACTGGTAGCCTGCAAGTGGCTAAAGCACTGAACTTGGGAGTATGAGGTCCTGAGTTTGATCCCTGGTATTACATGTGCCAGAATGATGCACATTCTCTCTCTCTCTCTCTCTCTCTCTCTCTCATTAAGTAATTAAAGATGTATTTTTTTAATCCCATAAATTCAAAATATCATTACCCAAACAGACAACACTATAAAAGTCACTAGTTCCAAATTGGTGTAGTGCACCAAAATAAAAGGGGGAGAGTACAGGTCCAAAAAGGATGGCAGAGGACCTAGTGGGGGCTGTATTGTTATGTGGAAAACTGAGAAATGTTATGCATGTACAAACTATTGTATTTATTGTCGAATGTAAAACATTAATCCCCAATAAAGAAATTTAAAAGAAGTCACTAGTTCATATCCTTTTGCTCCTAAGTTTTTGAAACCCAGTGTCTGTGTTATGTGTGTATCACATACGTTGCACTCACATCACATTCCCATGCGGATCAGTTTCCTGCTCGTGCTCAGTAGCCCTGCTGGCCAGCAGAGACCTGGAGCCCCACAATTCAAAAGTGATCAGCAGTAGCATCATGTTGGGAAGCCCAGGCCCCACCTCAGACCTGTGATATTAGAATCTGCTTGACAGGAGTAGCTTAGTTGGGTGCTTGGAGGGCACTAAAGCATGATGGGCACTGTGCTGTGGTTCTCTTTCAAATGGATGGTTCCTTTGGGTCCTAGAAAGAAGTTCAGAGGAAGAAGAAGCTACTCCCCCAACATCCCAGTGAACTTTCTAGATTCAAGAGTGGAAAGATGCCAGATCTCACCTTTGCTTTTTCTGATCCCACCAGGCTGCTAATTAGACCTTTTGAGAAGGAAGAGCTTGAAAGAACTTCCATTCAAGCAAATCAATTATTCTTGTTCAATCGACCAGGGGAAATACCACAGAAACAAAACAAAACATATATAGAATGGTTGGGTTATATATGGATTTATTTTTCAAAGCTGTCCTTCAATATCCTCAGCACAGTTGAAAATAGGTTAGATTTCTCTCAGATGTGTTGCTTGATTTTTTAAAGTAGCTTTATTTGTAACATACACTGTGAAATTACTGATTTCAATCATACAATTAATTTAAGGCTTTTGCTTATATATTCAGAGTCATGCAGCTATCCCAACAGTCAATTCTAAAATATTTCATTGCCCTATAAATAAGTCCTGGACCTAATGCCAGTCCCTCCCTGCTTCCTTGTAGCCCTTGGCAATGTCTGGTCTATTTTCTGTCACTCCAAATATGCTGGTTCTTAACATTTCATACAAATGGAACTATGCCATCTGTGATCTTTGGTGAATAGTTTCTTTCACTTAACCTAATGCCTTCAGGGCTCATCTATGTTGCAGCATGTATTAGTACTTTATTCGTTCTTTCTTTTCCCTTTCCTTATATATTTTAATTTCCAGGGTTATCGCTAGAGTTAGGTGCCTGCATAATAAATCTGCCGCTTTCAGTGACCTCTGATTTTTTTCTTTTTTGACAGAGAAAGAGAGAAATTGAGAGGAAGGGGTGGTAGAACCAGAGAAAGGGAGAGGGAGAAAGAGAGACACCTACAGCACTGCTTCACCACTCGTGAAGCTTCCCTTTCTGCAGGTGGAAACCAGGGGCTTGAACTCAGGTCCTTACATATGGTAATGTGGCACCCCATTGGGTGTGCCACCGCCCAGCCTTCCCTTTATACTTTCTGATGACTGGACAATATTCTGTGGCGTGGACATATCAGATTTTATTCTTTCAAAAACTGGTCAATTTTTAACACAGAAACCAGGGAGAAGAGTTAAGAACTCAAGAAATAATGGCTTCTACTGTGTTCAGAGTCACAGAGCGTCAGAACTAAAAAGAACCTTAAAAATCACCCCAGTGCCTTGTGTTGCATGTGGAGGAGACCCACACTTACTGCCTTTCCCAGGATCCTTCAGCATCAGGGGCAGAAAGGGACAGAAACCTGGGTTGTTCAGCAACCCCCTCCACCAGGAGTCTGGGCCTGGTGGTGGTTACGGAGCCAAGATTTCCTGGTGACAGTGGGTGACAGTGGGGAGAGGCTCAAGCTTTTCCTTTGCCCTGGTCTCAGTTGATGGAGTATAGAGTCACAAGGTAATTCAGAGTTGACTCTGGAGAATAGTTTTAGAGAACTGGTATTGAGATGCAAAGCTGATATCCCGACCCTCTCTATTTCTCTTGCAACCACTTCTCTCAGTCATCCGTAGCAAGGTACCAAAGGGGGGGGGGGAATCAGGAATCCAATGCATCAGCCCTGGGATTGGGCTTTGTGCCACCTACACAGATGGAGGCCGAGGGAGAGAGGAGAATTTGCCCAAGGAGCAACCAGAACCATAGCTACCGTGTATGTGTGTGTGTGTGTGTGTGTGTGTGTGTGTGTGTGTGTGTGTGTGTGTGTGTGTGTGTGTGTGTGTGTGTGTGTGAGTCCGGTTGAGGGAAGCTTTGCTTGTGAACAACAGAAGTTGTTTCTAGCTCAGTGTACTGCTACCCCAGCATGCTTGCTGCTCCTCCACTGAGCCTTTATGTCACCTCCGACAATCTCTGTCTCTGTTTTTTTTTTAATTTCTTTACTGATAGATTAGTGGTTTACAATCAATAGTAAAATACAATAGTTCGTACATGTGTAACACTTCTCAGTTTTCCACATTTCCATTCAACCCCCACTAGGTCCTCCTCTGCCATCATGTTCTAGGACCTGAACCCTCCCCCACCCCACAACCACCCCAGAGTCTTTTACTTTGGTGCAATACATCAAACCCAGCCCAAGTTCTGCTTACTGTTTTCCTTTCTGTTCTTATTTTTTCACTTTCTGTCAGTGGGATCATCCCATATTTTTCCTTCTCTTTCTGACTGATCTCCCTTAACATGGTTCATTCCAACTCCACCCAAGATGAGGTGAAGAAGGTGAATTCACCATTTTTAATAGCTGAATAACATTCTGCTGTGTATATAGACCACAACTTGCTCAGCTGCTTATCTGTTGTTGGACACCTGGGTTGCTTCCATGTTTTGGCTATTACAAAGTGTGCTGCTATAAACATAGGTGTACACACATCTTTTTGGGTGGTTGTGTTTGTGTCTCTGCTTTTTCCTGTCAGACCAAACAGGCTGTGACAATTGAGCATTTTGAGGTGTGGAGCCTGAATGACTGTGAGGGGCCTGGGCAGTAGCACAGTGGGTTAAACACACATGGCGCTTACCCATGTAAGGATCTGAGGTTGAGCCCCAGCTCCCCACCTGCAAGGGAGTCGCTTCGCAAGTGATGAAGCAAATCTGCAAGTGCCTCTCTTTCTCTTTCACTCTCTTTCCTTCCTTTCCTGATTCCTCTTTGTCCTATCAAACAACAACCATTATAATAACAATAATAATAACAACCACAACAAGGGCAATAGCAAAGGCAATAAAAATGGGGAAAAAGGCCTCTAGGAACAGTGAGTGGATTTGTAGTGCTAGTACTGAGGCCCACCGATAACTCTGGAGGAAAAAAAAAAAGAAAGTAAACTGTGAATCTTTTTTTTTGGGGGGTGGGAGGAGGTGGGTATTCCATTCCCATTTTGTTTCAGAGAAACAGAAGCAGATCTGGGGGGGGGGTCGGGGTCCTGACAGCTTACTGAGAATGAGCACATGGGCAAGGAGGGGGACACATGACAGAAATCCTGTTGTGTGGAAAACACCTCCATTGAATTGGAAAATAGTCAGGGGCTGGGGAACAAGCAAAGAGTGTTCTGTTTTCAAATATCAGAACTGTTTTTTTTTTTTTTTTTTTAATGGGGAGAGGTAATCCATAGGACTTGATTAGTATCAAGAAGTAGAAAAGTAACAGGAGGCAGGTGTAGATGTTTCTAAAAGTAGAGCTGTGTGATAAATAAATAGAGGAATTCAGGAAGTGGGAACTTCTTTGCCCAGGAAGCCTTCTAGCAGAGGCCCCAGAGGCCAATGGTTAAGCTGTATTATCTGTATGCTTGACATCAGTTACCTGTGGTTCCAAGCCCATAGACTTCAAAAAAAACAAATAGCATATCGCACCAAAGTAAAAGACTCTGGGGTGGGTGGGTGGGGAGAATACAGGTCCAAGAAGGATTCAGAGGACCTAGTGGGGGTTGTACTGTTATATGGGAAACTGGGGAATGTTATGCATGTACAAACTACTGTACTTACTGTTGAATGTAAAACATTACTTCCCCAATAAAAAAAAAAAGAAAAAGAAATAAATAAATAAAAACAAAAACAAACAAAAAAACCAGTTTTTTTTCCCCCTAAATGTGGTTGTCTTTGGCCCAGACTGGAAAGGCCTGCTCTGAGATGGAAGGGCCGGAACTGGCAGGTGGATCACTGTGACCCGAGGAGCAGGAGTGTTAGGAAAAAGAGTTTCTGTCAATGCCACAGAGCAAGAAGGTGTGTGTGTATGTGTAGAGAGAGAGGGAGAGAGGGAGAGGGAGAGAGAGAGATTAGATGTGCTCAGCTGTAGAGCTCCAGAAACCCAGTCCAGTGTCACTGTGGACAGCTAGAGAGAAGTTGGCATCAGAGATGGGTGCAAAGGGTCTGCCAGGCAAATCACTCAGCCCATGTGAGTTCCATCCTTTCTCAGGTGCTAGTGACTCCACAGGGCCTGAGGCTGTGACAGTGGCAGGGGCAAGCCAGGAGCTGGAAGGGGCTGTTCCGGTCTGACTAGCAGGCCCTGTATCTGACTTGGAGAACTGCAGGGTTTCGGAGCCGTTAGATGGCCAGATACCACTGCGTTTCAGATTAGTTAACCAGCCTTCAAGAAGGGAAGTGAGCTAGCAGCTAGGAAGAGGCTCCGTGGGGGTTATACGGGACACGTACAGCTGGTCTTCCCCGCCCCCAGCCCTGTCACCAGGGCTTCCTAGACCCAGTAATTCAGGAAGTCAGTCTGCCAGACCAAAAGGCAGGAAGTGCTCTGGCCGCTCCCATTCAGGTGTGGCTGCTATTCTCAGGGCCCAGAGACCACACACCCTGGGGGTAGGGGTGGGAGTGGGGGGATGGCGGGTGGGCTGTAACACAAACCCTAGCTACTTCCTCAGCTTCTCGGACTTCCAATCTATTCCTTGACTGTTGAGGATTTCCTCAGATTTTATGGTTCTGTGACAACCTCAGGTCATCTCAAGTTTCACTGGGGAATCTTCTCTTTGAAAAGAAAAAAAAAGAGAAAAGGAGCTAGTTTGTGATTCTTCTTTCTTTCTTTTTCACAATTTTCCAGTTTTGTTAGTTTTTAGCTGAAAAATACTGTTTCAATATTTTGTTTTTTATTTTTTCTATTTTTCAAATTATTACTATTATTATTGTTGTTTAGGGTGTTCGGCATAGTTTCATACCATACCCACCACCAAAATTCTGTCTCCCCACCATCCCCACAGAAGCCACCATAGTATTTACAGAGTCATACAGACAGTTTGGTTGCTTCTGGTTTTGCTTGTTTATTTGTTTTGTTATTGCAAGTATCAGTTCTCTCAATTCCACACAAAGGAAAACATCTGGTAGTTGCTTTTTATCTCTTACTTTGTTTGCTAGATAATCACCTCTAGTTTCTTACATTTTGTTCCAAAGGACACAATGCCATCTTTTTTTTCTTATTGTATAATAGTATTCCAGGGAGTATATATCCCATTCCTTCTTTCTTTCCTTCATTCCTTCCTTCCTTCTTCCTTCCCTTCTTTCTTTCTCCTTTCTTTCTTTCTTTCTTTCTTTCTCTCATTCATTCTTTCTTTCTTGCCTCTAGGGTTATCACTGGGGCTCAGTGCCAACATTACAAATCCACTGCTGCTGGGGGCCATTTTTTCCATTTTATTGGATAGGACAGAGAGAAATTGAGAAGGAAAAGGGAGACAGAGAGGGAGAGAGAAAGATAGACACCTGCAGACCTGCTTCACCACATGTGAAGCATCCCTGCTGCAAGTGGGGAGCTGGGGGCTGGAAGCTGGATCCTAGCACAGATCCTTGAACTCGGTACTATGGACACTTACCCAGTTGCACTACTGCCCAGCTCCCTCCATAACTTCTCTATCTAGTCATCTGTCGGTGGGCATTTAGGCTGCCCCCATGCATTGGCTATTGTGACTATCGCAGCTATGAACATGGGGATGTATATGCCTCGTCATATTTGTGGTTGTGTGTTCTTGGATACATGCCTAGGAGTGGTATTACTGGATCATAAGTTACTTCCATTTTTGTTTAAGGACTCTCCACACAGCTTTCCAAAAGGCTGCACCAGTTTACATTCCAATCAGCAGTGAGGCAGAGTCCCCCTTTCCCCCACAACCTCACCAACACCCATCAATTTCCTGTTTTGTTGATGTAGGCCATTCACACAGGTGGAATCTCAGTGTAATTTTAATTTGCGTTTCTCTAATGATAAGTGAGGTGGAGCATTTCTTCATATGTCTGTGGGTTGTATGTGCTTTTTCTTTAGAAAACCGTCTATTCAGTTCTTTGGCCCATTTTTTTATTGGGTTGTTATTATTTGTTTGTTGTTGTTGAGCTGTAGGATTTCTTCATAGATGTTTGATATCAATCACTTGTGTTTTAATGATTAAATGCCAGCTTATTTCAAACTCTAAGTACATGGTTATAAAAGAATGTGCTTACAATATCAGCATCCTTTTTTTTTTTTTTTTACTGGAGCACTACTCAGCTCTAACTTTAACTTTTAGTGGTGCCAGGGACTGAATCTGCAGCAGGTCTGGGAGTCTGTTGTATAAACTCTGTTATTTCCATGGTTTTACAACGTTTTTTAAATAAACAATATTTATATATATATGTTACAACATCAATTTTTTTATCTGGAAGTAAGTGTATTCAAGCCACATTATCACTAACCATAAGACAAAAGTGTGAAGTACTTCTCTGATCAAATCAATGCCTCTCTACTCAATTTGCTACTTATCCCCCCCCATCTTTTTTTTTCTTTTTTATTGCCACCAAGGTTATCAATGGGGCTTGGTGCCGGCACTATGAATCCACTGCTCCTGGTGGTCGTTTTTTGCCTCTTTCTTTCTTTCTTTTTGATTGGATAGGACAGAGAGAAATTGAGATGGGAGGGGGAAATAGAGAGGAAAAGATAAAGATAGACACCTGCAGACCTGCTTCAGTGCTCATGAAGCAACCCTCTTGCAGGTGGGGAGTGTGGGCTTGAACTAGGGTACCTGCCCATGGTAATGTGTGCACTTAACAACATGCACCACCGCTCGGCCCTGCTACTATTCTCTTCTACATGTAGAATACATTAGAGTCATTTATTTTAGGATCCATTCACTTCTCAAAAACTGAACACATGACAAGAAACAGAATTTATTTATTTTATTTTAAGGACAGAGAAGGCAGATGGGATGGAGTTTGCTTATAGCTCTTGCTCAGAGCACAGAGGAGGAGTAACTGAAGAGCTGAAGCCAATGAGCTGGGCTCCTAGCTCAGCCGTGACCTCATCAAACCATCGCCTTCCCAATGACTTCTACCCCAGCCATGGGGACCAGCAGAGCTGAGCCCAGGTCAAGAACGGCAGGGGCTTAAAGGAAAGGTGCTGGTCCTAGTGCTTATTCTGTGGTAGCCTCCTAGAGCAGCACAGCCCAATGGTAGGATAGCCATGATGTGTGGATCTGAATGGTTCGCCAGCATATAACTTCAGTCCTGCAGTTCACTTGGGTGACATGTGATGAGCTTTTAGCTTTAAGTAAGAACATAATTCAGAGCCAGTGACCTTTAGTTCGCTTTCTATATTGCCCTATGCACTGATTAAACACACTTTTTTTGTTACAAACTGTGACATATTTGTGAGAGAGGGAGAGTGTGGAACACTGTTCCACCATCCTTGGAATTCTGACTTTGTTGCTCTCCTGTGATGTCTGTACTGAACTCACAAACTTGTAGCAGGCATTTTCCTGCCACTCCCCCCACCCCACTGGGCCAACTCCTTTGAAACTTACCTGTTCAAGTGGGGCTCTTCCTAAGGAGAGGTGTGTTTCAGGCACTGAAAACACTTCTCCATCTTGGGTTGGTGGCTTCTTCTCCTCCTATTCCTCCTCCTATTCTTCCTCATTCTTTTCTTCTTTTAAGATTTTTTAAAAACTTTCCTTAGTTTGATAGGACAGAGAGAAATTGAGAAGGAACGAGGGGAGAGAGTGAGACAGAGAGACACCTGCAGACTTCCACTTATGAAGCGGGCCCCCCCCCCCACCACGCAGGTGGGGACCAGGTCCTTGAGCATGGCATGGTAATATGTGCACTTAGCCAGGTGCGCCACAACCTGGCCCTGCTTATTTCTGTTTATACCAAATCCTTCCATTTCATCCCAGTTTGTGCTGTCTGAGTGTTTATTTTAAATAGCCAGCCTGGTCTTCATCAAAGCAGCAGAATTTTAGCAAAACTGGTTGTAGGGCTAAAGTTTGGACCTTCAGAGAGCCCAAGCTTTAAGCCTCTTGCCCAGAAGTGTAAATGAAAATGGGCATTTAAGGCTGTCATATTATTATTATTGTCAGCAGGTTTATTGATGGAGCTCAGTGCCAGTACAATAAATGTACTATTCCCAATGATGTTTTTTCCTTTCTTTTCTCTTTCTTTCTCCCTTGCTTTTTTTTCTTTCTTTCCTTCTTTCTTTCTTATTTTTGATAGGACAGAGAGTAATTGAGAAGAGGGTAGAGGCAGAAAGGGAGAGAGAAAAAAAGAAGGAAGGAAAGAAAGAAAGAGGGAGAGGGAAGGAAAGGAAGAAAGAAAAGAAAGCTGTAGCACTGCTTCTCCACTTGTGAAGTTTCCCCCTTGCAGAGGGAGACTGGGGGCTTGAACACGGGTCCTTGTGTATGGTAATGTGTACTCCACCAGGTGTGCCACTGTCTGGCCCCTAAATCTTTCCTTTCTAAACTGGGGCCCTGTCACTGGCTTTCTTTCTTCCCTTCTCTGAATCCTCACAGGATTTTTCACCCAGGTTCCACCCCTGCCTGGTGGCTCCCTGTGCTCAACCCACTGCATTCTTTGGCAATACCCACTGTCAATCCAGTAACTCGTCTGCCTTTTCCTGGGCATCTGCTGTGCACATGCAAGCCTCTGTGCTACATGGAGAAAGGGCCCTGCCTGCAGAAGTAGAAGCAGAGAGTGGACTGGGGAAATGATGCCTCTCCACAGGTCTTCTCCATTTGTGGGGAGGAAGTGGAGAGAGATAGCCAGTGCCTGGGCCCCAGCCCAAAGGCTTGCATGTATACAGCAGGTTCCCAAGAAAGGGCAGACCAGTCACTGGATTGAACTGTAGTTGGAGGGACTGATGGAGGAATGGGAGGCTCTGTTAAATCATGATGACCAGGGAGAGTCCTACTGGACAAAGAGAAAGAGAGAGTGGGTGGGGCAGGCAGTAGCGCATTAGGTTAAGCACACATAGCACAAAGCACAAGAACCTGCCCAAGGATCCCAGTTCGAGGGAGCTCCCACTCCCCACCCGGGGGTGGGGTGGGGAAGGAAAGCTTCATGAGCAGTGAAGCAGGTTTCTAGGTGTCTGTCTGTCCTCTCTATCTTACCCTCCTCTCTCAATTTCTTTCTGCCCTATGCAATAAAAACAATTTAAAAAAATAACCTCCAGGATCAGTGGATTCATAGTGCCAGCACCAAACCCGAGAGAGAGAGAGAGAGAGAGAGAGAAGAAGAAAATGAGGAGGAAGAGGAGGAGGAGGGGGAGGGGGAAAAGGAGGGGGGAACACATGGGTGAGGGAGGGATGGAACTGGTGGGACAGAACTCTTGGTATCAGCACCCCATTAGATAACCCCAAGGTCCCCCACCTTGGGTATCCAGACAGGAGGGCACCCAGAGCTGTGCACCCTAGGAGCTGTCTATCTACACCTGCTCATCTCCTGAACATGTGGCCTCTGCTCTTTCTCCACCCACTTTCCCTGTGTGATAGAATGACCCTTCACCCCCCCTTTTTATCTGCACAGAAACCACTTCTATATTTCAGTGTACATAGATAGGGGATGAAACTAAAAGGAAGTTACAGAACTTCTGGTAAGATATACAATGCTGATTGTGTTTAAATGTCATGAAGCCTCCATCTTTTTTTAAAAGAATTTATTTATGGCCTAAACTATGGTACACATGCTTTGAGAGCACTTTTTAAAAATTGATTTGATAATGATTGACGTGACCGTAGGCTAAGAGGGGTGCACACAATTCCCACCACCAGAACTCTGTATCCCATCCCCTCAATTAGAGGGTTCCATATTCTTTATCCCTCTGGCAGTGTGGGTCCATAATCAGTATGGGGTGCAGAAGGTGGAAGGTCTGGCTTCTGCAGTTGCTTCTCCGCTAGATATGGGTGTTGGCAGGTCAATCCATACTCCCAGCCTGTTTCTCTTTTTCCCTAGTGGAGTGGGGCTCTGGAGAGGTGGGGTTCCAAGACACATTGGTGAGGTCATCTGCTCAGAGAGGTCAGGTTGGCATCATGGTAGCATCTGCAACTTGGTGGCTGAAAAGCATTAAGATATAAAACAGATATAAAGCAGAACAAATTGTTTAATAATCAGGAACCTTAAGCTAAGAATATAGCAGGTGAGATTTGGGGTCTCCATTTTGAAAAAGCTAGGAAGTCTATATTACTATATCCCAAGGGTCCATGACTTTACTAATTTTGCCTGAGCCCGACAACTAACATGTAGGTATTTTAAAGGTATTGTCTGAGGAGATGGTGTCAGAGTTGGGACTTGGACTAGAAAGAAGAATCAGGAAAGAAAGTAGCTCCCAAATATGGTAAAAGTACATAAATACCATGAACTGTAAACCCCATCAATCTGACCTGGGGCCCATATTCAGCACAGGAGCCTGTGTAACCTCTGCTTCCCTGTAGGTCTGATCTGGCATTTCTTGCTCATAGCTAGGAATATTCCAGGCTGCAGCTGTGTGCGCGTATTATCATGCTCCAGGATCTGGGTTCCAACTCTTGGTACCCACCTGTAGGGGGCAAGCTTCATGAATGGTGAAGCAATGTTGTTGGTCTCTTTTTATCTTTTTCTCTTTATCTTTCTATCTTTCTATCTTCCCCCCTCAATTTCTCTCTGTCCTGTCAAATATATATATATATATATATATATATATATATATATATATATATATATATATATATATACTAAAATAATTCTGTAATTTTTTTTTAAAAGGTTTATTTATTTATTAAGGGGTGAGGAGACGTGAACCACAGCATGACTAACACATGCATTTCCAGGGATCAAACTTGGGACCTTATGTAGAATTACAATTCTGGCATTTTCACCACTGTACCACCTCCTAGGCCTTTATTCTCTTTATGGAGGTGAGAATCAAGTCAGCCATGTGCTCCACAGCAGCTCTAGGAAGGAGGTGACCGTCACCAGAAGGCTCACTGTCTTCGTCTCTGTCACCAGCACTATCCTCAGCACTCTCCGCAGCTGGGTGGAGCTGCACAGTCACCAGGTGGTCACAGTCATTCTGATGGTCAGGCTGCCTTGACTGACTAGTCGAGGACACAGATGCTCAGAGCAGCCGGTGGCTACCCAGTTGTCACATGGCCAGTTCTTCTCAGGGAGGCGAATGCTGAGGACACAGCTCTGCAATTCCCCTCAGGAAGCCTCTTGGGGGGCCATAGTCCAGATCTGCGTGCACAAGTATTGAGGTGTCTATCCTGATGCACCCTGTGTGCACCTGTGAATGTCTGCACCACTGGGTGTGGGTATGAGGAACATGATGAGGTCACACGTGTGTGAATGCAGCCTGGACTCCTGCACACTGGCCCTCGCCCCTTCTCAGATGTCTTGGCTGCAGGCTTGACAACTGAAACCCAGCTGCATGCTGGCCAGGAGACATCCGCTGTGGAAACCTGGGAGGAGCTGACAGTCCCTGCAGAGGGGCTCCACATGCTGCCAGCCAGCACTCCTGGCCCCCAGCCTAATTCCCTGCAAATACGCTTTAAATCTGTTTCTAATTTGGACTCTGCTCTCCCCACTCTCCCGACTGGCCTCAAACTAGTCAAATTATGCTGAGTAATGGCTGCAGAGCGGGGAGAAGGCTAAAGGTCACCGGTGGGCTGCTGGAGGGTGTAATAATGTCACGTGTTAATTTATGCAGGAACCAGTGCTGAAATCAAAAATCAATAAAATTGGGGAGCACTCAGAACTCCTGCCAGCAGTTGCTCCTGAGGGTCATGCCACTTCCAGGGAGAAGCCACGTTCACACCCCATAGTCCACTGTGCTTGAGCAACCTCATGGGTGGTGTGTGTGTGTGTGTGTGTGTGTGTGTGTGCGTGTGCGTGCGCGCAAGTACGCGCAAAACACCACATTCTCTGTCTGCAAGGGTGTTTATATCTGAAGACTTGCAGCATCAGCAAGATTCTCCCTGGCTGTCATTATTCCCCAGATGTCCTTGGTATTAGAACTCTACAACAAGCTGTGACCTCTATAGAAGCTGCAGTCTGGGTGCCATGCTCCACACAGGGACAGCCCAGGTCTTCTGGGAAGTGTACACACAGCCAAGTGAAAAGAGGGGAAGGCAGAGCTGGAGCTGTGCATCCAAGGCCAGTGCAGCTCATGATGTTGACTGACAGGCCAGAAAGGTGGGGAGGGATGGCTGAGATGAGACACATTTGCTGCCTTTGTGACCATGTTGAGGGGCTGGAGATGGTATTGGGGGGTCTAGTTGTTTTGATAATTAATGTGGGGGCTAGAGAGATAGCATAGTGGTTATGCAAAAAACTCTCATGCCTGAGGCACTGAGGTTGTAGATTCAATCCTCAGCACCACCAAAAGCCAGAGCTGAGCAGTACTCTGGTATCTCTATTTGATTAAAATAAATAGAATATTTTTTTTTAAATAGTTGATGTGGAGGGAGTCAGGTAGTAAGTAGCACAGAGGGTTAAGTACACATGGTGCAAAGCACAAGAACTGGTACAAGGATCCCAGTTTGAGCCCCCGGCTCCCCACCTGCAGGGGGGTCACTTCGCAAGCAGTGAAGCAGGTCTGCAGGTGTCTATCTTTCTCTTCCTCTTCTCTGTCTTCCCTCCTCCCTTGATTTCTCTTTGTCCTATCTAACAACAATAGCAATAACAACAACAAGGGCAACAAAAATCAGAAAAAATGGCCTCCAGGAGTGGTGGATTTGTAGTGCAGGCACCAAGCCTCAGCAATAACCCGGAAGGCAAAAAAAAAAGTTGATGTGGGTTTAAAAAAAATATGGGGTTCAGGAAATAGCTGTTTAAACAACAGACTTTCATGCTTGGGACTCTGGGACCCCAGAGTTCAATCCCTGGTACCAACATAAGCCACAGCTGAGCAGTGATCTGAAAAATGAAGTGGAAGGAAGGAAGGAAGGAAGGAAGGAAGGAAGGAAGGAAGGAAGGGGAGGGAAGAAAGGAGAAGGGGAGGGAGAGAGGAGAGGACAAGGAACCTTTGAATGCAGGGGACTCACTCTGCTGTCCCTTTGGGACCCCTTGTCGGCCTTTGGGGCCCAGAGGTCAAGTGGGCGGTCTAAGAAGAGCACCCACCAGAACCGCAGAGCCTGGCTGGTCAATGGTGGGACTTTGGGGTGGGCTTTCCTGAGGCCTTGGCAGAGAGGCTGTGGTCACGTGGTCTGCAGAGGCTGCTCCCTCCCTGCAGCTTCCACAGAGTCAGTAACTGGCGTGTGCTCTGCAGGCTGCCTGCCGAGGGGGCCTGGCATGCTGCCCATCCCTCAGCTGGCTCTGAAACCACAGGAAGGTGGGGTTCGCAGTCCTGAGGGGCCCAGTCGGGAAGCTGCAAGGCTGTCAAGAAGCTGGAGCGCATGCTTCTCCATCTGTCTGCACAGGAAGCGGGGGGGGGGGTGCAGGGCTGCTGTGGGTTGAAGGACCCCCAGAGGACATCTTTCTACCACACACCACAGGATCTTGGAAAGGGGGAGAGGGGACCCACAGCTCTGCTCTAACCCAGAGCTCAGCTCCTATTTCATCCCTCAAGATACTTTCCTGGTGTACCTTTTACATTTTGCAACTCTTAGTGTGGATTTGGTGACCTGCTGTGTTAAGGGCTTTGCATTTGTCAAGAGTCTCATTTAATCTTCAGAACACACCTGCAATGGAAGAGTAGCCGTGGAGACTGACTTTCAACCAGGAGCCTGCATTGCTTTTCATTTCTTGTCTCCCCACCACACACACACACACACTCAGGACTGGGTTCCTGCTGGGAAGTAGCTATTCATCCAGGGACCTCTTTTTCCAAACCCCTCTATAGTGAGAGCCTGTCTAAACTCTAGGGGTTGACTGATGGAAAAAAAGCAAGTCTGGCCCATAAAAAATCTCCCTGGAATCACTCTAGAAGATGTCTCCCCTTCTGCCAGGACAGAATAGAAACACCCCCAGAAAGACTCTGGAAACCACAGATGTAAAACGGCACATAAATCCTCTGGGATGTTTGAATGCAAGAGAACATTTAGTATGTTTTCTGCCTTTCAGTAATTAGGCATTTTGATTCCCACTTTATGGATGAGGAAAGTAGGACTCATCTAAGAAAATAAACTGCCCAAGGCCACATATTTAGTAAAGAGTAAGGCCTCAATTTGGATCGAGGCTGGCTTTGTTTTATGGTTGGTGGTGCACTAGTTAGAGTGGATGTCTTAGTATGTTCTACAGAACACCACTGAGACAGAACACAGGGGCTGGGTGGTGGCACACACATTAGAGCACACATATCACCATGCATGACAACCCGGGTTTAAGCCCCTTATCTCACCTACAGGGGAAAAGCTTCACAAATGGTAGAACGGTGCTGTAGATGTCATTCACATTCTCCATCTCTTCCTGTCTCTGTGTGGCTCATGTTCTGTCAAAACACTGAAATAAAAGAGGAGAAAGGGCCATGGGCCATGGGAGTAGTCGAGTTGTACAGGCACTGAACCCCAGCGACAATCCTGGTGAAAAGCAAATCAAAACAAAACACACAATGAAAAAATACCTTTGAAATGCCCATGCTTAAGTAGGTTTGGGAGATGTCAACAAAAAGTGGAGAAGTATTTTCCTTGCAGTTCAGCATGTCAATGCCTGCTGAGAACAAGCCCCAGGGACCTGGCATTGCAGGGCAAAGGACCCCCCAATTCCATGAGACCACCACAGCCCTTCTTATGAGACTAGCAGGTTTCAACCACATGTTGGGAGTGGGTTAGCTCTAATATGTTGCCTGTTATGGGTTGAATTGTACTTTCCTTATACCTTTGCTTCCCCCAATAAATAAATAAATAAATAAATAAATAAATAAATAAATAAATAAATAAATAAATGTGTATTCATGTCTTAACCCTCAGGAGGTGGTCTTATTTGAAATTTATTTGCAGATTTAACTTAGTTGGGATGAAAGTCTTGGCTTGGTCCTAATTCATTGCATATAACATCCTTTAAAAAAAAAAAGGAAATTTGGAGAAGTCAGGCAATGGCGCACCTGGTTAACACACATATTTATAGTACACAAGGACCCAGTTCAAAGCCTGGTCTCCACCTTTGGGGGAAAGTTTCACAAGTGATACTGGTGTCTCTCTACCTCTCTCCCTCCTCTCTCAATTTATCTTTTTCTTGACCCAATAATAATTTTTTTTAAAAAAAGGAATTTGGCCATAAGGTCAAACAGACACAGAGAGACCATAATGTGAAGACAGAGACACGGAAGGTCATGTGAGGACAGAGAATGGGAAAGACATCTGTATCAGCCAAGGAACACCACAGATTGCTGGCAAACACCGGAAGTGAAGGAGAGCCAAGGAAGTGTCCTCCCCAAGGGCCAGCAGTGGGGGGGGGGAACCTTGCCAACACTAGCTTCCAGAACAGTGAGAAAAGGCAGCACTGTTGTTTTAAGCCTCGTAATATGTGGCTCTTAGTTAATGGCAGTCCTGAAAACCAATCCACTGCCTCTGGCCCCCTTCAAGACCAAAGTTTCTTGGCAAAGCTCTTTTATTGATAATCAGCCAAGTGGCAAAATGCTATGGTTTTAGTTTAGCGAAGCACAGAGGGAGGGAAAGAGCCAGGAGGCAGGAGTAGCTGCTAAGAGTGTCAGCTCTGGAGTTGGGTTGCCTGGCTCACTCCCATGAGGGCTGCTTGAACTCTCAGTGTGGGGCAGCTTGCTTTTCTGCAAAGGGGGTAGCAGGACTCTTGCTAGTCATAATTTGAGTCATAATTTGAGAGCCGCATTAAATGAAGTCATCTCTCTAAGATACCCAGACTGGTACCTGACAGATAACTAGTGCTCTTCCATTTACAGCTACATAGGCGGATTGTTTGATGACTGTAAGAGTAGGTAGAAGTGTTTTAATTCAGACTCCACTGCTCTCCAATTGTATTATCTAGCTCACTTGCCCAATTTTTCTGTCTCAATCATTCCATTTCTACAATAAAGTAGTACTTATTGCTAAAAGAGAATTTTATTTTTAAAAGATCAGATTTGTTTGCTTTTATGAGGCAGAGAGAGAGAGAGAGACAGAGAGAGAGACAGAGAGAGAGAGAGAGAGAGAGACCCCAACAAGCACTAGTGTAATCACCACAGGGGATTAAGCCTAGGATTTTGGGGTCTCACACCTGCAAGTCTTGCCCTCTAACTTTAAGCTGTTGCCTTCGCTGTCAAAAGAGCACTTCCAAAAACGGTGAATTGATGACTTTCCACAGATAGCACATGGCATCTGTAAGAGATTTTACTAACTTTGTGCTTATTAACTTTGTGTTAATAAGAGAATTAAGGGATGTTACATTTGGTTCACGTGAGAATTCAAACAACAGACACACACAATCAAAATTCTTGAACTGAAAGTCCCGCACTTGAACTGACTTTTGCCTAGGGCAAGAGGGCTATGGAGCTCATGTGCAAGTCTACAGTCATGACTCTGTGTCTTCTGTCTCCTACAATGTACAGAGATGCAAAGTGAGCTCAAAGACTGAATTCAGATAACCTGGAAGAGAGCACTTTAGAAAGTACAGACTTTTCTCTTCAAGACACCCCATAATCTCTTTTGCTTATTTCAAGTTTCCCTACAGTTTCACGTATATATGTACACACGATTGGAAAAAGACAGATGACTTATGTGAAAAAATCAAGCTGCCAAATAAAATATGATTCTATTTTCATAAAAACAAATAATCTCTCTCTCTCTCTGTATGTGCATACACACACACACACACACACACACACACACACACACACATACACACAGGAGTAGGGGTGTATATACAATGTCGATTAAATATAGACAAACCTCAGGAAGACAACGCAAGGACTATAAACACAGCTTTCCTCCTGAGGGTGGGATTAGGCAGAGTGATGTGGAGAGGAGCTTCCATGACTTACTTTCTAAACGTTTGTGTTCTTGGAATGAAAGCAAATAGGTCTTGCACAGTGTATGGTGAGTGAAGAAAGCCTGGCTGAACATACTGGTCCATGGTACTGGCCCTGTGACTGGCATTCAGCAAATAGTGGATCTTGTTCATTATTATTAAGATACATTCTTCTTCTCCTCCCCTTTCTCTTCCTCCCTTTCTTCCTTCTTCTGTTTTGTGGAACTGGAACCCTGAGCACGTGTATGATTTCACTGCTCTGAGCTACTTTTTTAAAATTTTACTTGATAGGACAGAGAGAAATTAAGAGGTAAGAGGAGACAGAGAGGAGGAGGGGGGGGAGAGAGTTGCATTCAGCATTGCTTCATCACCTGTGAAGCTTCCTCTCTGAGATGGGGGCTGGGGACTTGAACCTTAGTCCTTGAGCATGGTGACATATGTACTCAACAGGATGTGCCACTTGGTTCCCTTGGCCACTCTTTTCATTCAGATAGAGAGACAGAGAAGCCACAGTACCACATCTCCTGTGTAGTGTCAGGGCTTAATATGCATCTTAAAAGCCAGGGTCTCTGGGTCTGGACTGGGGAAGAAATCACAAAGCAGGAACAATTATACTGCTGCCTAAGAGTTTCTTTTTGCAAGAAGCAAGTCTTGAAATCTGGGGCTTGTATTCTGGGACACATTTGATTTTTCCTTATCCCCTGGAGACTGGAGGAGGCTTCCTTCTCTACTTATAATCTTTGGGGGCTGGGGGTGGAGCTGAATTTCCTCAGTCCTTCCAGGAGCCCATACTTAGGCACACTCAGTGTTCCTCTGTGACACTCTCCTCCAACACAGGAGGGAGGCCTGCCTGGACCAAACTCTAGATGGGACTGTCTGTGTTCCATGCTGTTTCTTGCCCCCCACCTTGGGATCACTAGCCAACCCTCAAGCCCACATGTGTGTGGGTTATACCCACATACACTGACACAGACTGGAAAGGGGTCCTGGTCACACTGAACAAGAAGACAAAGTCGAGTGTTGTAGTTGTTGTCTTACCAGGGCACCGATCAGCTCTGGCTTATGATGGTGCAGGGCAATGAACTTGAAGCCTCAGATCCTCTGTATATAACTATGATGCAATCTTCCCAGCTCTAAGGTCAGTTTTTTGACTACCCTTGCAGAGTATGCACTCCGCCTTTGAGCTACCTTCCCTGTCCTCCTTTTTTTTTTTTTTTTTCTTTTTGCACTTCCAGGATTATTGGTGAGGCTCAGTGCCTGCACTAAGAATTCACACTGATGCTATGGCCATTTTTTTTCAATTATTTGTATAGGACTGAGAGGGGATGGGAAGAGAGAGAGGGAAAGAGAGAGAGGTAGACACCTTATGAAGCAACCACCTTGCAGGGAGCCAGGAGCTCGATTGGGATCCTTGCAGGGTCCTTATGCTTCATACTATGCACACTTAACCTGGTGCGCCACAGCCTGGCCTGGCTTCTCCTCCTCCTTTAAAAAAAAAATAAAAACCACTAACTCAATACTCCTTTATATTTCCAACTCCTGCTAATTGCATTACAGATTAAGTTTCAATTGATTTTAATTAGGAATGTGAATAAGAGTCATACATTGTATCTGGTTGATAGATGTCTTCAGTTTTCTTTTTTCTTTTAGGTTTTTTTTTAATTTGTTTATTTATTCCCTTTTGTTGCCCTTGTTGTTTTATTGTTGTAGGTATTATTGTTGTCCTTATTGTTGGATAGGGCAGAAAGAAATGGAGAGAGGAGGGGAAGACAGAGAGGGGGAGAGACAGATAGACACCTGCAAACTTGCTTCACCGCCTGTGAAGCGACTCCCCTACAGGTGGAGAGCCAGGGGCTCAAACCAGGATCCTCAGTCTGTCCCTTGCACTTTGCGCCACCCACACTTAACCCACTGCGCTACCACCCGACTCCCAGTTTTCTTTTTGACTATCAATAGTCCTCTCCATTATATATTGTACATATTTTTCTTTCTTTGTTATTGTTTACAAAGACAGGGTCACATGCCCTACAGAGCTCATGGCAATGTGGACTCAGCTGAGCACACCCCTAGGCTTTGTTTATGGTGATGTGGCTTCTGTCCCCTAGGCTGACGTGTGTACTGGTGACCACCTGTACCCAGAGCACTGCCCAGAGTCAGGGCTGCTTTTTGTTTGTAGACAGAATACACTCCATAGGTAGCATTCTTTCCTCTAGTCCAGTCCTTCAAATACTTTTCTCCTTTTCTGCATATCTATATGGCATCCTGACAGAAAATTCCCTGTGGGTAGGGATACAAGGGGCAAGGTCAGAAAAGAAACAGAGACTATTAGTCTCTTGTCTGATGTATGGCATGTGAAGATCTTCTCCCATTCTATGAGGGGTCTCTTTGTGTGATAGTTTCTTTGGCTGTGCAGAAGCTTTTCAATTTGACGTAGTCCCATTGACTAGTTTCTGCTTTAGTCTTCCTTGCACTCGGGTTTGTTTTGTCGAAGATGTCCTTGAGGTTTAGGTGGGAAAGTATTCCACCAATGTTTTCCTCTAAGTATTTGATAGTTTCTGGTCTAACATCCAGGTCCTTGATCCATTTGGAGTTGATTTTTGTTTCTGGTGAAATAAGGTGGTTCAGTTTCATTCTTCTGCATGTTTCAACCCAGTTTTCCCAGCATTTATTGAAGAGAGCCTCCTTCCTCCATTTAATACTTTGGGCCCCCTTATCAAAGATTAGATGTCCATAGGTGTGGGGGTTTATTTCTGGATTTTCAGTTCTGTTCCACTGGTCTGTGTGCCTATTTTTGTCCCGGTACCAGGCTGTTTTGATGATGATGGCCTTATACTATAGTTTGAGATCTGGGAGTGTGATGCCTCCATTTCTTTTTCTTTTCCTCAGGATTGTTTTGACAATTCTGGGTGTTTTCTGGTTCCAGATAAATGATTGTAGTTTTTGTTCTATTCTCTTAAAGAAGCTTGGTGGAACTTTGATAGGTATTGCATTAAATTTGTATATAGCCCTGGAGAGAATATTCATTTTGATGATATTTATTCTTCCAATCCATGAGCATGGGATGTCTTTCCATTTCTTGCTATCAGTTTCTATTTCCTTGAATAATGACTCATAGTTTTCAGTATACAAATCTTTCACTCTTTGCTCAACTTTATTCCTAGGTATTTTATTGATTTTGCTGCAACAGTGAATGGGAGTGATTTCTGGATGTCTTCTTCTTCAGATTTAGTGTTTGCATAAAGAAATGCCACTGATTTTTGTACACTGATTTTGTAGCCTGACACCTTGCTATATTGCCTAACAAGTTCCAGTAGTTTTCTGCTGGATTCTTTAGGTTTTTCGATGTATAGTATCCTATCATCTGCAAATAGTGAGGGCTTGACTTCTTCCCTTCCAATCTGTATTCTTTTGATTTCTTTTTCTTGCCTGATTGCGTGGGTTTCCACAGGGCATTTGATCTGACCAGAGTTTTTTCCAGAGCAAATGAGACCTGAGTGAACTGACACCTGTAACAACATTGCTGGCATCATTGCATGAAGGACCCAGCTAGCCAAGAGAAGGAAATGAATGGCCAGGGTAAGGCAAACAATGGGGAGAAGTTATTCCCCTCTGTCATTTCAGAAGTTGCTTCATGCCACTTCTGAAATGACAGAGGGGAATAAAAAAAAAAGAAAGAAATGGAGAGAACTTCTGCTTGGACAGAAGATGTCCTGATGTCCCAATGTTCCCATTCTGGCCCAGCAGTTCTGAGCTCATCCTCTCTAGAGCCTGTGTGGTTCACAGGGTCCTACGGCACTGTCTCCCAGGACAAGCTATATCTGCTCTTGTCAGGAAAATGAAAACTCTAGCACATAACTATCTACAACTGTTATGAAATTGAAAGAGCTTTATTATAAACACGATACATGCAATTTAAAGGAAGTTTAGGAAGTAGAGAAATGAAAAAGAAGTTTTTTAAGTCTTGCTCCCAGTTGCTGATATGTGTTCAGTTTGGTGTGTTGTCTTAAACAAAAATACCAGAATGATATAATTTAAAAGTACATATGGGGCCAGGCAGTGGTGCATCTAGTTAAGCATATACATAACAGTACACAAGGACCCAGGTTCAAGCCCCTGGTCCCCACCTGCTGGGGGAAATCTTCATGAGTGGTGAAGTAGGGCTGCATATAGTTCTCTGTCTCTGCCCCTCTCTACCTGTATCTCTCCCCAATCCTTCTCAGTTTCTCCCTGTCTATATCCAATAATAAATAAATAAAAATTAAATTAAACTTAGAAAAATAAGTCCAGGAGAGTGACTTCCAATAAATAAATAATTAAATAATTAAATGTACATATGGTGGTTAGTACTGTTTCGTAAGTCTGATGGAGAAAGACAAGTATTATATGAGGAAGATAAAGAAACAGAACAAACAAAGCAAAGACAGATTATGAGAACAAAATAGTGACTGGGGTGGAGGTCTGGTTTAAATTGGGTATTTGGGTCAAGATGTAGATTTAGAATGGTGTACACAGGGAGTCGGGTGGTAGTGCAGCGGGTTAAGTGCATGTGGCGTGAAGCTCAAGGACTGGACTAAGCATCCCAGTTGGAGCCCCTGGCTCCCCACCTGCAGGGGGAGTTGCTTCACAGGTCTGCAGGTGTCTATCTTCCTCTCCTCTCTCTGACTTTCCCACCTCTCTCCATTTCTCTCTGTCCTATCCAACAACAACAACAATAATAACTATAACAATAAAACAAGGGCAACAAAAGGGAACAAATTAAAAAAAAAAAGAATGGTGTACATATATGATGTTGAAAACCAGTCTTACTTTAATAAAAATTGGAAATAAAATAATTCCTAATCATATTACACATTATAAAATTGTATAGATATAAATAAATGATTGCAGCATTTAATCAAATGGATTCATTGTTACCTAATACTCTTATAAAAGGACATTTTGAATATTTCCTTTTCTGCTAGTGTATATAATGCTACAGTGAACATTTTCTAAACAATTGTTTTATTGAGCTATCCATGTATCATAAGCTCTACTTTAAAAATTTCTTTATTGGGGGATTAATGGTTTACAGTCAACAGTAAAATACAATAGTTTGTACATGCATAACATTTCCTAGTTTTCCACATAACAATTCAACCCCCACTAAATTCTCCTCTGCCTTTATGTTCCAGGACCTGAACCTTCCTCCCCACCCCAGAGTCTTTTACTTTGCTAAAGTACACGAACTCCAGTCCAAGTTCTGCTTAGTGTTTTCCCTTCTGATCTTGTTTTTCAACTTCTGTCTATGAGTGAGATCATCCAATATTCATTCTTTTATTTCTGACTTATCTTACTTCACATGATTCCTTCAAGTTCTATCCAAGATTAGGTGAAGAAGGTGAAATTACCATTTTTGACAGCTGAATAGTATTCTATTGTGTATAAAGACCACAACTTGCTCAGACACTCATCTGTTGTTGGACACCTGGGTTGCTCCTAGGTTTTGGTTATTACAAATTGTGCTGCTATGAACATAGTTACACACAGATTTTTTTGGATGGCTATGTTTGGTTCATTAGGATATATCCCTAGGAGAGGAATTGCAGGGTCATAGATAGGTCCATCTCTAGTTTCTGAGAGTCCTCCAGACTGCTCTCCACATAGGCTGGACCAACTTACATCCCACTAGCAGTGCAGGAGGGTTCCTTTGACCCCACAACCTCTCCGGCATTTGTTGCTGCTATCTTTTCTGATGTGTGACACTAACATATGCACAATTTTCCCAATCCTGGATCTCTTTACTTTTTCAGGTAGAGAGACATAGATAGGGTGAAACAATACAGCACTGAAATGTCATCCAGTGACATAGCATCTGTGGTGTTGGGACTCAAACCTGATCTGCACGCAAGGCAAGTCATGCATCCTACTTAGTAAGCTATTTCTCAGGTCCTTTTATGTTGATGATGACGTAATTGTCCTTTTGGTAGTCTAGTGCTGTGAATAGCTATGCTTTGTTGACTGTAAACAAAAAGAAGGCTATGTCATTTGTGTGTGATTTGCATACAGCTGACATCATCAGCCTATGACAGGTGTAGAATAGGATATAAACTCGAGAGGAATTGTGGGAACTGGAGGTTATTTAAGGACAGGCATGACAGAACTGTGCCGCCCCCCCCCCCCCAATCTCTTTTGCTTGCCCTTGGTTTCTGATTTGTGGCCTCTGCTTGTCTCAGGACCCACAGCTGGTGAACTGACATTTAAGAACTCATGGCTCATGCCACATGGCTGGCTAGTTATTTCTCTTGCTTATTTTCCCACCACAGCTTTTAAGAACCTAATAAATCTACTGGTTTTATAAACCCCAGCAAAAGGAGACTTTTCCCTCCTGTATTCTGGTTAATTCCCTTATCAGATAAATACAGAAAATACAAATACTTTCCCCCTACTCTGTGTGCTATCTTTTCAACTTCTTGGTAGTTGCAAAAATTTTAAATTCTGTAGTCTGAAATGTGGTGAAATGGACAAAGTGATAGATTCTCAAGCATGAGGTCACAAATTTCATGACTGGCTTTGCATATGCCAGAGTGATTCCTCTGATTCTCTCTTTACCTCTCACTAAGAAATAAATACTTTTTTTAAAAGTTTTAGATTCTGAGGTCAGTTGATTTTGGGGGGTTACTTGTTCTCTTAGTATCGCATCTAAAACCTCCATTGCCAAGGCCAAAGTTGCAAAGATCTACACCTAGACATTCTTATAAAAGTTTCCTAATTTTTGTCCTTATATTTAGGCATCAGAGTGTATGGCTATGGAAACACCTAGAAATGTTTTCCAGGGATGAAATTGCTGAGTAAATAGCATGAGTTTGATATGCTTAGCTATATATTATCAAACTGCTTTCAAATATGGTTTCCAAGTTACTTCCTACTAACAGGTATGAGAGAGCCCATTAGATTGCACACATTAAAGCTTTTTTTGAATGTATTTTTAATTATTTATTTTTATTATTGGATAGAGATGGAGAGAAATTGAGAGAGGAGAAGGAGATAGAGAGGGAGAGAGATATAGAGAGACCTGCAGACCTGCTTCACCACTCATGAAGCTTTCTCCCCTGCAGGTGGGGACCAGGGGCTTGAACCTGGGTCCTTGTGCATTATAATGGGAGCACTTAACCAGGTGCACCACTGCCTGGCTCCCTAGCTTTTTTTTTAAAGGTTCCCATTTAGCTTGTTAGATGGAATATAAAAAAATTCTGGCCATGTTTCTTTTGTCATTAATTTTTACCTGACCAACACTGCTAGTGTATTAAGATGCATAGCAATTAATGTTTTGTTTTGTTTTTTAATGTGTATGTGTGCTGTTGTAGCTAATGTAATCTACTAGAAATTGAAATTTTCTGGGGTCAGATTAAGTGCACATGGTGCAAAGCACAATGACCCATGTAAGGATTCCAGTTTGAGCCCCCTGCTCCCCACCTGCAGGGGAGTCACTTCACAAGCAGGGAAGCAGGTCTGCAGTTGTCTATCTTTTTCTTCCCCTCTCTGTCTTTCCCTCCTTTCTCCATTTCTCTCTGTCCTATCCAACAATGACCCAAACAATGATGACATCAATAACAACAACAATAATAACTACAACAATAAAAATAACAAGAGCAACAAAAGGGGGGAAAAGCAGAAAAAAAAAAGAAATTGTAAATTTCATAGAACAATCTGTGTTATTGTTGGCATTCAGCATTTACTGAACATCTGTTCTGTGCAAAATACTGTGGATAAAAAGGAAGAGAGGACTAGGGAGACAGTACAATGGTTCTGGAAAAGACTTTTCATGCCTGAGGTTCTGAGTTCAATCCCCAGCACCACCATGAGCCAGAGCTGAGCAATGTTCTAGTCTCTCTCTCATTGAAATATGAAAAAGGAGGGGAAAGGGATGCAAAAATGAACGAACATAGCTCCGTCATGTCCAGGCCTCACACCTCAGTACAGGGGAAACATGTTTGAAAGAACAGCTCTCAGAATCATCTACCTGGAGATGGAAACATTTCTACAGGTGGGCAGATAAGGTGTCAGCCCTGCCTAGTGCATCGGTGAGGACATCAGATCAGAAGGAAAATTCTCTGCCCAATGTCATGTAGCTAATGAAGCAAAAGAAAAAAAAAGTCAGTAGATGAGTATTTACTGAGTCTTGTGGGAAAAGCACTAATATGAAGATATGAATTGATGATGAATGAGAAACTTCTGTTAGAGAAATAAAATTATACAAAAAAAAAAAAGATACTCCAGGCCGGAGTAGTGACTCTGCCTGTGGACCCTGAGAAGAAAAAAGATCAAGAACAATATCAGGGTTGGCAAAATAGCCGCCTTGGATAGTGTGCTGCTTTGCCGTGTGAGCGGTCCGTGTTTCAGCCTGGGCACCCTACACTGAAGGACACTTGAGTGAGTGTTGTGGCGTGTCTAAGAAGAAGGGAGACAGGGAAGAGGAGGAAAGAAGGAGAAAGGGAGGAGGAAGGAGACAGAGGAGGAAGAGAAGGAGGAAGAGGAAAAGATGGAAGAAGAGGAGAAGGAGAAGAATAACAACTCCTCTTTTTCCCTCTCCTCCTCCTCCTCCTCCTCCAGTTCCTCCCCCCCCCCTCCCCGCCCGTCCGTCTTCTCCCTCCTTCTCTTCCTCCTCCTCTATGAGGTGAGATGGAGGGATGCAGCTTTACCTGGTGTATTTCAGTTCTTAGAAAATCATACTTGATAGTACATGTAGTGCAGTGTATATATTCTTTCTTTATAAGGAACTGACTCAGAATTATAGTCTGAGAAGTTCTAAGAACTGCGGTTGGCAGGCTATATACCCAGGAGGGCTGACAGTGTAAGTTACTGCCTGAGAGCCAGAAAGCTTGAAATCCAGGAAGAGCCAAAGTTTCTGTTCAAATCCCAAAGCTGAGAAGACTAATATTCCAGCTCAAGCAATCAGACAGAAGGAAATTCCTCTTACTTGGGGTTGAATGTGTGTGTGTGTGTGTGTGTGTGTGTGTGTGTGTGTGTAGGAAGCTGGGGGCTGTGCAGGCACTTATATTGGGATGACTTTCTTGTCTACTCAGCCTTCCTATTCAGTTGTTAATTTCATCCTGAAACACCTTCAGTGACACAGCCAGAATAGTATTTGACTAAATATCTGGACATTCAGGAGGCTGAGCTGACAAATAAAATTAACTACCCTGCTTAGAGCTGGTGACAGGCTCAGTGAGCTGGGGACCTTAATTTTAAAAAGTGTGGAAGTTTTGAAAAGAGATGTCAAGGTAGAGGTGAGAGCAACCCCAAATATTCTGGGAACTGAAAAAAATCGAACAGTGTTCAATCGAACAGTGACAAGCAGAAGAGGAAGCTGGAGAGGCAGACATGAGCTTTGGTGGCTATGGCTACAAGTTTGAGTTTTATTCTAGATAAAGTGAGAAAACATAGGAGTAAGGCCAGGAAGATCAAGGTGATAGACTTAAAAGGGCAGTGTGTGTGTGTGTGTGTGTGTGTGTGTGTGTGTGTGTGTGTGTGTGTGCGCGCACGCACGCGCGCACATACACACGCTGGGGAAGCAAGATTAGTCAGAAGGTCAAGATGATAAGCCACAAGGTAATAGACAAAGGTGGGTATTTTGAAAGGTGCAATTTATAACACTTGCCAGTGGATTGAATATGAGACATGAAGATAGTAGCTGAATTAAATGTTACTCCTAGACTTTGGTGTTAACAGCTGGAGTAATAGTGATATGATTTATCATGATAGGGGAATATATTAAGGTTTTGGGGACAGAGGATAGAGTTTTTGGAGAAAATGAGAAATTCTATTTGGGCCTCACTAAGATGAATTTTGGTTCTTCAGGATAGAACCCAGTCCTTCTAACCAGGACAGCTTAGAATGCCACATGATCTGCTCATTCAGTTGACATTCATGGAGTCCTTCTGGACAGAATGACTGGAACTAGAGGTGACTGCTCAGGGAAACCCATCAGGAAATGAAAGACAGATATCAGATGGCTTACCTCACTGTGCAATCTAGAGAATTGGGACACATGAACTTGAAAAAAAAACACACACAAGAAAACGAACGAAAGAAGTAGCCGATTTCTTTCTAAGGCCTGAGATTATAGCAGGGGAAGGGGAATTTTGGCCATGTGTGCTGTGTAGAACTGTGCTCCTCTTATCTTGTAAACCATTATTAAGTCACTAATAACATTTTGGGTTTTTTGCTTTGCTTTTATTTTTCTTATATTTGATAGGACAGAGAGAAACTGAAGGTGGAGAATAAAGAGGGAGAGAAACAGAGACACCTGCGACACTACTTTACCACACGTGACGTTTGCCCTGCAAACGTCAGAGATTTGAACCCAGATCCTTGTACATGGTAATATGTACCTTCAACCAAGTGAGCCACTGCCCAAACCCTAATAAAATTTTAAAAGAGGGACTGAGCAATGGTGTAGCTGGTAAAGCACACAAGTTACCATGTATTAGGACCCAGGTTCGTGCCTCTGATCCCCACCTGCCATGGGAAGCTTCATGAATGGTTAAGTAAGCTGAAGATGCTTTGCTTTCTCTCTCTTTCTCTCTCTTTTCTACCCCCTTTCTTTTTCTATTTCTCTCTGTCTCTATCATAACTTAAAAAAAGGGTGGGGGGAGGAAGGAAATGCCTACTGGGAGTGCAGATTTACTGTGCAGGCACTGAGCCCCATTAATGACCTTGATGGCAAACAAAACAAAACAAAACAAAACAAAAAGACTTATGTGGGCCAGGAGATAGCTGGCCTGGAAGGGCATGTGCCCTTGCTGTGCTTATTCACGACCTGGGTTCAAACGCCAGCACCACATGGCAATAGGGAAAGTTATGGTGCATATTGTCACTCCTCTCTCTCTCTCTCTCCATATATATATATTCTGATATTTTAAAAAATGATAAAGAGTGAAACAGTGGGCCAGGGAGCCATGAAATCACATGCTTACAAGGCCCCAGCACTGCTCTGTCTAGGGACACACAGGCCTAAGTACAAGCTCCACTCCAGATGCAGAGGAGATGACACCAAACAAGCCAGACACAGCAGGGCACTGCCTCCACCTGAGCCAGATACCGGAGGCAGCAGCTCCTCCTCTGGTTCTGCTATGTGCTAGAGTACAAAATCAGCCACATATCCACCTCACCCAAAGCGTTCAACTTCCTAGGCACCGTGACACATAAAGAACAGTTGATGGCCACTTCAGTTCACAGTGCACTTACTGAGCACCTACTATTTTTCCAGGCACCAGGCTACATGCTGCAAGTATAAAAGTGAATCAAATACTGGCCTGTTCTTCAAAAGCTCAACTTCAAGTGGAGGAGAAGAACATCTTCAAGTGGAGAAAGGACTAAGTGATTCTTGTGGTCAGTGACCCCATCATGGGCATCATGGAAGCACCAGCATGCTCAGCAGAGGCCATCACCCTGCATTTGGGGCTTCTTAGAAGAGACAGTCATTCAGCTGAGTCTTGAAACAGAAATCAGATCAAGAAAGAATGAAGACATTCCCTGCTGAGGGGACTGTACAACAAAGGACAACGAGTGGTCATAGAATCTTCAGCAGAGAATTGAGGGGATGAACTTTCTTTTTACAGCTTCACATTTGCAGATCCTGGTCCTAGAAATAGGAGCCAGGGGTTGAGGATGGGACTAGAGGCAGTGGTGCTAACAGGAGGAAATGGAAAAGAGAGAAGAGACAGGAGTCCAAAATGAGCAGCAAGGATGGCTCAGGGTGCCAGCCAGAGTCCTACAGACCTGAGAGCTCAGGGCCCTAGTCACTAGGAAGGGGGCCT
This sequence comes from Erinaceus europaeus, assembly GCF_950295315.1. Taxonomy (NCBI): domain Eukaryota; kingdom Metazoa; phylum Chordata; class Mammalia; order Eulipotyphla; family Erinaceidae; genus Erinaceus; species Erinaceus europaeus. Next base: position 103,678,648 of record NC_080170.1, read on the forward strand.
TGAGAAGGTCCAGTAAATGCAATTGGGATCTAAAGTGGATGAAGGGAGTCGGGCAGTAGCACAGCGGGTTAAGCGCAGGTGGTGCAAAGCACAAGGACTGGCATAAGGATCCCGGTTCCAGCCCCTGGCTCCCCACCTGCAGGGGGCTCGCTTCACAAGCGGTGAAGCAGGTTTGCAGGTATCAATATTTCTCTTCCCCTCCTCTCTCCATTTCTCTTTCCTAGCCAATAATGATGACATCAATAACAATAACAATAACAACAACAATAAGACAACAAGGGCAACAAAAGGGAATGAATAAATAAATAAATAAATAAAAATAAAAAAAATAAAGCGGATGAAGAGACTGACAGAGAAGGTTCGAGATAAAGTGTGAGATCCATGATCCAACCAACAGGGACTAGTATCTGGAACTTTCTGAAACAGTGTAATTCTTATCTTTCATTTTTCTTTTTCTGCCACTAGGGTTATTGTTGGGGCTCAGTGCCTGCATGATTTCATCTTTTCCAGAGGCCATGTTTTTATTTCTCTTTGACAGAGAATGAGGGATGGAAGAAGGGAGGAAGGGAGAGAGAGAGATAAAAAGAGAGATGCAGCACTGGTTTTCTGCCTATGAAAATTTTCCTCCACAGGTGTTACCAGGGGCTTAAACCCATGTCCTCAGGCATGGTTACGTGTGTGCTTTACCAGGTGTGCCTTGTCCTGGTCTTCATCTAATTTTTAGGACCTTGTTGGTTAGATATAATCCCTAATTCATTTGCTTTCACCAGGGCTTTCCTTTTTCTGTTGTGGTGGTGTTGTTGCTGCTGATGGGGCTTCACTGCTCCCACCAAACTTGTTGCAGATAGATACAGAGAGATGGAGAGAGGCAGAAGAAATGATGCCATATCACTGAAGTTTCCTCCAGTGTTGTGGGGGCTGGGCTCAAACCTGGGTGGGTGGAGCTCAAGACAAAGCAGTTGTACTATCCAGGTGAACTCTCTTGCTGGTCCCACATTTGCCGTCTCAAAGACAAGTTAAGGATCAGAGAGGCTGAGTATATGTTCAAAGTCAGATTCCTCTGCAGAGTGGCATGACTTTTCACTATCCCCCTTGTCTCCAAGGCATAGTAAGTCAGAATAGAGATGATACCATCCCAAGAAAGACCCTTGACTTCACAATTGAGGACCCTCAAGAGGTAGAGGGAAGGCAAGGCTGTTCTAGCCCAGAAGACCCCTCCCTCCTCTCTTCCCTCCTTGCATTAGGGTGCCCTCCCCCAGCCCCCTGAGAATGTCCTCCTGCCTTCCTGACCCTGACAGGCCTGACAGCCGTCAAGCTCATCACCTCCGAGATCAGAAAGACTGGAAAATACACATTAGTGGTCCGGAGCTGGGGAAACACACAGAAGAGCAATTAAAGCAGGCGCATGGCGGCAAGCTCGCCTTTAATGGTTTGCAGCTGCAGAGAGAGCGCCCTCCCTCCCCCTGCGGCTCTGCCAAGGCTGGGGCTGCCTGTCTGTATTCCCGTCCTGACCAATTAGATCCCCATGTGTGCTGCAGGTGTGAAAAAATAGAAAGTGCATAATCCTTCATTCTCTGCGTGGCAAACAGCTTTGATCCTCTCTCAGCTCGGTGGACCTGTTCCATCAGAAAGTGCATCTCTTTTGGTTTCTTCTCTCTCTCTCTCTCTCTCTCTCTCTCTCTCTCTCTCTCTCACCAGTCCCAGTTTGTCTTAAAATGACATTAACCTCCACCCAGAGACCTGTGAAATGACCACAATTCATCTTCAGACCCTTCCGATCAAAGCTGGGCTGGGCTGGGCTTCTCCTCCTCCTCCTCCTCCTCCTCCTCCTCCTCCTCCTCCTCCTTCTCCTTCTCTTTCTTTCTCCTCCTCCTCCTCCTCCTCCTCCTCCTCCTTCTTTTTCTTTTTGTCTCTCTTTTTAAACTTTTGCTACATGGTCCCCCCTCTTTTCACATTGGTTTGTGGCCAATGTTTCCCAGCTAAAATCAAAAGAAAAAGTCTATTAATATCAGCTTTCTGCAACAAGGCCACCATTGTCTGCGTCAGAGAACCATGGCCTTCCAGTGAGAGAGCTGTTGAGCGTGTGTGTGTGTGTGTGTGTGTGTGTGTGTGTGTGTGTGCGTGCATTTGTATAAGCAGATCTGAAAAGGAGGCAATTTATCTTCCTTCATTTCAACTGTGTGACAAACCACAGTGACTTTTTGCTATGGATTCACCTGCCAGATTTTTTTTAAAGTTTTTATTTGTAAAATGGAAACATTGACAAGACCATAGGATATGAGGGGTACAGTTCCATACAATTACTGGCACCGGAACTTCATATCCCATCCCCTCCCCTGATAGCTTTCCTATTCTTTAACCCTCTGAGAGCATAGACCCAGGCTCATTATGGGTTGCAGAAGGTGGAAGGTCTGGCTTCTGTAATTGCTTCCCTGCTGAACATGGGCATCAGTAGGTCGATCTATACTCCCAGCCTGTCTCTTTCTTTTCCTAGTGGGGAAGGGGTCTGAGGAGGTGGGGCTCTAGGACATATGGTGGGATCATCTGCTCTGGGAAGTCTGGTTGGCATCATGGTAACATCTGGAACATGGTGGCTGAAAAAAAAAGTTAAGATAGAAAGCAGAGAAAATTCTTGACTAATCATGAACCTAAAGGCAAGAATATTATGGATGGAAATTTTGGGTTTCCATTTTGGAAAAAGCTAGGAGGTCTATTTTAGGTATATTCCAAGGGGCCTATGACCCAACTAGTTTTTGCCTGTGTCTGACATCTAATGTGCAGGTGATCCAAGCTATTGTCTGGGGGTGGTGGTGTCACAGTTGGAAAAAAGACCAGAAAGCTGGATCAGGGAAGACAGTAACTCCCAAATATAGGCAAAGTATATAAATATTGTTAACTGTAAACCTCATCAATCTGATCTGGGGCCCATAGTTAGCGCAGGAGCCTATGTAACCTCTGTATCCTTGTAGGTCTGAGCTCACATTCCATGGTCATGGCTAGGAACATTCCAGGCTGTGCCAATTTCAGGACCCATCATCCATGGGCAATAGGCAGAGTATGCTATCCAACCTCCCTTCGGAGAATGGAACATTCCCTACCATTGTTGATTCACATTGAGGGCCAGGTCCAATAGGGGCCCACAGAGGGGTCCATTATGTTGTTCCTGGTGGAGATGACCAGTGACAGTGGTGAGAGGGATCTGTTAGAAGTCTAGGCCCATCATGTCTGTGTGGGAATCCCAGGACTCCCTGACTAGGGCCCCAGGTGATGGGGTGGCCTGGTAGTGGCTGAAGAGTCATCATTAAAGTATGCCAGTCTCTTGCCCTTATATCTTTTGTAGTTCTTACTTTGTCTGACAGGGTTAGCTTTGGAGTGACTGAAGGATGTACAATAGAAGGTAGGTGAGGAGGGTATCTAGGTCTAAATAGAGACTATTTCATTAGGTACTTTATGGTGTCTTTTTAGGTCTGTCTGCTAGATTGCTACATTTATTTACTCACTGCAAACTACTGTGCATTTTTGCTTTAAGGTATATGTTTTTCCCCAACTTCTGGATATATATACTTACACCCATCTCATGGACCCTGGTCTATATCTAGGTTTTGAGGCTTGTTAAGAAGTGTACCACCTGAAATTAATTTAAAGAGTCCTGTGAGCTAGGAAAGGTCTCACCTGTGTGATGAAGCTGGCGGGTTCACATTCCATGCCTGACATCTCTGGATGCAGTCTGAGGTGAAGCGTGCTGAAGTGTACTGGCTGCACTGATTAGGCTGGGATCGATCAGCAGGTGCAGTATCAGGTGGTATGAATTGGGAGAAGCATGCAGGAAAGTGAACCTCACCCTAGAGGTTTCAGGACTGGGAGAAATATGGGCTTTAAAGAAAAAGGGGAGGGTTCCTGCTGTCTAAGGGTTTAAGAAAGCAATAGATATCTATTGCTATAACCAAATCACTTGGGTTAACTTTGAAAATCCCATTGTAAGGATTTGCTGTAGCATACAAGTCCTCACCATAATTCATGTCCTTTTGCGCTCTTTACGTATAGCTGCATCTTATAAAGGAACACCACCAGTTGCTTTCGTTCTCCCTGTCACTTGCCAGATTTAACAATACTGATCACTTTTGTTGTTTAGATGATGTCAACCTGACTTCCCTGGGCAGAGGACCTCACCAATGTGTCCTCGAACTCCACCTTCCCAGAGCCCTACCCCACTAGGGAAAGATAGAAACAGGCTGGGGATATGGGCCAACCTGCCAACACCCATGTCCAGTGGGAAAGCAATTACAGAAGTCAGACCTCCCACCTTCTGTACCCCATAATAATCATTGGTCCATACTCCCAGAAGAATAAAGAATAGGGATCTTTCCAGTGGAGGGGATGGGCTATGGAACTCTGGTGGTGGGAAGCGTATGGAATTGTACCCCTCTTATCCCTGGCCCTCTCAACTTACATTGAAAATGGATTCCAGAAGAATTTAAAGACGGGTGCTGTCTTTCTTGATCTCACAGCAGCCGTTTGGCACCGTGGTCTCCTAGTCAAGATCTCAAGATGCCTGCCTCCATGGGTGGCCTCCACTATATCGTTTCTTCTCCAAAACAGAAGATTCCGGGTGCATCTGGGTGACAAGTCTAGCAGATGGAGACTTGTCTCAAGTGGCCTCCCCCAGGGCTCTGTTCTGGCTCCTACACTATTTAATATTTACATCAATGACCTCCCAGAAACTTCTTCAAGGAAGTTCATCTACGCCGATGACATCTGCTGTGCAACTCAGGCATCCAAGTTCGACATCCTCGAGGAAACACTCATGAAAGACATGTCTCTGATGTCTGATTACTGTAAAAAATGGCGACTAATCCCTAGCACTGCAAAAACGGTATCATCTGTTTTCCATCTACACCATGCCTCGGCCTCGCGTGAGCTTAATGTGCAGCTTGGCGATACGAGAATCCGGCATGAAGCCCAGCCAGTCTATCTTGGCGTTACTCTCAATCGCACTCTGTCATTTCACGAACATCTCATAAAAACTGCAGCAAAGGTGGGCGCGAGGAATAACATCATTGCAAGACTGGTCAGCTCCTCATGGGGCGTGAGCGCTTCCACACTACGATCATCATCTCTGGCATTATGCTATTCCACTGCAGAATACTGTGTCCCAGTATGGTTCCGTAGCCCCCATGTCCACTTGGTTGATTCCAAATTATATTCCTCCATGAGGATAATTTCTGGAACCATCCGTTCCACCCCGGTTCCATGGCTGCCAGTTCTTAGCAACATCGCCCTACCAGATATTCTTCGGGATGCGGCATCATCTAAGTTCATTTCCCACGTCTACGCTCGACCGGACCTGCCAATATATAGAGATATCTTATTTCTTTGCTGGAGATTTTCTTCTTAAGTCATCTGTCTTCTTTCCCGCCTCTGGCACTCCTGATCCCCAGTGCCTTACTGACAAGCACTATAGAACAGAAACTGCACAAATAATAGTGGTGTTTCAGAGAGTAAGCATTTCTCTTGAAAAGCAGAGGACTGGATAGTGGTGTACTTGGTTGAATGCACATGTGACCATGTGCAAGGATGCAGGTTCAAGCCCCTGTTCACCACTTGCAAGGGAAAGCTTATCAATCACTGAAGTAGTATCTTCGCCCACCCTGTCCAACGCTTGACGTCTCGTCACCCAATCTGGTCCCCTATGCCTACACTGAACTTCTCTGTTCCAGTCTCTTGGAAACAGAGTTGGCAGTCAGCTGAGGTAAAGAACAAACACCTCATCACAGACCCCTGCAAGCGTCAACCCGGCTTTGACCTAGCACGTTATGATTGGGCTCTCCTCAATCGCTATCGAACAGGCCATGGCCAGTGCGCCGCTATGTTCCATTGCTGGGGAGCCAGAGACGACCTGAACTGCCCCTGCGGCTCCAGACAGACTATGACCCACATAGTCAATGACTGCCACCTCTCCAGATTCAAAGGAGGTCTCGAAACTTTACATCAGGCTCAACCTGACGCTGTTGACTGGCTACGGAAGAAGGGCAAACGCTAGAAGAAGAATCCCACAGTTGATCATTATTAAATTGCTAATAATAATTTTAAAAAATGAAGCAGTGAAAGAAAGTGTACACATAGCATGAAGCCTCCTTCAACGTGGTAGGAGCTGGGCTCAAACCTGGGTCATGTATGTGGAAAGTGATACACTAACCAAGTGAGCTATTTTTCCAGCCTGCTGGGAATGGTGGTGGTGGGGTAGCAGAAATGGAGGAAGTGACAGTGATAGAGGTGGGGCTAGAAGATGATGGCAGTAGAAAGAAGCAGAGGAAGAGCTGGAGGTGGTGGTGTCTGTGCTGGTGGTGAGGACGGTGGAGGAGGAAGTGAATAAAGGAATGGAGCAGTAGGAAGAGATGATGGTCATGGAGGGAGCTATGTTGTTGAAAACAAGAGCAAAGTCCTGTGTCGTCATTATCCACCCAGTCTGGCTCATCCTGCAAGCTGAGAAGAATCAGAAGCCTATTCCAGTGGCTGGTAAAATAGCTCACCTGGATAGTGTATCTGCTTTGCCACGTGCACCCCCCCCCCCACCTGAGTCTGGCTCCCACTGCATTGGAGGAAGCTTTGGTGTTGTAGTATCTTTCCCTCTCCCTGTCACTGTCCATCTCTTTTTATTTGAAAATGTCATCACAAAGTGAAGCCCCTGGGGGGGGGGGGGGATAAAGCCTGGTTTCAGAGTCTCTCTTCCTGGCTCCACCCCCCCGTGCCCTGCGGCCCCCCCTCTACAGGTCCTGAGGGGTCACTCCAAGCTGAGTAATGCTGAGATTCCCCTTGTCAGAAACAGCTGTGTCCCAGGGGCTAGGCAGTGGTATACCAGTTGCACACACACGTCACCATGCATAAGGACCCAGGTTCAAATCCCCTGCTCTCCACCTGCAAGGGGACGCTTCACAAGTAGTATAAGGCAAGTCTGCAAGTGTTCCTCTTTCTCTCTCCCTTTTTATCTCCTTATCCCCTCTCAATTTCTCTGTCCTATCAAATAAAATGTAAATAGATAAAATGAAAAAATGGCAGCCGGGAGTGGTGAATTCATAGAGTGTCCTGAAATTGCCCTTATCCACTGAATGGATAACTGAATGGACAGAAGCACCCTCTTCCCCTGACTCTTTTATATATATATATATATATATATATATATATATATATATATATATATATATATATATATATATCTTTTGATTTTTTATTATTTATTTTCCCCTTTGTTGCCCTTGTTTTTATTGTTGTAGTTATTATTGTTGTTGATGTCATCATTGTTGGATAGGACAGAGAGAAATGGAGAGAGGAGGGGAAGATAGAGAGGGGGAGAGAAAGATAGACACCTGCAGACCTGCTTCACCACCTGTGAAGTGACTCCCCTGCAGGTGGGAACAGGGGCTCGAACCGGGATCCTTACTCCCATCCTTGCGCTTCGCACCACCCACGCTTAACCTCCCGCGCTACCACTTGCCACCCGCCCCCTGTCTCTTAAGCCACAGCTGGAATTGAACCCAGCCCAGAGGCAACAGGATTCTCCCCACAACTGAGAAGAGAGGTCACGGGTCTTGGTAAGAGTGGTCCAAAACCACTTTCTGAACACTTGTGTCTGCACATTGCCAGCTAGACACAAATCAGAGTCCAGAATAAAGCTAGATTAACCTGAGATCAGACAGGAAGCTGTGAAGATTGGTTTAGAAAAAGATGGCAGAGGAGCATGCTGGGGGGGGGGGCTGCACAGAAAGGGGGAGTCAGAATAGGTCCTAGCGGTGGGCTTTCCAGGCATGAGCTTGCCCTCGTTAGAATGTAGTGATGCAGCAGTAACACCAGGTTTTGTGTCCAATATGGCCAAGAAGCTTATTTCTGAGACTTAGAACATGTCACATCTCCTCTCTTACTGCCAATGTCGCTACCCCATTGCCATGGAACAGTAATAACACCAGCTCCTCTGTGTTTGGAGGGGTGCCCACTTTGCAGAGTGCCCACTCTTCTACATGTGTTGGGGAACTTTTGTTACCATCATTCCCAATGATTGTTGGCTTGGCTTGATGGGACAAGTAGGAGGCAAGGAGAGAAGGTGGCTGGGGTGGGTTGGGGAGGGGGACTTTGACACACCTGGGCAGCCTGCAGCCCCTACTGATCTAATTACAGATTTCCAACAGGGAGCACACTACTTAGGGCCCCTGAAATTGAAATGTTTTCTGAGGTGCACCAGCTGTAACCACATATGAATGTCTCAAAAGATATAATTATCCAACTGAAAAGCCCAGTGCTGAGAGAAAAAGACCCGTGTCTTTTTTCTCTTGGCACATGTCACAGACGAAGGCAAGCCAATGGGAAGGTGGTTATTTTGTCCTTGTGTTGCAGATGAGGAAACTGAGACACATCCATTACAGGCCTGCATCTGAACTCAAGCCCAAGACTGTTTTTCTTAGTCTCTATTATACTAAATTGATACCGGACCCAGATAAATTCAAATCTTTCAGTGATTTGTAAAATTGTTTTTTCTTTGTTAGAGGTGATATATTTTTCTTTCTTTACCTGATAGAGGAAGAGATAGAGAGAGGGAAAGAAGAAGAGAAAGGGATAGAGAGACACCTGCAGTACCATTTCTCTGGGGACCAGGGGCTTGAACCTGGAGCCTTATGCATGGTGATATGTATACTCTGCTGGTTGCGTCACTACCTGGCCCCTCAGTGATTGGATTTAAAACAAGGCACTCATGGCCCACCTGCTTCTGGACGCTTGGAGTTGACATCCACCTCTGGGGCCAATGCTCCTGCTTGGGCCCACCTGCCAGAGAGGGTGGTAGAAGCCATGTGAAGGGAACCTTGAGTCTACAGCTAACCCGTGAGCAACATGCATTTGGACTGTGTGGATTTCCTCACCATAATCATAATTACAGTACAGTACTGGAAAGGTGTTTTCCTCTTGTTATGACCTTCCTAATAGAGTCTGCTTCCTTCTAGCTTGCTTTCTTAAGAGACTGCTGTCTATAACATATCTAATCTTTTCAGGCATGTGCTGTTTATGCTGTGGGAAAAGATTGGCTATTAATAGTTAAAGTTTCAAGGAGTCAAAAGTTAGGTGGGGATTTTTGACTTTAGGGGATGGGGATCTTGTAGCCCTCACCCTAATATTGTTCAGAGTCAGCTGTACTCCCCATTATTAATTGCCCAGAATGGAAATTCAGAAATATTGGGGGGAAAATAAAGGAAGGAAAGAAAAAGGAAAGAGGAGAAAGAAAGGGAAAATGAGAGAGGAAGAGAGAGACATAAAAAAAGGAGCAAAGAAATAGAGACAGAAAGGAAGGAAGGAAGGAAGGAAGGAAGGAAGGAAGGAAGGAAGGAGAAGGAAAGAAAGAAAGAAGGAAGTGACTCCCCTGCAGGTGGGGAGCCGGGGGCTTGAACCAGGTCCTTGAGCTTCGAGCCGTGTGCGCTTAACCCACTACAGCTCGACACCCCCCTTCCTTCCTTCCTTCCTTCCTTCCTTCCTTCCTTCCTTCCTTCCTTCCTTCCTTCCTTCTTTAAATGTCGCATCCAGAGACGCCTCCTCAGAGGATTAAATCAGTTCCATCATTCATGGCACTGGCACCTTCCCCTTCACAGGTGTTCTGGCCACTTTGTCAAAGGGACATTCATCTGCTTGTCCTTGTAACATCAATCTCCACTCTAAGGTACTTTGGAAAAAGGAAAGGGAGAAAGGCATTTTTGGACAAACTCATTAGGAAAGGGCTTTGCTGTCCTCATTTTGGTTACCTTGGGGGTTGAGGCAGGACAGCAGCTGACGCAGAGCCTGGCAGCAGGAGTTTCTGGAATTGGTATACTGATCCCCAACGTCACCAGTGACCTCCACCAACATGCGAGAACATAGGGTGTGGTGAGGGTAGACTGTCACGGGCAACAGCTGTGTGCACTGTGCTTCTGCCCTTAGGCTCTGGAGGCCTCATGGCTAGAGACTGGGCCTGCACACAGGAGGGAGAAGGAAGACTGGATTTTTCTCTGAAGTCAGGGCAAGTCTGGGTTCAAATGCTCGCTGACTTACTCTGGGGAGGGTTGGCACACATCTGCAGCCCAGAACATTAAGGAAGTCTCCAAGCAGCTGCCTGATGAGCCCCACCACCCTGCAGCTGACAGACTAAGCACTGCTTGGAAGACAGAGTTAGAGTCCTCTGAGCTAAAGCCACTGAGTTGTATCACTTGGTCAAAGGTTGGTGGTGAGGCCTGAGAAGAACCAGGAGACCCATCACCACCACCCCCACCACCAACCCTGACCTAATCCTACCTATCAGATTTCAGAAATTCCCTCATGAGTATAGTTCTTGGGTTGTATAGATGACATTTTCACTGACTGACGATAGTACACTCAAGTTTTTGTTTTGTTTTGTTTTGTGTTTTAATGAGATACAGAAAGAAAGATACAAGGGGGTGGGCTGGGGAGACAGCATCATGTGATTCAAGAAGAATTTCATGCTGGGGGCCAGGTGTTGGTGCACCTAGTTAAGCACTCACAATGGGAGTGGCGATAGCGCAATGGGTAGCGCAATCCGTTAAGCGCACATGGCGCAATGCGCAGGTACGGGTGTAAGGATCCCGGTTCCAACTCCCCGCCCCCCACCCCGCTCTCCACCTGCAGGGGAGTCGCTTCACAGGCGGTGGAGCAGGTCTGCAGGTGTCTACCTTTCTCTCCCCCTCTCTGTCTTCCCCTCCTCCCTCCATTTCTCTCTGTCCTATCCAACAACGACGACATCAGTAATAACTACAACAATAAAACAGCAAGGACAACAAAAGGGAATAAATAAATAAACATTTGGAAAACAAAAAAGCACTCACATTGCAGTACGGGGTAAGCACACGTAGCACAAAGCACGACGTCTACAGTAAAGATCCTGGTTCAAGCCCCCGGCTCCCCACCTGCAAGGGAGTTGCTTCACAGACTGTGAAGCAAGTCTGCAGGTGTCTATCTTTCTCTCTCCCTCTCTGTCTTCCCCTCCCCTCTCCATTTCTCTCTGTCCTGTCCAACAACGACATCAATAACAAAAACAATAATATATATTTTAAAAAAGGGCAACAACAGGGAAAATAAATAAATATATAAAAAAGAAAAGGACTGAGGTGCAAGTCCCTGCTCCCCACCTACAGAGGGAAAGCTTAACTAGGGAAGTAAGGCTGCAGGTATATTTCCATCTCTCTCCCTCTCTATCTCCTTCTCCCTTTCAATTTCTCTCTGTATCTATATAATAATAAAAAATATATAAATATTTTAAAAAATAGTTAATGAAGCATATGTATAAAACTTTCATGACCGATGTACCAAAGGTCTCAGGGTTCATCTCCAGCACCACCATAAACCAGAGCTGAGCAGTGTTTTGTGTGCTGGTAATGCTCTGGCTTATGGTGGTGGTACTGGGGTTTGAACATGAGACCTCAGAGCTTCATACATGAAATTCTTTTACATAATTATTATGCTGTTTCCCTAGCCATCCCCCCATAAAACTCTCATGCTCTCTATAGCCATTTTTCTAAATTTATGGTTAATAGTGATTACAAAATTATACAATCACAGCATATAGTTCCACATCAACCCACCACTGAAATTCTATATCCCCCACCCTCCCATTGACAACTATCATGGTAGAACTCTTGAGCTTAATTCATCTAAAAGCAACTCTTGATTACCTCTGACCCTGGCAAATTCACTTCTTTCCCCTGTCTTCTCCACATTCAGAAACACACCACTACAATCTAAGCTCAAGCCCAAAGCTAAGGGCCATGTTTGATATGGCTCATTCCCTCACAGCCCATATCCAGTCCATGAGCGGCCCATGTCAACTCTACCTCCAACACAGGGCCTAAGCCTAGTCACGTCATGCCTGTCTACTCCCTGTCCTGTCTATGAGCGCGTTCTCTCAGCACAGACTCTTCAGTGCCTCTTGCTGTGTCTCCCTTATTGCTCTTCTACTTGGCAGCAAGTCTTTTTGAAAGATACAAAGATCATTAACTACCCAACTTCAAAACCTCCAAACACCAAGCCACAGAGGTCCACAGGATTCAATCCCCTCATACTCCACAGCCTATAAGGCCAGCTGTCCACCTTGCTGACTTTTCCAGTGCTTTGCTCACTGAACCTCAGACAGGTATTCCGGGCAGTCCAGGACCTTCCTCTGGGATTCCGCCTGGAATTCTCTCCGCAGGAACATGGTAGGCAAGTCTCTCTCCTTAAGCAAGTCTCGCTGAAGTATGGCCTTTCCTGAAATTTTTGTCTAGCCCCTGATCAGAAGTAGCCAGTCCGTTCTAGACTCTAACTTCTTACCATGTTTTATTTTCTTCACAGCACTTGTCGCTCTCTGAAATGATCTTATTCAGTGGTTTACCTTGACTGCCTATCTTCTTTTTTTTAATTTTTTATTATATTTATTTATTTTCCTTTTTTGTTGCCTTTGTTGTTTTATTGTTGCTGTTGTCATTGTTGGATAAGACCGAGAGCAATGGAGAGAGGAGGGGAAGACAGAGAGGGGGAGAGAAAGACAGACACCTGTAGACCTGCTTCACCACCTGCGAAACAACTCCCCTGCAGGTGGGGAGCCGGGGGCTCGAACTGGGATCCTTAAGCCAGTCCTTGAACTTTGTGCCACGTGCACTTAGCCGCTGCATTACCGCCTGACTCCCCTGACTGCCTATCTTCTATAACAGAATATATGCCTCCCACGAAACTCCAGTTGCTCTCACTGGATCCCTTCTTGAGGACATTGTCAGCATTACAGTACTTGGTGACTACCTGTTGACCAGACAGATCTTAAAGTCTCTATTTCATATCAAATTGCCAGAAGAAAGGAAACAGGGGAGCAATCATTGTGGACAAAGGCATTAGCACTGAGGAGGACTGGTAATATAGCTCATCTGGGAAGGACAAAGATGGGTGTGTGACTGAGTGGTTCAGGATCTCGTATGGCTCCATCCATGATAAATGTGAGTGAAGATGCTGAAGTCAAAAACAAGAGATTTGTGTGGGGTCGTTGGATTTTAGCTTTGAGTAAGTCAAGTTGCCTGCCACCTCAGGTAAATTCTCAACCCCTGTGGGTCTTAGCCAGTCAGGACACTGGACTGAGCTATCACTGGGTTTCTGGCTCATTGTGACTGTTTCATATTCATTCAATGGGTTACCCACTAAGTATTAATTGAGCATCTACTGTGGTCTATAAACTACACTGCTTTCTAGATAATACAGCAAAAAAATAAAAAATAGCCCCTCTCTCTTTTTTTGTATTTTTTAATCTTTATTTATTGGATAAGGACAGCCAGAAATCAAGAGGGAAGGGGGTGATAGAGAGAGACACCTGCAGCCCTGCTTCACCACTTGCAAAGCTTTCCCCCTGCAGGTGGGGACCGAGGGCTCGAACCCACATCCTTGAGCACTTAATACATGCACTCATTTTTGGATAGAGACAGAGAGAAATTTAGAGAAGAGGGAGAGATAGAGGGAGACAGAGAGACACCTGTGGTGCTGCTTCACCACTCAAGAAGCTTTCCCCCAGCAGATGGGGACCAGGGGCTTGAACCTGGGTGCTTGTACAGTGTAATGTGTGTACATAACCAGGTGCGCCACTCCTTGGCCCCAGTAGTCCCTCTCCATATGGAACTTTTAACAAAGAAGACAGATTTTAGGCAAATAGTCACACAAATAAATATGTTGTGAAAATCATGGTGAGGGGGGAAACAAAAAGTATGGTGATAGTTTATAGATAATCACCTTCTGGGGACTGCCAGGTCAGATGAGCCCACTCTAAAATAATAGTGTTTTTCCCCCTTAATTTTAAAAATAATGAAAATATTGGGGGAGGAGAGTAGTGGTATGTAGCTTTAGGAATACTCCTGGCTGATTCCTTATTGCCCCCAGAAAACCTCAAGGCAGGTCCATCCATTTTCACAGAGGACTTGTGTGATGTTAGGAAGAATGTGTACAAAGCATTACCTGAAGAATTCTCCCACCATAAAAGCAGGCCTTGTTATCTTGCCACTTTTAAGCCACCAAGTTGCAGACACTATCATGATTTCATTCCCTGGGCAGACAACCTCATCAATGTGTCCTGGAATCTCCTCTCCAGGACTGTACCCGACTAGGGAAAGATAGAAACAGACTGGGGGTGTGGATTGACCTGCCAACACCTATATCCAGTGGAGAAGCAATTATAGAAGCCAGACCTCCCAGCTTCTGTACCCCAAAAGTAATTTTGATCCATATTCCCAGTGAGAGGTGAAGTGGGGAATGATAGGGAAAATGACTGGAGAGCTGTGAACTCCAACTCCATCGGGACACAGAGAGAGAGGAGGAAAAAGGGAGGGATAATTAAATGTAGCAATAGGTGTATGTGTGATTCAAAAAGGAAGAGAACATGGGACCACAGGAAAAAAAAGGCAAATGTATAAATATATAGACAGGTAGTTGTGGCAATAATAGTTGACCCGTATTTACAATCTTTTTTTTTTATTTTTAAATTTTTTATTTAAGAAAGGATTAGTGAACAAAAGCATAAGGTAGGAGGGGTACAACTCCACACAATTCCCACCACCCAATCCCCATAACCCACCCCCTCCCATGGTAGCTTTCCCATTCTCTATCCCTCTGGGAGCATGGACCCAGGGTCGTTGAGGGTTGCAGAAGATAGAAGGTCTGGCTTCTGTAATTGCTTCCCCGCTGAACATGGGCGTTGACTGGTCGGTCCATACCCCTAGTCTGCCTCTCTCTTTCCCTAGTAGGGTGTGTCTCTGGGGAAGCTGAGCTCCAGGACACATTGGTGGGGTCTTCAATCCAGGGAAGCCTAGCCAGCATCCTGGTGGCATCTGGAACCTGGTGATTGAAAAGAGAGTTAACATATGAAGCCAAACAATTTGTTGAGCAATCATGGATCCCAAGCTTGGAATAGTGGAGAGGAAGTGTTAGGGAGGTACTCACTGCAAACTCTAGTGTAATCCTGCTTTCAGGTATATATTTTGCAGTAGTTTATGGATACGTGTGCACATAAGCTCTCTCTCTCACAGAAACTGGTGTATATCTAGGTTATGGGACTTTGTTAGAAAGTGAACTACCTTAGATGAAATTAGAGTGTACTATTAAAGGAAAGGTCTCACCCGAGTAATGAAGCTGAAGGGTTGTCATTCCACACGTGAAGTCTCTGGATACAGTCTGAGGTGAAGCATGTTGAGATGGCAATCGTTGCTTTGGTTAGGTTGTGATCGGCAGATGCAATATTATTTGGTTTGGATTGGGAGATGCATACGGGAAAGTGGGCCCTATCCAAGGGTGCCAGGACTGGGGGAAGTAGGGGCTCTATAGTGAAGATGTGAGGTTCCTGCAGTCTTAGGGTTCAAAAAGACAATCAATAGTTAATATTATTATCACATTATTTGTTAATTGGGTTAACTTTGAAAAGTCCCTTTGTTATGGTTTGCTGTACAGTACCCAGTATCTTGTATATAGCTGTGCTATTGGAAGCTTCTAATCTACTTGGTCTAGGCTTTTGAGAGAGTCCGCATTTCAAATACGTAGCCTATATATTAAAAAGATTCAGTTTGTCTTTTGAGAAACTTTGAGACATACAATTGACTTCCCCCCTCATATTAATTAACTACTGATTTATATGTCTACATTTTGCTAGGAGTGTACATAAACACCATTCCCACCACCAAAGGACTGTGACCCATCCCTCCCGCCCACTCCCACCCCCCACTGGCCCAGGAAGCTACATGTCTACCCCTCACCACTGGGTTTTTACTTTGGTGCCCTACTTCCGTATTTACAATCTTAAGAGAACTACTGTAGCTTCTCCAGTGGAGGGACTGGGGATTCAGAACTCTGGTAATGGAAATGATTGCACCCCTGTTATCTTGTGATTTTGAAAATTAATATTGAATCGCTAATAAAAATTAATAAATAACTTAAAAATAAAAGCAGGCCTTACAATCAGGGAAAAACCGACATGTCACCAAGCCTTGGCTTTACCCACGTCCAACAACACCTCAGTAAGCCTCATTTTTCTCATCTCTAAATTCAAGATGGTCACAGAGTAGTGTCTCATGGAATGATCGTAAGGACTGAATATGGGCTGCATGCCAACTACTTAGCGCAGTGTTGGCTGCCTGTCAGGTGCTCAATCATTATCAGCTACATTTGCAACAGTGCCTGATGTTAGCAATGACTAGAAGATGTGATGTTACCTCTTACTTTCTCCTAGCTGAGTGCTTTATATAGCAAGGCTTTATGGATGGAGGTTTTCATAGGGGTGCTGAGCCCTCCCCAGCTTCCCCAGACTGCGCCCAGGGCTTGGTGAGGCCAGCCATGTCTTCACGCTTCTTGAAGAGCAGGTGCAAGTCTGGTCCTGACTTCTCCCCTCAACATTCTTATCAAACCCATAAAGAATGATGATCTCCCCCACTTGGACGCTCCTGCTCACTGTGTGGCAGTTTCTGAATTACAACTCTCTTGTTCACACAGATTTTTTTCTTCCCTTTTCCTCTCCAAATTATTATAAGTAAATTGCATTTACATTGATTTTTTTTTAAATCTGCCCTCTAGGGACTTCTTTCCCACCCCCAGAAAGTCTGGGCAGCCAGCCTCTGATTATATTATTACTCAGGATAAGTCAGATTTTCATTTGTTATGGAAATACTAAACCTTTCTGAAGAAAACAGCCTCCGGTCATTGGGACAGCCATGCATGTGGGTTGTGTTTGTGCGAAGGGTGGCAGCCAGGTTCCTGTTGATGAGGTTGGACAGAGGGGATGAAACCTGAGAAAGGAGGGAAAGAAAGGAACATCTCTGGGCCTGGGGACAGAAGGAGATGCACAGCATGAGCAAACAGGAGGAACCAGGATGAGGCAGCAGTCAGGGAGGCAGCCTGTTCAAAGGGCAACACGGGACTTGCAGGCATCCGTCAAGGGTTTGATCACTGGACTATGTGGTCTGAGGCTCTTCTCTCTCTTATTTGTTTGTTTGTTTGTTTGTTTGTTTGTTTTCAACAGTGACAGAGAGATATTGAGAGGGAAGGTAGAAATGGAAAGGAAAAGAGAAAGACACTTGCAGTGCTTCTTCAACACTCATGAAGCTTCCCTCCATTGCTGGTGGGGATGAGGGGCTTGAACCTTGACCCTTGCACATGGTAACATGTGTGTTCTACTTGGTGCATCACCTCCCAGACCTTCTAAATAATTTGATCTTAAAGAAAAAAAAGTGGGTCAGGTGGCGGTGCACTTGGGTAAGTGCTCACATAAGTGTGCAAGGACCTGGGTTCATGCCCATCCCTGGACCCCACCTGCAGGGGGAAAGCTTTATGAGTGATGAAGCAGTGCTGCAAGTCTCTCTCTCTCGCTCTTTCTCTTCCTCTCTCTCCCTCCCTCTCTCTCTCTTTCTCTGTCCCTCTCTATCTCCTCCTCCCTTCTCTATTTCTTTCTGTCTCTATCCAATAATAAATTAAAAAATAATAATAATAAGTGAAACAAAGTGTGCTACCTGTGTAGTTTTTGGAATGTTTAAACTAAGAAAATACTTGCCAAGGGGAAAGAAAGTGAGCAGGGCCAGGCACTGGTGCACCTGATTGGGTGCAGCTGTAACTATGTACAAAGACCTGGGTCTAAGCCCATGGTCCTGAATGCAGGGGGTACGCTTCACTAGTGCTGGAGCAGCCTCTTTTTCACACTCTTCCCCTCCCCTCTCGATTTCTCTATCTTTATCCTAAATAAAATTTAGGGCAGGGGTAGGTAGCATAATGATTATGCAAAGTGACTCTCATGCGTGAGGCTCCAAAGTCCCAAGTTCAGTCCCCTGAACAACCTAAGCCAGAGCTGAACAGTGCTGTGGTGGTAATAATAATAATAATAAATAATAATAATAATAAACAATATAAAACTTAATTAATTAAAAATATTTTCTTAACAAGTGAACATAGGATTTGACTAGTCTTTCAAAATCTGAAAGTCAGACCCAGGAAATTTTACTCAGGAATCGAGCCCTTGGCAGGAGTAATAAACTGAGATACAGGTGTCTAACTCTGCAGATCTAGATAGGTCCTCTCTGCATACATTTTCTGCACTTGGAAACAAAAAGTAAAAAGTCTTGACCTTGTAGGGGTTGCCGATACCGTGTTTGAGGACGAGCACTTACGTCATGTTGGGTATGTGTGAAGTGTTTAGTAAACGTGTCTGAACCAACAACCCTAAAGACAGTCCTGCGTGGGTGATACTGTTTTCCCCTTGAGAGACTCAAGGGGAAATGAGACTCAGGGAGGGAAGTCGAGTGTCTGAAGTAACATAGCCTGTAAGGCCAGGAGTCATCCTGAACCCAGGTCTTCATCCATGCACCTCACCTGACTGAGGAGTCTCTCTCTCTAACACGACTTTCCTCTGCTCTCCAACTGTCACTGCTCATACAGAGGCTTTCTTAGGGTCCTTTCCCTTTTCCCAGCTGCACCCACTCAGGTCGCTGTTCTACACCAGCCCTGAAAACTCCTTTCCCTCCCTCTTCCCCTCCAGAAGGACAGGCAGCATGTCCTGGGTAACTGTCCCCAATCCCCAGAAGGCATTTCTTTCCCTAACAGGCTCTCAGTGATGTCACTAACCCCTGAGCCACCAGCACATAATGCTGCTGCTTCTCCTCCTTTTCTTCCTTCTCCTCCTCCTTCCTCTCTTCCTCCTCTTTCTCTTCTTCCTCTTTCTGTCTCTCCTCCTCCTCTTCCTCCTCCTCCTCCTCTTTCTCTCCTCCTCTTCCTCCTCCTTCTTCCTCTCCTCTTCCTCTTCTTTCTCCTCCTTCTCCTCCTCCTCCTTCTTTTGCCATCATTGTTTTAATCAGTGACTTTTTAATCATAGCTTTTGTACTTCTCAAATGCATCAATGTTATCACATGCACATATGTTGGCAAGTCAAACAGTTCTGCAAGGATTCTTGCTAACACCTTTGTTCTCTGTCTGGGTTTTCTCCATTATAAGCGTCAACGTTCTGATTTCTACTATGAAAGATGAGTTCAGCTTCTGCCTTTCCTATCCTGTCCTCACCCCCAGATACTGCTGTCTGCTAAAGCCATTTACTCAAAATACCATGTTCACATTACAAAAATGTAAATTACAAACTTATTATGGAGTCCCTCCAGTAAACTTTGACTATGGAGCTAGAAATGGTCTTGTTTCATTTGCTGAGTTTCCTTTGCATAAAGTCAAGCTTTTTCCAAGGACCTTAACCCCCTCCACAGGTATCTGGATGATCAGGTCTTCTACCAAATGCATCTTTCTGCATCAACCACTCCATGAGCTCTAGCCTATGACTGTGAGGACCTGTGGCCTGATGCTCTGGTCACTCCATGGACTGCCCACACCTGTCAGCTGTCTTCCTTAAACCTCCCTCCAGCTTCCCACAGTTCCTTCTGTTCTCTTTTGGGTGGGATCTCTTGTTTCCTACACCCTTCATCTTCCTCTTCCTCCATTACTCTCTTCTATGTAAGGAGCTTCTTCCAGGAACTTCATGGTCAGGGGAGAGGGGACACATAACCAGACCTTAGTCTCTGCACTCCTAGCTCTCAGCTTCAAAGATGCTCAGTAGTTTTTTTTCTTTTTCTTTTTCTTTTTCTTTTTCTTTTTCTTTTTCCTTGACCACAGCACTGTTCAACTCTGGTTTATGGTGGTGTGGGGGATTGAACCAGGGACTTTGAGACTTACGCATCAGCGACTCTTTACATAAACATTATGCTATCTCCTCTCTGCCCCTCAGTACATGTTTTTAAATTAATAAGAGGCCAGAGGAAGAGAGGAAGGCAAAACATCAGCAGAGAAAAAGCTATCACAAATCTAAGTGATCAAAGAGAAATAATAAATCCTGATGGTCTGATGTTTTAAATGACTGACCTAAACTTTTAATTTATGATTTACACACCTACTAATGAATGTTCCCAGGAACACCTGGGTTCAATAACCTCCTCTCAGCTTCTAGAAAAGTAGTCTGGTGCTGGGGAAAAGAATATGGGCTGTGAATGTTGCTTCAACTTTCCACTGGTTGGTTTCTCTGGCCACAGGAAAATAGGGTTGATTGTACCCACCTCGGGAAATGACTGTGTGGAGCTAGAACTAATAGTGGCTGAGCACTTTCACCTGTTGTGCCATTAAAATGACATTTAAATGAAATCAAACGAGATGATTTATATGCAAAAATCTCATGTCCCATGCTTAGACTTTTGTAGCACTTGGTAAATAAGAATGGCTTCTGTTCTTTGTCCCTCTGCCCTGGGTGCTGCCTGCCTAAGTCAGATGCTTTCTCTGCCCCTGGCACTCACTGCCTCCAGGGCTCCTTAGTCAGTGTCCTCTGAGGTCACTGGAAAGGAGCCCTGAGATTCTTCTGCAGTGTAATGCAAAGCAGATCCGACCCTGACTCCCACCAACACCAGGGGAAGTGGATTCCATTGTAAAAGCCACCTTGTCAGTGTCAGGCCCGGGTGATTAATGACTCTTTAATCCTGCAGCAGAATACCTGACAAAGTCCGCCAGGGCCAAAAAGGCAGAACAAACCTAATTAGCCCAGGGAACCCACTCACAAGGTGTGGGTTGCTAAGGACCCCAGCGGCTTGGAAAGGAAGCCTCTCCCTGCCTCTCCCTTTTAGGTCTGTGAAAGAATCAAGTGGCCACAATGGAGAAGGGACTCCATTAAAAGGAGGGGGTTGGCCAATGAATAAACATGCAGGTTCCCATGTTGATATTTCACTGAATGCCCTTCTGAAGTGGGGTGCTTGGGGCCTCGGAGGCCGGTGCCCCTGGTATTGTGCTGGGGGAGGGACTGGCCATTTGAAGTCAAGGTGAGGACATACTGGGGGCAGATGGAACCTGCTTTGTTTGTGAAAGAGTTTTTCTGCTATTTATGCTAATGAGTGGGAAACACTTCTCAAGCATTTCAGATGATTCTGTAATGAGGCCTGGCAGAATGTGCCAACATTGTTGGCCTGGACAATTTTAAACTCCCACTCGCCACATTAGCAGCCCCTTTCTTTACATGAAGGCCCTTGGAGGGTGAAAGGGGACAATGAAGGAAGAGTGAAAACATCACAAAGAGAGGCTTTTGTTTCGCCTTCCTTTGAACCCTCTCAAAAGCCCAGTTTCAAGGGGTGTGTTGGGCCTGCCTTTCAACGTTACTGAACCCAGAATCCCCCGTTGTTTAGCAACATAGAAAGCTGACCTTAATTGACTCCACTTCTGAGCGGGCTTTGTAAATCACTCTGCCCCAGAGTGAAATCTCCTAATGGGGCCCGGATGTTACCTAGAGCATCTCCATACCCATCCCTGTGTGCCCACCCATGTGCCCACCTTCACGTGCATGTACTCCTGGTGTCCAGTTTACCGTCCGTCTGTCTGTACACATTCTTTTGGGAAATCCTCTCACATGCGCTCCCTCTGAGTGAGAAATCTTAGAACTGTGATTCTCATTCCACAGATGACAAACTGATGTTGGAGAAGCTAGGTGACCTGCCCAGGGGTCATAAGTCAAGAGACAATCAGATCTGTGATGAGAGCTTAGAGCCCCTTGAATTTTCACTATCACACTGTTCCAGGCATGACAGTCATGTGTGTGTGGCGGGGGCGTGGTGTCTTCAGGGGTGAGTTTCCAGAGAAGACTGCTGGGGAGGGGACAGATAAGAAGCTCATCAGTAGATCATGGTAGCATTTTGTATTTTCCCATAAGTGCTGATCAGAATAGCATTTCCTTGACAAGACTTCCTCTTGTGCCTATCTCTACTGTGCCCAGCTAGCCTGTACCCATTCCCTCTTCCTTCCACACCCCAACTCACCCAGCTACAGGCAGATGGCTGTCTGGTAGAGAGATATCTGGTAGACTGGATATCCCACTACCCCTATAGCATGGTGCGACTCTAAACCTCATCACTTCCAGGGATGCTGTGAAGATGAGGGAAGGGGTTTCCCTGGAACTAGAAATCTTAGGACAATTCAGGCCCAAGAAACACATCTGTGCCCTGTAGCCTGAAAGCCCAGACTAGAAATAATCAAAGTTAATAGATCTCTGACCAGGGCTGGCCAGTCACCCACATATTACATCACCACAAGGGCATGTGACCTGTGCAGTCACATGGGACTTTGCTCGGAAAGACCGTCCACCTGATTGAAGGCTCTGCCTTCACTGTCTTAACATATGACAGTTTCACCTCAGAACTTCTGTTTTGCAAGTGAAGTTCAATGAGATATAAGAGAGCTACATGTATATGCATGTTTATACAACTCTTTGCAACCTTGTTCACACAGAGCATTCTCCATGTCCTGGGAGCATATAGAACTCTGGTGAGCCCACAATTTACGGGACTTCATTGAGACCCACAGTGAGCTCCACGTGTCCCATCTGCCACTGAGGAAGTGGAACACCAGGATCTTCAGAGACCAGGGTTCCTGTTCACACCAGAAACATGCAGACCACGAAAGGCGCTTTCTAAGAATCATGAGTCTTTTCTTGCTCATATGACTTCCCCATATTGGGCAATTATTTACACTGAAAATGATGATGGTTGCAGAGGGAGAGAGAAGAGGAGGCAGTCAGAAATCCAGAGTAATCTCATTGGGAGACCAAAGACAAAGAATGCAGAGAATGCATGTGAATTGCTAAGTGAAATGAAAACAGGTGCTTCACTCCCACTGTTCTGGGAACAACAACAACAAAAATATTCATGCACAGGCTACCAAATACAAATTCAAAAATTTGGGTGACTTGTGTCCAGTTAAATGCTCTTAAATTCCTCTTGAAAGCAGGTGTTGTGCAAACAGTGAGGTAACTCTATAGAGTTAACGACATATGCATGGTAAATGTGAGGCCTTGGGTTTGATCCTTGGCACCTTATATGGCCAGAGGTTGGTGTGTATCTCTCTGTTTCTCCCTCTCCTCTCTCTCCTTGAATAAATATAGGAATCTAAACAAATAAATAGGCACTGTACAAGCTAAAGATGAAAGTATAACTCATGCTAATTATCAAAAATTTGGGGGCTGGGGAGATAGCACCATGGTTATGCAAAAGACATTCATGCCTGAAGCTCTGAAGTCTTGGGCTCAGTCCCCAGCACCATCATAAGTCAGAACTAAGCAGTGCTCTGGTCCCTCTCTCTGTGCCTATCTGTGTTTTCTCAATAATATAAAATAAACAAAATATTCAAAAATTTTAATTTCTTAAGGGGCTGGCTGGTAGCACACCTGACTAACCACATATGTTAACACACAAGGACCTGGGCTCAATTTCTCAGCCCCCACCTGAAGGGGAAAGGCTTCATGAGCTGTGAAACAGTGCTGCAGATGTCTCTGTCTCTCCTCTCTCCCCATACCCTTTCCCTTTCAATTTTTCTCTGTCCTATCAAATAAAATAAAGGGTTTTTTAAAGCTTTTTTTCTTTTTGTAAAATCCTCTTTGCTTACAAAGATGCTAAATTGTGACTAAAAATCACCACTACAACTCAAGAGAGAGACCACAGAAGAAAAGAAAAAAGCTTTCTATTATAAGACTTTTCATTTTTTTTTAATTATCTTTATTTATTTGGTAGAAACCACCAGAATTGAGAGAAGGGGGGAGAATGCAGAGGGAGAGATACAGAGGGACATCTGCAGCACTGCTTCATTGCTTATGAGTTTTCCCCCAGCAGGTAGGGACTGGGGGCTTGAACTCCAGTCCTTGTGCATTGTAACATATGTGCTCAACCAGGGGTACCACCACCACCTAGCCCCTCTATTCCAAGACTTTTAATGGCAACTTTTCCCTACTTTTGAAACAAGGGGTTCTCTGCTTTCATTTTGCACTGGCTCCCACAAACTATGTAGTGGGTAGCTCTCTGTTTCTGGTGAGAATAATCTAGAAATGGTTACTACATAATTAAATTGATTTCCAGTGGTCACAGCTCTGAGGAGTAACTTGAAAAAAACTACTCTGTTCATTGTGGTGTTCCCTGTGCTTCATTTCAGTGCAGGGTGGGTTATTATGTGGCTTTGCATTGCTGTGTGGACTACCAGCAGTGTAGAAGAAGCCATGGTGGACCTACCATCTCTGTAAACAAGAGCAAGTCATTTATTTACCCCTGGTCTCTGTTTTCTTGATCTGTAAAAGAAGGTGTCATGAGCCTTGACCATTTGTTAGGAGTCCTAGCTCAGAATAGATCTGAAGATATCTTGAAAAAAAATTTTTTTATTGCCACTCGGTTTATCCCTGGGGCTTGGTGCTGGCACTGCGAATCCGCTACTCCCAGTGGACATGGTTTCCTTTTGTTAATGTTCTTTCTGTTCTACTTGGTAGGACAGAGAGAAATTGAGGGGGGAGGGAGAGGTAGAGAGGGAGACTGGGGTAGGATGAGTAGTGGCACACCTGGTTATGCACACATAGTACTATGCAGAAGGACCAGTGCAAGGACCTAGTTTCAAGCTCCCACTCGCCACTTGCAGGGGGCGAGTGCTTCATGAGCAGTGAAGCAGGTCTGCAGGTGTCAATCTTTCTCTCTCCCTATCTTCCCCTCCTCTCTCAATTTTTCTATGTCCTATCCAATACAACGGGGAAAAAATGGCCACCAGGAGCAGTGGATTCACAGTGCTGGTACTGAGCCCCAGTGATAACAAAGACAGAGAGAGAAAGAGAGAGACCCGCAGGCTTGCTTCACTTTTATGAAGCATCGCGCCCCAACCCCCGCAGGTGGTAAGCAGAGCACAGGTTCAATCCCAGGTTCTTGTTCATAACACCGTGTGCACTGAACTGGATGCACCAACACCTAGCCCCTGATACCTTGAAAATTTTAAAGCATTACTCAGGCAGAATTTACTTTGTAATTTTGATAGTACTTTTTTAAATAAGTAGGAGTCACAAGCATTGTTTTCTTTGTTCCCTGGGATTTGCAAATGAATTCTGAATGAATTCCTGCTCCACAGAAACTCATCATTTTTTTGTCCTTTTATTTCCCCTCACCCACCTTTTTTTTTTTTTGGTCAGCAGGGTTATCACTGGGGGTTGGTGCCTGCCCCACTCTACCATTCCCAACAACCATTCCCCTCCCTTCCCATATATTTATTTTGGATCAAGAATGAGAGATAGAAAGGAAGAGAGAGGGAGAATCAGAGACACATGCAATCCTCCATAAGTTAAAAAATTTCTTTAAATGGATAAAAATAAGAGATAAAGAGGTAACTCACTCAGTAGAGTGTACGCATTAGTGTGTATGAGGCTCAGGCCCCTGGCCTTTACCTACAGGAGATAAGTTTCCCAACTTATGGAGGATGGCATGGGAATTCATTATATTGCCTTTTCCACCTTGTAGTGATACAGTGCCCATCAGTGGTTTGCTTACTTTCTTTTTCTTTTTTTTAATGATTTGTTTTTATTTATTATTTATTTTACCAGA
Organism: Erinaceus europaeus; assembly: GCF_950295315.1. Taxonomy (NCBI): domain Eukaryota; kingdom Metazoa; phylum Chordata; class Mammalia; order Eulipotyphla; family Erinaceidae; genus Erinaceus; species Erinaceus europaeus. The sequence goes on from NC_080170.1 coordinate 103,704,060, forward strand.
GCACTGCTCAGCTCTGGCTTATGGTGCTGCAGGGGATTGAACCTAGAACTCTAGAGCCTTAGGCATTAGAGTCTCCTTGCATAACCATTATGTTATATGCCTCTACTCGCTTACTTTCTTTCTCTTTCTTCCTTTCTTTCTTTCTTTCTTTCTTTCTTTCTTTTTTTTGCCTCCAGGGTTATCACTGGGGCTCAGTGCCTGCACTATGAATCCATTGGTCCTAGGGGCCATTATTTCCCATTTTGTTGCCCTTGTTGTTATTGTTGTCATTGCTGAATAGGACAGAGAGAAATGGAGAGAGGAGGGGAAGACAGAGAGGGGGAGAGAAAGACAGACACCTGCAGGCCTGCTTCACCGCTTGTGAAGAGACTCCCCTGCAGGTGGGGAGCTGGGGGCTCGAACTGGGATCCTTATGCCAGTGCTTGACCTGCTCTTAACCCGCTGTGCTACCACCAGCCCCCTCTTTTTCTTTTCTTTTATCTCTTTCCTTTCCTTTTCTTTCTTTCTTTCTTTCTTTTTTTTTGTTCTTATTCCTTTGTTTTGTCTTGTTTTTTTGTTTTTCTCTTGAAAGGTGAGTGAGTTGGCTAGAGTAAAAAAAAAAAGTTTTACTCTACAGGAAATAAACAAACAAAAGTATTTATACAAGATCCTCTGATGACAACACTGTCATATGTGTACATAGAAGAAGCAATGAGGGGGCCAGCCCAATGGCACACCTGGTAAAGTGAACCCACTGTAGTGCTCAAGGACCCGGGTTCAACCCAGTGGTCCCCACCTGCAGGGGGAAAGCTTCAAAATGGTGACGTACAGCTGCAGGTGTCTCTCTTTCCCTCTCCCTCTCTCTCCCCTTCCCCTCTCAGTTCCTCAGTTTCTATCAATAATTAATTGATCTTAAAAAGAGAAAGCAATGGGAAAATAAAGCCCAAATCAAATAATTAGAAAAGTAAACAAGTCTGTATAGAAAACCAACAAGTCAGGTCCACATGGAGTCTTGTCATCACATGACCTACTGTCTGTCTGTATCACACAGTAGTGATGACTTCTGTAATAAAACACATTTTCCCTAACTTAACAGCTGCTTGTTGGCAAAGTCCAGCTAGAGAACCTGCTGAAAATATGTGCTAATCTCATCCCTCAAATGCCAACCCTAGAAATAGGTCTCTGTCTGGTTGTAAATTTTTATAGTCAGTGGCAGACTAACACAATGGAGTCCTAAGTTTTCTGGGAGTGAAAACATTTTGGACCTGCAACACTGAGAAAGAGCCCGAGCATGAGCTGTAGTTTCCAGATTTGTCCTTGGGATGGTGTAAATTCTAAGTGTTTGGGTGGCTTGAATGTGGCCTTCAAATCTCAGTGCTAAAGCCATCCTCAGAACCGCCTAGAGCAAGATAAGGACCCAGTCCTGCAGAGCATAGGCACAAGGGCTAGGCTTCAATATTTTTCAAGTCAAAACTGAATTGTCCCTCTGCCTGATTTGCTCTTCTCTCACTAGGACTCATTTTCCCAGGGGGTGGGTCCCTTTCTACTGCTGGTTGTCCACCCATCTTTGTGTCTGCTCACATGTAACTATGGAAACACACAACATGCATAACAAGGCGGACTACTCAGTGGATTACTCAGTTTCCTCATAATTTCACATAAGAGTGACTAATGTTTTCTGTTTCTTAGGGAGGCAGTGGGAATGGTGGTGAATTGAACACCACTGGCTTCCCGCTTCCCTTTGCTGGCTGCCCTCTCCCCGCCCCCTCAACACAACTGACCAACAGTGTCTGTGGAACACTGAGCTATAGATTCATAATTTAACCTTCATCTGCTTTTAGACTGCCAGCACTTTTTCTCAGGCAGAGCCCCATCAAACTCCACTCTCACATAGTAGGACCTCTGCAGGTTTCAGTTCAGATGTTTTGATTAGTCCTGGATAATAGCCAGGACTCAAGTTTCTGAGAGGAATAATCTTGCTAGGGCAAGAGCCCAGGCACTCTAGTCCACTCCTGATGTGTGAGTCCTACTGCCAGCAGGAGGAATGGGGGCTGGCTTGTGTTTGGGGGGAAAGAAGCAGAAGGCGAAGAGCTATCAAATCCCAGTAACTATTCCCTGTTTTGACTAAAGGCATGCCTTTCTGGAGTCTGGCAGTAGCACACAGTGGGTTAAGCGCAGGTGGCACAAAGCTCAAGACCTGTGTAAGGATCCCAGTTCCAGCCCCCATCTTCCCACCTTCAGGGGAGTCGCTTCACAAGTGGTGAAGCAGGTCTGCAGGTGTCTTTCTCTCCCCCTCTGTCTTCCCCTTCTCTCTCAATTTCTCTCTGTCCTATCCAACAATGATGACATCAATAACAATAATAACTACAACAATAAAACAACAAGGGCACCAAAAGGGAATAAATACATATTTTTAAAGTATTAAATAAATAAAGGCACGCCTTTCATGGCCTCAGGTATTTGGCATTGTCTCCTCTCCTTTGAAAAGGCGTTTAAATAAATGCACCTATTATACACCTTCTGGGAGGCAGGCAGTGGCACACCCAGTTGAACACACACATTACCATGTGCAAGGACCCTGGTTCAAGTCCCCAGTTTCCATCTGCAGGACGTAAGGTAAAGCTTGTGCTGCAGGTGTCAAATTCTGCCTTTCTCCCTCTTTATCACCCTCCTCAATTTTTCTCTGTCCGGTCAAATGAAAAAAAAAGAAGTCTGGATTCATCATGCAGGCACTAAACCCCAGTGATAACTCTGGTGGCAAAAAAAAAAAAAAAGAAAGGAAGGAAGGAAGGAAGGAAGGAAGGAAGGAAGGAAGGAAAAGAAAAGAAAAGAAATATATGTGTATATCCATGACCTAGCAATAAAAATTGCATGAAGAAAGCTGTTTAAAGCAGCTATATCATAATCGCCTCAAAGTGGGAACAATCCAGCATCAAGCAGCAGGAGAATGAGCAAACAGAATGTGTTTTATCCTTACTAGGAAACACTGCTGAGCAATAAAGAAGCAAACTGTCGTGATGAACCTTCAAGGCAGGCAAAGTGGAAGAAGGCAGACACAAGACAGATGAACAATTCCATTTCAACGCAGTTCTGAAACAGACAGAAGTAATCTGGAGTGATAGCAATCAGAACAGCGATTACGGGGTGGGGGGGCGGGGGGGATAATGGGTGAAGGGAGGAGTTGGTTTGACTGGAAAAAGATCAGAGGGGAAGTTTGGGGGCCACTGGAAATGTTCTACATCTTGACTAGGGATAGCTACACAGATTTGCCACAGTTCATCAAACTTAAAAATCTGCATGTTGCATTATTTCCTTGTGTAATATTTATTTATTATTGGATAGAGACAGAGAAATTGAGAGGGGAGGAGGAAGTAGAGAGGGAGAGAAACAGAGAGACAGACATCAGCAATGCTACTTTACCACTCGTGAAGCTTTCCCCGTGCAGATGAGGAGCATTATTTGTTAAGTTAACCTTTAGTTACAGCTCCTATACACAATGCTTGAGGCCTTTTAATGGCTGACTGATCTGGTGGGGGGAGAAATGGTTGTGACTTTCCCCCTGGACGTTACCTGGCCCGTTTCTCAAGCCAGTGCCTTGCCGGCATTTCCAGCATGCCTGTCTCTCCCTAGGCTCTCCTTGGACTCAAAGAAAACACAGGTCTGTCTTTCAGCACTTCTTCAGAGCTTTGCTCTCACAGTGTTCCCTCCACTCCAGACTAATCCCCAGTTTTCCATCATGCTTCACTGGACATGGTTTCCAAACTCTTCCTCCTTATAGCGTCCCTTTTCTTGGATGCGTTCCAGCGGTCCAAGGCCCATTTAAAGGGTAATCAATCCGCCCTTTCTAATGAACTCGACTATACTACTGAAATGGCTTCAGCAGGAGGAGGCTGGCTAGGAATCTGTGTTTGAAAGACCCGACAAGTCAAACTTTCCTTTTTTAAGGGAGAAGAGGAAACGAAAAATGTGGTGGGAGTCCCACAAAGCCCCCTGGGAGTGATTGACACACACTTAAGCATTCTCGTGTTTGTGCCATGCCAGGGGGCTGAGGCGTTCATAGATATAATTTGTAGGCTCCTGAGGAGAGGTTAAAGAGGGGAGCACAGATTCCTTTCAGCCTGCTCACTGCTCCCATGTCATCTGCCCAACCTTAATCAAGTTATCATATCAGCCCACTGTCTCCTGGACCTGGCTCTGAGTCTGAATGAGGAGGAAATTTGCAGACAAATTTCTAGCAGCGGGAAGTTGGTGCTTTCCTGTGAGGCTGGATGAAAAATACCTGTAACCTCTGCAGGCCTCCCTCCTACTCCTGCTGGGAGCTCAGTTCAAGTGGTCCCCTTATTTGATTAGGCCTCTCAGGCCCTCTCTCGTGTAGGTATCCAATGTACTGCCATGCACACAGGCTCCCTGAGAAGTAGAAAACATTAGAGTCTCTCTTTTGTGGAATTATGAGGAAGCTGAGTAGTCCAAGAGCTTGGTGTGTGTGTGTGTGTGTGTGTGTGTGTGTGTGTGTGTGTGTGTGTGTCCATAGATACATGTAAAAAGACACACAGATGTGGGTAAAGGAATGCTGCTTCTTGGCGATTGAGGTACTGATTTATCATTACTTTCTTCCATCACAGAACAACTGAGAGGTATCTCCAAATTCTCACAGTTCAAATGAATACATAACTAAGGTAGAGGAAGAAGGAACCTTCTTGCCCAAGTGTGATTTCTACTATTTTTATGAGTTGGCAAAAGCTTTATGATGTACATCATTTATGATTAATGGGCCGAATTTTCCTAATAAGGGTGTTTTTGATCCATGTTTATCTAATTCAAATGATGGCAGTACCAATTCTTTTATATTGAGAGTACACATGGAGGTGGTCTTTGTTCTCCAGCATGAGTACTGGACAGATGTGAGGATGTTGGTAGAGCTGGGCCTATCTATCTTGCTGTAGCATGTGTTATAAGCACATGCCTTCTCTAGACTCCCTTTCAGTTTTTATTGGTCTCCCCTCCTTCCTTCCTACCTTTCTTTCTTCCTTCTTTCCTTTCTTTCTTCCTTACTAGAGGGCTGCTCAGTTCTAGCTTACGGTGGTGCTAGGAACTGAACCCAAGGCCTTGAAGCCTCAGGTATGAAATCCTTTTTGCATAACCATTATGTCATCTCCTCTGCTGGTCTTTCTTTCTTTTTCTTTTTCTTTTTTGCCTCCAGGGTTATCTCTGAAGCTCAGTGCCTGCACTATGAGTCTACTACTCCTGGAAATCATTTTTTCTATTTTTATTGCCCTTGTTATTGTTATTGTTGCTGCTGTTGTTGGATAGGACAGAAAGAAATTGAGAGAGGAGGGGAAGAGAGAGTGGGGGAGAGAAAGATAGACACCTGCAGATCTGCTTCACCGCTTGTGAAGCGACCCCCTTGCAAGTGGGCAGCTGGGGGCTCAAACCAGGATCTTTATGCTGGCCATGTGTGCTTAACCTGCTGTGCTCGGCCCCCTATTTTTGTTTGTTTTTTAAATATGTGTTTCCCTACACAATCACTGAAAGAGAGAAAGGAAAGGAGTTGGCTCTTGATGAGGCAATATTCTATATTCATATTAGGAAGTATCAACCCAGCCAAGGGGAATAATGATGTGATTGATTGACTTATTGATACAGAAAAATAGAGGCAGATAGAGTGAAAGAGACCACTGCAACAAAGCTTCCTTCAGTGTGGTAGGTGCTGGATTCGAACCTGGGTCCTATACGTGGCAAAGCAGGTGCACTATCCAAGTGAGCTCTTTCTCCAGGTCCATGATAATATCTTCTGTCTTCAGGTGACCGAGGTTTATTGATATTACCAGAATCTGGCCTGAGAGAGGTGTTTGCAGCTTGGGGAAGACTCTTACAAAGAGAAGAGCTGGAATGGTTGAAACTGAACTCTCTGAGCCAGTTGGGGAAGGTGCTGGGTTATAAGAAGTGGAGATATCATTCATTCATCCATTCATCCCTGAAAAGAAAAAGGGAAAAAGGAGACACCACACCCTTCTCCAAAGCTCAATGCCTATTGATTTATTCCCTCTAATAGGCAGCACACCCGAGAGCCCACTGTCTGGGGCTTGTTAGTGTTTTTTTTTTATTGAGAGAAACCCCAGGCTCCTGTGTTCCCACAGTGGCTGGATTCAGAGGAGCAGGGTGGGGCAAAAAGTGGGGAGGTTTTTCTTTGGCACCATAAAGGCCTTCACAATGTCTGCTGGAATGTCAACGGTTAAAGAGGCCTTGCTGCACAGAAGGGCACTCAGGCAGCAATCGGGAAATAAATGTGATTTTCTGAATTCCTTGGCAGCTGGTGACAAAAAGCCAGGTATGGCGCCGCAGCAGGGGTGATGGCTGCAGAAGGCTGTGTGCAGTGGGGCGCATCGCTCTGCCCAAGACAGAGCACCACCAGGCCCTCTGCAAAGGGACCTGGTCCTTGCAGAGCCTGCACCCCTATATCCCAGGCTGGGTCAGCTGCTCCAGGCTCCAATGGAGATATCATTCATTCATCCATTCATGCCTGAAAAGAAAAGAGAAAAAGGAAACACCAGTCTCTGCTGGCTGTTGGCCTAAGCAGGAACTGAGTGCAGGACACAACCTTCGAAAGAAGCCTTCAAAAGCAAAGACTTATTTATTTGTTCACTTACTTGCTTGTTTATTTGTTTATGTTTTAGCCAGAATACTGCTCAACCCTGGCTTCTGGCTGGTGAAAAAGAAAAAAGACCTCTCTCTGCCAGAGTCTTCCCCAAGAAAAAAAGACTGAAAAGAGACCTTGGAGTTTCAGGCACAAAAGTCTGTTACGTAACGAGTGTGCTATTTCCCCCACCCTCTGGGTATTTCTTGCTGAATGTGTTAAGCTTTGAAAGTCTGTTGATGAAGGCTTGGCATATAGCACCACCAGTAGTGCCAAAGACTTTCTCATGCCTGAGACAACAGAGGTCCCAGGTTCAAGTCACTCTCTCCCTCTGCTCTGGTTAAATATCATAGAAAGGGATGGGAAGGAGGAAGGCAGATAGACTCCTGAATAACTAATCTGTATGTATAATTTTAGAAGATCACCAGAAATTACCCTTTCCTGAAGTTTCCCCAAATTCTCCAACTCCCCCTCCCCCAAATGAGCTGGCAATTCCTTTGTTTTTATTGAGTTATGATTTGTCATTCCCTGGATCTTGCCTTCCTGTTCTATGTTCCTTTGAACATAGTGAAACTTATTCTTCCTTTGATGCCAAAGCAGAAGTGCTGGGGAAAACAAAGCAAAACAAAACAAAACAAAACAAAAACCTGGAAAAGTAGTTGCCAGTTGTCTTAGGGCAGGAACATTGTTTCATTCGTTCATTCCAAAATATTTAAGAAGCTCTGCTCATTAGCCTTATACTAATTTCACACATTTTCACCTCCTGGAACTCCCATCATCTATCAAGCTACTGGCTTACCAAATAGCTCACCTGGATAGTAAGCCTATCTTGATCTGAGTGCCAAGCCACCCCCCCCCATCACCCTAGGTGAAGCTTACACCTTGTGTTGCCTTTCTTTCCCCTTCTTTCTCTCTACTCCCCCCCCCCCCCGATTGTTCTGTTTATTTTATTTTAATGGGAGAGCCAGAGAAAGAAAAAAGAGCACTGCTCAGCTCTGGTTTATGGTGGTGCTGGGGATTGAACATGAGACCTTGGAGCATCAGGAATAAATGTCTTTTTGCATAACCATTGTGCTTTCTCTCCTATCTGCCTCTCTATTTCTTTTTTAAAAAATTAGCCCAGAGTGCTGAAGCCCCATAGATGACAAAAACAAGAGAAAAATTATTGTCAGGAGTCCGGTGGTGGCACACACGTAGTATAAAGTAAGCACAAGGACTCCAGCAAGGATCCTGCTATGAGTCCCAGGCTCCCCACCAGCAGGGGGGTCGCTTCACAAGCAGTGAAACAGGTCTGTGGGTATCTATCTTTCTCATCCCCTCTCTCTTCCCTTTCCTCTCAATGTCCTATCCAATAAAATGAGGAGGGGAGGATTGGCCGCCAGGAGCAGTGGATTCATAGTGCCAGCACCAAGCCCCAGCAATAACCCTGGAGGCAAAATAAAATAAAATGAGAGAGAAAGAGAGAGAGAGGGAGGGAGAGACTATGGCCATACTCTCCTAGGAGCTTGGGAGCCGGGCTTCCACCCCAATCCCTGCCCCCACCAACCTAGGGATTTTGCTAGAAGCAGAGACTTGCTCTTTCTCCTATTTTCTCAGCGTCCCTAGAATCCCACAACCACCACCTCAGACACCAGTGTAATTAAGACTTGATTCCTCTCATGTCCAAAACGAAGCAGTTTTACTTGTTGAGGATGTCTGGATTCTATTCCAGAAGCACAATCTTAGGAAGAAACAAAATGCGTCAAGTCGTACGCAGCTGAGTGAGGGGCTTTCATGCCTGAGCAAATCTATACTCTAAGAACAGCCCGACATCCTTAGCTGCTCTTAACATACGAGTGGCCATATATTTTTAGTGCAGAAATGGGGATCTCCTGCTGGGTTAATTCTTCCTTGGTTTTAATTTGTTTTGGCAGATCCTTCTCTTTTACCCTTTCTCTCAGAACCAGCAATGTCAAAATAATGACACTAAATCCTCCTGCTGCATGTCCTTGGAGTCCACCTCACAGGAGTTCTCTGCACCGCTGGAGCCGTTTCTGTTTAAGCCCTAATTCAATTCAATGTGATGCTGGACTTGTGTGCATGTATGTGGGCCCAAGCATGTGAGGACAGTGTTTGCAATCAGCAGTCAGGCGCCTGGAAATGAGGCTTGATTAAATGAGACTCTAAATATAGAACACATACCCTAGGAGTTCTAGGAAAAGAAATTATTCTCAGCCAGTTGCAATGACTGCAGCATATGATATGTTTGTGCAGTCAATGCAGTCATTGTATCTGTGTGTATGAATGCTGTTAGCATAGGAATATAATTTTCTTTCTCCCAGGATCTAGGTATGAGAGGTTTCAGCTGATTTATTGTATTATCTGTTCCTTTATCACAAAGTTACTAAGTATTCATCCTTACCTCATTGTTTCTGTGGGCCAGGAGTCTAGGCACAAATTAGTTGTGTCCCCTGCTTTAGCATCTTTCATAGCTGTCAGCCAGGGTTGGACTCTCATCTGAAACTCAACAGGAGAGGGACACATGTGGAACTTATGTAGGTGCTGACAGGATTCCATTCCTTGAGGGTGGCTGGACTGAGGGCTTTCTGGGGGACATCAACAAGAGGTCACTCCCAGTGCCTTGCCATTTGGGCCTCACTTTGTGGAATCTTTATCAAAACCAGCAAAGGAGTTAGTGACTAAAGAATCTCTTCCTGAGACGGTGTTAGGATCTTATGACACGTATTCATGGGTGTGGCATGCCATATTCTATTGGTCACAAACAAGTCACAAGTCCTATCTGCTCTTTTTTTAAAATTTTTTTTATATTTATTTATTTATTTTCCCTTTTGTTGCCCTTGTTTTTATTGTTGTTGTAGTTATTGTTGCTGTTGCTATTGATGTCGTCGTTGTTCAATAGGACAGAAAGAAATGGAGAAAGGAGGTGAAGACACAGAGGGGGAGAAAAAGGTAGACACCTGCAGACCTGCTTCACTGCTTGTGAAACGATTCCCCTGCAGGTGGGGAGCCGAGCTGTCCTATCTGTTCTTAAGGAGAAAGAGATAGCAGGAGTCATGACTGATTTGGGTCAGCACTCCCCTTCTCCCCACTAGTTAAGATGAGTGTGTACCCTGATCACAAGCTAGTAGAGTTAGCTTAGTGGCTGAGTTCTCACCTACAGCTTCTGTTGTGTCTTGTGCTTCTTCCACTGCCAGGCCATTGCACACACTGGATATTTGTGACATTGGATTTTTGGAAAACAGCTCATGATCTCTGGCCTGCAATCTCTGACAGCTACCAGGTTTACTCTCCCTCCCCCATAATCATGGTGGTCCCCCCACCGAAGGACCCAAGGAATCACAGTCCTCATGCCTCCCCTCTAATAATCCAAATACCAAAATGGTACAGGGAGTCCTCTTTCCAGATCTATTAAACCAGAAAATATTAAGAGTCTCAGGAATTGCTTAGTTGCCCATTTCACCTTTACCTTCAACTCCTTGTAACAGAAGAGAAAACAGAGATGAAGGACAAGTGATTTACTTTGCTCTCTTTCTTTTGAGTGTAGCTACAACAATCACTGCGAATGTATTGACTTTAGAGAAAGGCCATAGGAAAGGCAGCACAGTGGGACAGCTAAAACAGAGACTCAAAGAAGATCCTCAGGGTTGTTGCTGTCCCACCTCTTGAAGATAGTCTGTACCCCAGGTCCCCAGCCTCACCCAGGCCCTGAGATCAAAAGAAAAATAAACAGTCTCATTCCCAACAGGTCGTGTTGCCTCTTGAATGAGAAAGCTATTCTGATCATAAATTTTCAACGGTCAAAGATTGCTTAAATACTGAATTTCCAAGGGCCACACATCACTGGCAGATTCAGCACAGTGTAATGGGATCTTGGCTTTGTCTCTGTAATTTCAATAAGATTAAAGTTCCACCTCAAGAGATGGAAATTAAGTCCAATTTGACATGAACACTTGTGCTTACGCAAGCACATAAATGCATTTCTTCTCCTTCTTCTCCTCTTCCTTTTTTTTCTGAGTTCAAGTCTTTGTTTCACCTCCTCTCCATGCTCAAGAGAAAAAAAAAAGTACATTTTCTGACTTCTGGTTACTGTATTTGGCCAGAAAAGTTATGAAGAAAATTCTTTCCTCTATGTTATGAAAGAGCTGTCTGCTGACTTTACCTTCCACTGTTCTAGAGAATGTCTAAAGGAGCAGATGAGATAACTGAAGGATGTGAGTTCTGCCCCTGTTCAGCAGGAGTTTGGAACCTCCAGATGATCTTTTTGCTGGCTTTGAAGAGTTGAAGTCACTCCATTTGTTGAGTTAGTTCGGAGGCTATGAATAGGTTGTTCCTCCCATGAGCAGTTCAATTCCTGTCTTCACTCTAACATCTGGGGCCAAAAGGACTTTCTGAAGCCCATGGTTTCCAAGAGAAATCAGAAATATGTCCCAGAAAATATCCATCCAATCTTTTGGGAAGGAATAATTATCGACTTACTCTATTGCCAAAATGATCTCTTCTGGGAAGTATACCTAATTTGGTGGAAAGGTTTCCTTCCTAAATCAAGTCCACAGGTGGGGTAAAGAGTTAATCTGCCTGGAGCACCTGCTTTGCTGTGTATGTGACTCGGGTTTGAGCCCAGTCTTCACTGCAGTGAAGGAAGTTTAGGTGATGTGGTGTCTCTCACTATATCTCTGCTGCTGTTTCTCTCTTTCTATATGAAATAGTCAGCGTGGAGTGGTGAAGCTCAGTAATGGCAAGGAGAGAGAGAGAGAAGGGAGGGAGGGAGGAAGGGAGGAAGGAAGGAGAGAGAGAGATAGAAGAGGCTAGGTGATGGTATACCTAGTAGAGCATATATGCACAAGGACCTGGGTTCAAGATTCCAGTTCCCACGTATGGGAGAAAGCTTCACAGGCGGTCAGGTGGTGAAGCAGTGCTGTAGCTATCTCTCTTTCTCTCCCCCCCCCTTTAAGAGAGCTATTATCTATTTATTTATTAAATAGAGACAGAGATAAATTGAGAAGTGAGGGGGAAAAAGAGAGGGAAAGAGGCAAAGAGATACCTGCAATAGTACTTGACCAGTTGTAAAGCTTTTCCCTGCAGGTGGGAATCAGGGGCTCGAACACAGGTCCTTGCACACTGTAATGTGTGCATTTAACCAGGTGCACCACCTCCTGCCCTACCCGCCCCCATCCTCCCAGTTTCACGCTGTCTCTATCATAAATAAACATGTAAATAAGAAAAAAATAATGGTCTCCAGGAGCAGTGGATTTGTATGCAGGCACTGAGCCCCAGCAATAACCCTGATGACAGGGAAAAAAATAAGTAAGAATAAAATACTGTAAAATATTTTAAAGGATATTTTTGTTTGGTTGGGGTTTTTTGTTTGTTTGTGTTTAGCCTGGGTGGCAAGTGACCTGAACTCCAGACATATAAGCAGGCATGAGGCTCCCAAATTCAATCCTGGTATCAAGCATGCCAGAGTAATATACTCTGATCCCCTCTCTCCTCCATCATTAGTAAATAAATAATCTTTTTAAAAAGACTGAAAAGGGAGGCTGGGTGGTGGGGTGGTGGTGTTCCCGTGTGAGCGTACACATTATCACGCACACACAAGGACTAAGGTTAAAGCCCCTTCTTCCCCAGGTGCACAGGGGAAGTTTCCCAAATAGTGAAGTAGTGCTGCAGGTGTCTTTTCTCTCTCCCTCTCTCCTATCCCTTTCCTTTCAATTTCTCTCTGTCTTATCAAATTAAGAAACAATAAACTAAGTTGTTGTGTTGTTGTTGTTTTTTTTGCCTCCAGGGTTATCTCTGGGGCTCAGTGCCTGCATCACCAATCCACTGCTCCTGGAGGCCATTTTTCCCTTTTTTTTTTTTTTTAAATATTTATTCCCTTTTGTTGCCCTTGTTTTTTATTGTTTTAGTTATTATTGCTATTGATGTCATCATTGTTGGATAGGACAGAAAGAAATGAAGAGAGATGGGGAGAGAAAGACACCTGCAGACCTGCTTTACCACTTGTGAAGCGAATCCCCTGCAGGTGGGGAGCCAGGGGCTCACATTTTTCCCATTTTTGTTGCCCTTGTTGGTGTGCTTCTTGTTGTTGTTTTGTTGTCATAGCTGTTGTTGTTGTTAGATCGGACAGAGAGAAATCGAGAGAGGAGGGGAAGACAGAGAGGAGGAAAGATAGACACTTGACCTGCTTCAGCACTTGCGAAGTGACCCTCTGCAGGTGGGGAGCTGGGGGCTGGAACCGGGATCCTTACGCCAGCCCTTGAGCTTTGTGCCTTGTGCACTTAACCCGCTGTGCTACCACCCAGCTCCCAGTATATACATAAATTTTTTTTAAAGAATCATCCAGCCCATTTATAGAAAGATGGAGGTTGGTATTAAAATGAAGGCATTTTGTATGAGTATTAGAATAAAGTGGCCTGGTGTCCAAGGCCCTCCGAATTCATGACCACAACACTTCCTGAACAGTCCCTTTGCACAGGATGCTCTCTGCACTCAGCTGGTTTCCACTTCCTCTTTGTGACACATGGCTTCATCCTCAGTTGTGAGGGTCCTGCTTGGTCCTCACCTCCAGGGCACTTACTAAAGCACCTGAACCTCTTTCTCACTGTGCAGAGATGGTCCCCCACCCGCCTCCCCTGGGGCTCTCAAAACCCTGCTTCATAGCCCTCTCTGGGTTGCGGTTCCTTTGGCCCCAGGAGAAAAGAGTGAACGTAAGGGCAGCAATTTCATCTCATGCCTTTTCAGTTTTGTAAACCTCGCCCAGCTTCCACAGCTTGTAGCCACACAGATTCCAAGTGAGGGAGTGGATCAGTACTTTGCTTTAGGAAAACTCTCTTAGATTCTGTCATTTAATTTTCGTTAACAAGCTACCCACTAGCATTCCTGAGTCTCTGTAGCTATCTACCTAACAGCATTGAAATGGCAGCAATCTGTGAATATGAATTTAAGATTTAAGAGAAGATTTGTCTATTCAAATCGTGAGAGGGACCAGAGCACTCTTTCTTCATATGCAGTGTCAGAGATAGAACCTTGGGGTCTCTCTCATACAAACCCACTGCTCTGTTCACTGAACCACCTCCCCAGCTGCCAAATATGAGCATGAAAGAAGACAGAGGAGGACTTTCAGATGCAAAAGTATCCCTAGTGAGTCAGAGCACCTTTGGAATCTAAAGGTCAGCCCTACAACTCTATATTTGTTTGTTTGTGTGTGTGTGTGTGTGTGTGTGTATATTTGTTTTTTGTAAAGGGTAAGAGAAATCTCTCTGCTCCAGCCTGGTGACCATCCTGTGAGTACTCCTTGGTTATTTTTCAACATCCCAATAGCCTCATCTGTGGAGCCCCAAGATTGATTGATGTATTTCTTTTTGCTTCCTGGATTGTTGCTATGGCTCTATGCCTGTATGATTCCACAGCTCCCAGAAGCCTTTTTGTTTGTTTGTTTCTTGGCTTTGTTACAGGGTGAGAGTGAGGGTGAGAAGGAGGGAGAGAAAAAGGCAGAAGGAAAGACTTCACAGCACTGCTTCCCCATGCTAGTGCCCTGCTGTGGTAGCCAGGGGCTCAAACCCTGGTCCTAGCAGCTGGTAAAGAATGTGCTCTACCAGATGAGCTATCTTTTGGTCCCCTGAAGTCCCAGGTTTTGTTTACTTGTTTTGTTCTTTTGCCACCAGGGTTATCACTGGGACTTGATGCCTGCACTATGAATCCACTGTTTCCAGTAGCCATTATTTTCTTTTTCTTTCTATTTTTATTTGACTGGACAGAAAGAACTTGAGAGGAGAAAGAAGATAGAGAGAGGTAGAGAAAGATAGACATCTACAGACTTGCTTCATTGCTTATGAAGCACACTCCCTGCAGATGGGAACCGGGGCCTCAAACCCGGGTCCTTGGCGCATGATGACACCTGCGCTTAACCGGTTGTGCCACTGCCCAACCCCTGGAATTCTAGGTTTTAAACATCACATAAACTGTCCTTTGGGCCTCTGTCTATATAACCACTCTTGATAATAAGCTAAATAGAAACTCACTCAGGAAGATCCACTTAGTGGTTTTACAATGAGCACTATTCTAGGACTTTCACCCACCAGGTACTTCTGAAAAGGAACTCTGGTCTTCCATTTCTGTGACAGGTTAGCCATCACAACTGCTCAGTGGTCAGGGCCACCACTGGTGAACGACAAAAACACTCTCATGCCTAAGCCTCTAAGGTCTCAGGTTTAGTCTCCCACACCACCATAAGCCAGAGCTGAGCATACCTCCACTAAGAAACAAACAAAAAAACCCCCACCTTATTAAAATACACAGAAGGAAAATGACAGCTTACTGACTATAGTAATGGCAGAACACTCATCTCCCTGCTTAACAGATATTGATGAGATTTATCTTGTATGTGTTTTTTGTTGGAAAATCAAATGGGTTTCTTTCAGTGGTTTATTTATGATTTCATTCCATCTACTTCTGCTTGAGGAACTTGACAAAAAGTCGGCAGTCAGGAAAAGAGAAAGAATTTATTATCAACTGGCCCAGCTTTAAAACTGTGTGAGCATTTTACCCCTCTGGCTCAATGCTTGTCAAATGAGAAAGTGTGGACAGATCACCTGTATAGTCCCTCCTGACAATAACCATCCATGATTTATTGAGAAAGCCAAATCATTCTCTTTGATTTCTTACTGGATTGAGGTCGCATCCCACTTTTTCTCCCCCTCATACATCTCATTATGTACCATTGCTTGTGTGCAGTTTTTTCCCTGACTAGGCCATGAGTCCTCCCAGATTAGGACTGTATTCTACAGTTTTGTTTTGTGTCCTATGCATCTGAACATGAGCACAGGGCCTGGCATATAACAGATAATCAAGAAATATTGCCCAGATGATGTGAAAGAGTCCAGGTTCAAGCGTCGGTGGCAATAAAGTAAATAAATAAAAATAATCCCCCTATCTCTCTGGGGCTTGCAACACTGAACAAAAAGTGAAGCATAAAACAAACATTTAAAATATTTTTATAAATTTTTATTATCTTTATTTATTTATTAGATAAAGACAGCCAGAAATCAAGAGGGAAGGAGGTGATAGAAAGGGAGAGAGACATTTGCAGCACTGCTTTATCACTTGCAAAACTTTCACCCTGCAGGTGGGGACCTGGGGCTCGAACCCAGGTCCTTGCACACTGTAACTAACGTGTGTGCTCAATCAGGTGTGCCACCACCTGCCCCCATGCCCCCATGTTTCTTTTTTATTCAAAGCATATGAAAGAGACATCAGAGCACCTCTCTGGCACACAGTGTCAGGACCTCAGGCTTGTAAGAACTGTACTTGGTCACCTGAGCTATTTTTCTGGTTATGAACATGAAGCAAATTAACAGCAAAAGTGGAGAAACACTTAACAGTGTTATGCAAACTTCTTATACACATGCAAGAGAGGTAGAACATCCGATTAGCCCACATCGATTTAGACAATAGCTCAGATATCTTCCTAACAGACTTTGGAGAAGAAAGGAGGTCAGGTAAATAGGAATGTTAATCCAAACGGGATACAGTAGAGGCAAACACTTAAATTCCACCCTCTCCACTAAGCTGAATGATCCTCCCCCAGAAGTCTTGATCTTAAAGGCGACCTTCATCTTCCCCCAAGGGCTCTACCATGCAATTAATCCCTTTGTCAGTGATACATTTTGACATGGCAGATTTGTGTTCCCTTAGAGAGGACACTACAGTTTGGTAACAGTGTAACTTCTGACATCTCCTGCCTCTGGTTCCCAGATTTTGTCTCCTTTCAGCTAGGGTCCTTAACAGTGCAGTTTCCAAGGTCTATTGACTGCTGGAATTCTAGCCAAGATCTCCAACCCTGAGTAGATTCAGTGGGCAGAACTGTCTCTGTAAACCCAAGTCAAGAGTCTGGATCCCAGCCAGAAAAGGGCTGTGCCTTGCTCAACTGCACAGATAGAATGAGAAGAAAAAATAGAGAGAAGCTGAGAGCTGAGGTTATTCCAGAAGAAAAATTCAGAGGTGGATAAATAGAGGGGGAGATATCTGAGGAGTTTAAAATTGACAGACTATAGATTAGAGTATCCAGGAACTTAAACAAATGAAGACAACTGCCTGGTTATCTAAATAGCGGAGTTGGGGATCCTAAAAGAGGATTACTCAAAATGACCTAGAGAGATAGAGGCCCACCTGGAATTGAACCCTGGGCATCCTGAGCCATTACTCATGACAGGACACCACAAGACCAGTCAAAATGTATTTTATGAAGATTATCTACGTTTATTTAATAGGGTTAGAGAGTCAGGGAAGAAAAAGCAATTTGATTAGTTATGACTCCTCCATTCTCTAGCCCCTCAGCTTCTCTCCTTTCCCTCTCTGAAGGATGTGTAAGTTCTGCTCTCCTTCCAAGCATTCCCTCAAACTTTGAGTCTCACAGGAGGAAGAAACTCGCCTGCTTTGTCCTAGGAGAGCAACCTGAAGCATCACCCATCTGAGAGCTTACCCAAATCTGTTCTTCTTTTTTGAAGCCTCCCCTCCCTTTCTTCCAAAATAAGGTAATTCAAACATGTCTTAGGAAAACATGTGGTTCTTTATTTGAATGGGTACAGATGATTTTTTTTTTGTAAGATTAACTATTATATTCTTATTCCCTTTCCCACCTCCACCTTCAACAGACATGCCAGGAATTTCCTTCTGCCCCAGGCCCTTCCTCTCCTCTTCAAACATCTGGGGCTTGATCTCATCACTCACTGCACCCAGGATGGGTGTGTGTCACAGCTGGGTACAGAGAGCCAAGAAGGCAGTTCCACACAGTATTAGCAGCAAGGGACCAAACTGAAATAGTAACCAAGGCCAGCCTTAATGGCTGAATGAGATCATTTGTGATGACCCTATAGGCTTAGAAGGCTACAGGAAGTCTTAAGGTTTGCTTTTATTTATTTTATATGAGTTAGACAGAGAGTGTTTTCCATGAGAGGAAGAAAGAGAGAGAACGAGAAGTACTGTTCTCTGCTCTGATACAAGCCATACGTGTGTTCCAACCAAGAGCCTCAGGCTTGAAAGTGCTGTGCTTTACCCATTGAGCTATTTCCCTCACCACCAGAGGAAATCTTTAAAAAAGAAATACTAAATATTAGATTTAATGTGTACAAAATCTGTGGTTGGGGCGGGGGAGATAACACAATGGTTATGAAAAAGAACTTACGCAAAGCACAAGGACCAGCGTAAGGAACCCGGTTCAAGCCCCAGCTCCCCAACTGCAGGGGAGTCGCTTCAAAGGTGATGAAGCAGGTCTGTAGGTGTCTATCTTTCTCTCCCCCTCTCTGTATCCCCTTCTCTCTCCATTTGTCTTTGTCCTATCCAACAACAACGACATCAATAACAACAACAATAACTACAGCAATAAAACAACAAGGGCAACAAAAGGGAATAAATAAATAAATAGTAAGTATTTAAAAAAGAACTGCCCAAGGCTTTAAAGCCCCAGATTTAGTCTCCCACACCACCATAAACAAGAGCTGAGCAGTGTTCTCTCTCTCTTTCTCTCTCTCTCATTAAAATCCTCAGGGAAGTGGCATGTGTGCAGAATGCAGAGGACAACCAGGTCACTTTGACTTTCCCAAGTGCCTTTGCTTCCCTGTGTCCTGCCTACATCTCCTTAACTAGTGACTTTGCTAAAACTCCACGGATTTCCCTAATCCGGACGTGGCATCTATTTTCTATTAATACCCTGTTAACAATCTTACTTTACAAAAACGGTTCAAGCAACACCTCCCATATGACTGCTCTCTTCTTCTAATGTGACTAATGATTTCCCTCCAGGAGGAAGTGACACTGTGACTTCTGCACTGTCATTAAACATGCCATAATTCTGTTTGATTCTCACTCACTTCTTAGAACTCTGAGCTGTCATGGAAACAATTTTTCCTAAGATCACAATATCCAGGCTGACCCACACAGACAAGTTGGAGTGATCTTGAGGCCTCCCTGCTATATGCATCCATGGGTCCACAGGGAGACATAGAGAGGCTCTGAAATGCCATGAAGGAAGATTGAGGCTACTGGTCAACCCCCCTCTTTCAGGGGCCCCTCCACCTCATCTGACTACAATACCGGAGAAACTAGAACCAGAATTGGCCCATGAGTCCTTCCTGAATTTCTGCCCCACAGATGGTATGAAGATATAGAAGAAATAGCTATCTTTTAAAACTGTAAGTTTAAGTTTAAAACTGTAAGACACACTTGGCTGCGCACATACATTATTTTGAGCTGAGGTTCAACTGGGGTTCAAGCCCCTGGTCTCCACCTGCAGGGGGAAGCTTCATGAGCAGTGAACAGTGCTACAGGTATTTCTATTTCTTTCTCTTCAGCTCCCTCTCCCCTCTCAATTTCTTTCCTATCAAAAAAAAAAGAGAGAGAAAGAAAGAAAAAGAAAAAAACTTTTAAAAAGTTATCAGTGATCTGGTCTTTCTGTGTATCTTTCTCTTTCATTAAAATATTTTTAATTGTTTTATTTATTTAAAAAAGGAGACATTAACAAAACTGTAGGATAAGAGGGGTACAACTCCACACAATTCCCACCACCAGATATCCATATCCCATCCCCTTCCCTGATAGATTTCCTATTTTTTCTCCCTCTGGAAGCATGGACCCAAGGTCATTGTGGGTTGCAGAAGGTGGGAGGTCAGGCTTCTATAATTGCTTCCCCACTGAACATGGGCGTTGACTGGTCGATCCATACTCCCAGCCTGTCTCTCTCTTTCCCTAGTAGCGTGGGGCTCTGGGAATCGGAGCTCCAGGACATATTGGTCGGGTCATCTGTCCAGGGAAGTCTGGTCGGCATCATGTTAGCATCTGGAACCTGGTGGCTGAAAAGAGAGTTAGCATACAAAGCCAAACAAGCTGTTGAGCAATCATGGACCTGAAGGCTGGAATAGTGCAGATGAAGTGTTGGGGGTGGGGTGGTACTCACTGCAGACTATTGTGTACTTTTGCTTTCAGGTATATATTTTGCCCTAGTTTATGGATACGTGTGAACATACGCTCTATCTCAGGGGACCTGGTCTATATCTAGGTTTTGGGACTTTGTTAGGAAGTGAACTGCCTGGAATGGAATTAGAGAATCCTATGAAAGGAAAGGTCTCACCCGAGTTAAAATAAAAATTTTTTTAAAGAAAGTAAGTTTGGGGAGATGTGAGGTTATGCTTATGTGTCCCCAACTGTATTATAAGCCATTAACCCCCCCAAGAAAGTGGAAAAAAAACACTGTAAGAAACAAAAAGAAATAATTAGCAAGTCATATAAGTCATTACTTAATAAGTGTGTTATTCAGTGTTAAAAAAAAATTATAGTGTGTTGCTTTGCCTGCATACCCCAGGTTCCAGCCCAGTCCCAACTACAGCGCCTTTTTTCCTTCACCTCCTCTCTTTTTTTTTTTCCTTTTACTTTCTCTCTGTGCCTCTTTGACTCTATCTAGAATGAATGAACAAATGAATGCAGGAATACATGTTTAAAACTGTTAAGATTCAAGTGAGTTATTAAACAGCAGTAAAAAAGCAGGACAGGCCCTGACTAATATGCTACATAGATCTCTCTCCCTTCTGAGCTGTGTTTTCTGTGGTGAAGAGACTTGCAATCCTTTCTGGAGCACGTACCGGACAACGGTCCATTCATCAACATCTGTGAATCGATCTGAAGGATATAGCTGATCTGTGTTTGTCTCTTAAGGAAGATTTGATTGTTCTGCTCCCTGAGAAATAGAAAGTGGAGACTGTTGTGTTGTTGTCTACATGAACAACAGACTCAAAGATTCTGCTTTCCTATTTCTAAATGTGCCTCTTTGAACCCCAGTGACCAGGAGCTGATGTTCCTCACATTTAGGATCTTCTTCTTCTTCTTTTCCTTCTCCTCCTCCTCCTTCTTTTTCTCCTCTCCTCCTCCTCCTTCTTCCTTCTTCCTTCTTCTTCTTCTTTTTTCTTTTTCTTTTTTGTTCCTTCATTATCATGAAGGTCTTCACCACACCATGCTGACTTTTTCAGATAGAAACAGAGAGTAAGGGCCAGGTGGTGGCACACCTGGTTGACAGCACATGTTACAATATATAAGGATATGGATTTGAGCCCCCAGTCCCCACCTGTAGGGGGAAAGCTTTGCAAGTGGAGACGCAGGGATGCAGGTGTCTCTCTGTCTCTCTCCCTATCTCCCTCTTCCCTCTCTACATCTGGCTGTCTCTGTCCAATGAATAAAGATTAAAAAAAAAAAAGAAGAAGGAAAGGGAAGGGAAGGGAAGGGAAGGGAAGGGAAGGGAAGGGAAGGGAAGGGAAGGGAAGGGAAGGGAAGGGAAGGGAAGGGAAGGGAAGGGAAGGGAAGGGATCGAAAGGCAAAGAGAGGGCATCATAGCATCAAAGCTTCTTCCAGTGCAGTCGAGGTGGGGTTCAAACCTGGGTTATGAACGTGGCAGAGTAGGCCTACTATCCAAGTATGTTATTTTGCTGGCTCTTAAGATATTCTTTTATAATATTAATGGTGTCTAAATGAGATCATGGACTTGCCCAAAACTAACATCAAGCCCCACACTCGGCATGGCCTTCTAGTTTCCTTTCATTTGTCCACGTGCATTTTGTCTGTTCTGAAACCAAACTGTGCCCAACTGGGAGATGGAGTCAGAAGTGGGGGCAAAGAGGCCACTTCTTGGATACCATGCCTGAAGTGATGGGTTTGAAAACTGGGTGTGCCAGAAGTTTCCTGGAAAGTTTATTTTTGCTGAGCTTTCGGTCCAATTGCAGACCATGAGAGCTCTCGGATCATGCCAGTGTGTTGAGACATGCAGAAAGCCAGCTGTCCCTGGAAATGCCGTTGTCTCTTGCCAGCTGGGAGTGTTGTGGTCTGGCTCGCCTGCAAGCTTAAACACAGCTTTGAAAGGAAAGGTCAGAGAGAATCGACGTTGCCCAGATGCAGGGCTGATAGGAGTTCATGGAGACCAGGGCGTCTCCAGGGGCCTGGTGAGGAAACATTGTGACTCAGGCCTCCTGGAGGAGAGCTGAGGCTGCAGGAACACCCAACAAACACTCACAACACAGCCAGCCAACACTGATGCACAGCCCACACCCTGCGGCTAGGCCTGGTTTACTCATCCCGGGAGGTCTCCAGTCTGACTGCCGCTATTAGGCAGTCTCTCTACCCAAGCCTGAAGGTTTCAAGACTTTTTTTGATTGTAAAATGAAAATGTCCTTGGGGCCTGGGAGGTGCTGCCTCTGCAGAGCCCGAGGTCTGAAGCTTGATCTCTGGCTTCACAAGCACTAGAGTAATCGTCTGGCTTTCTCTTACTTCTCTTTCATTGATAACGAACTAATTAGACCTTCTAGAAAGGGGTGAAGGTTGGGGCAGAGCACTGGTAGGATCTCCACCTGCATTTATTCAACAAATCGGCTCTTACTATTAAAAATAAAATGGAATCATAATAACGACTAAATGGACTGGAACTGTCCCTTTGTTGAACTCCACACTCAGGGTTCCTGTGTAATTGCCAAGCATTGCGATCCTCTGGTGAGGTGGGTCCTATTGTTTCCTTCTTATTTATTTATTTTATTTTTTTTATTACATCACTTTACTGGGAGAAAGACTGTTACTGTCACATGTGTAGTTTTTTTTGTTTTGTTTGTTTTAACCAAAGCACTGCTCAGCTCTGGTTTATGGTGGTGCAGGGAGTTAAACCTGGGACTTTGGAGCCTCAGACATGAGAGTCTCATTGCATAACCATTATGCTATCTACCCCCACCCTATACAGTTTTTTTATCCTCTGTGGTAGGTGTTTGCACACTCCACCTTCCCCTGTATTGTGCCTCCTTACACACAGGAAATGGAGGCAGACAGGAGTAGCATTTCTTGTCCTATGTCACATGGCTAGAACAAGGCAGCACTGTGATTGGCAGATGGACATGGAAGCCCTACACTCAGGAGAACACAGGGTTCTTTTTTTTTTTTCTTTTTTTTACCGGAGCACTGCTCAGCTTTGGCTTATGGTGATGTGGGGAATTGAACTCTGGACAACTCAAGCATGACAGTTCTTTGCATAACCATTATGCTACCTACCTCCTGCCCTCAATTCAGTTCTTTTTCAAAGGATTTTTTTAATTTATTAATGAGAAATATAGGAGGAGAAAGAGAAAGAATCAGACATGACTGGTATGTGTGCTACCAGGGACTGAACTCGGGACCTCATGCTTGAGAGGTCAATGACTTATCCATTGTGCAACCTCCCGGACTGCCTTAATTCAGATTATTATTATTATTATTTAATAGCTTTATTTATTAGATATAGACAGCCAGCAACTGAGAGGAGGGAGGAGATAGAGAGGGAAAGAGCCAGAGAGACACCCTCATCCCTGCTTCACCACTCCAGAAGCATTTTCCCTGCAGGTGAGGGCTGGGGGCTTGAACCTGGGTCCTTGCATACTATAATATGTGCACTTAACCAGGTGTGCCACCACCCGGCCCCAACACAGGTTTCTTGTCCTAGAGGAGGCAGGGAAAGAATGGGACAGGTCTGTGTAGACACTCTGTGTTTCCAGGAATTCTGTGGCTATAGGTTTGTCCTGAAGTCGCATTTCTTTGTCCAAATGAAGGCATACATCTCTCAGTTTAGCATTAACTGAACATGCAAAGATGTTGCAGATCCCTCATGAGGTGCTGAGGTAATGCATCTCGATAAGCTGTCTCTTCCTGTAAATTCAGTTTCAGCAACTGAAGCAGAGCCAGGATGTCTGACACCAAAACAAAGCCACTACTGACTGCTAACATCGTGGTCATCTTCATGAAACTGAATGAACTCTTTCAAGTGCTGCAGTCACTGAGTCTCCATCCCACAAGCACTTGCCTCCTTTGAGAATTAATTTGTGAGAGCTGGACGGTGGTGTACCCAGTTAGACGCACAGAGTATAAATCACAAGAACCTGTACAAGGATTGGAGTTCGAGCCCCTGGCTCCCCTGGCAAGGGGAGGCGCTTCACAAGCTCAAGCTGGTCTGCAGGTGTCTCTCTTCCTCGCTATCTCCCCCCCTCAGTTTCTCTCTGTCCTGTCAAATAAAATGGACAAGATGGCCATCAGGAGCAGTGAATTTGTAGTGCCAGCACTGAGCACCAGCGATAACCTCAGAGGCAAAAAGAGAGAGAGAATTAAGTTGTCATGGGCATTTCGCATGAGATGTATCCCTGCATCTCTCTTAGCTTATGCCCTGTCTTCCTTCCAAAGTGACTTGCAGGCCCACTTGAGGGATGGGTCACTTCCTCCACCAACACCTTGCCATTCCACAGTGACATTTCACACTGGACAGATCTGGGTTCAAATTTTGACTTGGTATCTTTGTGATCTTTGACTAAACACCCAAATTATCTGAGCCTGGAAAACTTTTTGTTCTATATAAAATAGGAGTAATAACAATCTCCATCTATCAATAGCTTTTTAAATGTATATATTCAGATGACTGCTCAGCTCTGGAAATGGGTGTTGTGGGGAATTGAACCTGCAACCACAAAACCTCAGGCATTAGTGTCTCTTTGCATAACCATTATGCTATCACCCTCACACTATCAATACCTTTAAAAACTATTTTATCAAGGACAGGTGGTGGCACACCTGGTTGAGTGCACATGTTACAATGTGCAAGGACCCAGGTTCAATCCCCTGGTTCCTACCTGCAGGGGGAAAGCTTCAAAAGTGGTGAAGCAGGTCTGCAGGTGTCTCTCTGCCTCTCTTCCTCCCTATCATCTCCTTCCCTCTTTACCTGTCTCTGTCCAATAAATAAATAAAGATAATTAAAAAAAACTATTTTATCAATATTTGTTAACAAGGGAAAGAATCAGAGCATCATTCTAGTACATGTAATGCTGGGGGTTGAACTAGGACCCTCAAGCTTGAGAGTCCAGTGTGCTCACCCCTGTGCAACCCTCCTGGGTCATGATCCCCACCTGTTAATGCTGCTGTAAGCATCAAATGAAATTATGTGCACTAGAGTCTGACCTCTAGGTCTGGTATATAGTGATGTTCTAGACAACCTAGATGATTGAACTGCACTCGGGAATTACCTTTGGCAATTTGGAGTAAGAAACACATCTTCCTTCAAACTCTAAAGTGTAGGGGTGGTAGGGAGGTACCAATGTTACTTTCTATATATGACTCCAGAGGTCAGGGGGTGAGCTGGCGATTCTGAATCCTTTGAACATCTTAGCAGCTTCTCGGGATAAAAGGTGCATGTTGAAACATGGCATTGTATGAAATGGAAAGAAAATGATTTTCTACTAAAGCAGCTGTGGGGTCTCTGTAGGCCAGAGCAGGGCAGGGAAGCTCAGGGAAAAGGATCTTTGGGGAAACATCTGGAAACTACTCATTCAAGTCCATACATGGCAAGTCAAGTATGAAATTGTTTATTGAGGGATTCCTCAGTTTTTTAGGGCATTTTATTACCAAGAAGAAGGAGGAGAATGAGGAGGAGGAAGATGAGGACAAGAAGGAAGGTCTCTAGTACAAAGCTATGTTCTGAAAAGTGTATTTAGCATGTATCATTGTTTTAATTAACATGATTTCAACTTTAAACGATTCTGTACAAATCAAAATACAGACACAAAAGACACCCAAGCATCCCCTTCTCCTCTTCCTCCTTTTAAGTACACAGTCTCAGCTTTAAAGAGGGGGATTTACTGCCTTTTGTCCTGGCTCCAGCAAACCAGGTGGTCACACAGTCAGAAAACCCATCACAATTACAGACATTACAATTTTCTACTTCGTTGCCATAAACAAACACAGAGCAATGGGGCAGAGTGCCCCAAATACTATCAATGTGAATAGAAAAGGAAGCAAACAGAATCCCTGCCCAAGACACAGACTGGGCCTCAGGCAGCTCCAGAGTAAAAGGGGAAAAAAATCCCCTTCCTCCCTTCCTCCTCCTCCTCCCCTCCTCCTTTCTTCAACACAAATGTCTCGGTGAAGGATCCCCTAATACCTAAGCTTAGTGGAGCTTAGCGAACTGTAACAGGCCCAAACAGAGGCTGTGGTGACCCCCGAGATAAATCACTTCAGAGCATGTCTGGCAGAGGGAGACTCCCACTTGCCCTGTCCCTCTCACGTCGCCTGCAGATTAGATGTGAGGAGTTGAGGATGAAGGGAATCATTAATTTAATTAGGATTTTCAATTCTCTTGCTGTCAGTTGTCGTTCTTATCAGAAGCATGATTTTCTGTGAAATGTTTTTTAAATCTCTGAGCTGCCCTCCTTTTCCATGTCATTTAAAAGAGAGTTCAGGGTAGAAAAGACAGTACAGTGATTATGCCAAGAGATTCTCAAACCTGAGGCTTCAAAATCCCAGGTTCAGTACCCCTACCACCATAAGCCAGAGTTGAGCAATGCTCTGGAAAAAAGAGAAAAAGAAAGAAGGGGGGGGGGGGATCAGAAGGAGAGAGGGGGGAAAGGAAGGAAGGAAGGAAGGAAGGAAGGGAGAAAGAAAGAAAGAAAGAAAGAAAGAAAGAAAGAAAGAAAGAAAGAAAGAAAGAGAAAGAGAAAGAAAGGGAAAAAGTTCCATTTTCAAATGACTTCAAAACAATTGTTTTCTTGGCCAGGGTATGGTGCACTTGGGGGGTGGTACATGTTACCATGTGCAAGGAACAGGATTCAAGCCTCTGTTGCTACTTGCAAGGGGAAAGTTTCACAGGTGGTAAAGCTGGGCTGCAGGTGTCTCCTTTTATCTCTCTCTCTTGCCATATATATATCCCTTTCCTCTCAGTTTCTCTGTCTCTATCCAAAAATTGAATAAAGCAAAAATTAATTTTTTCCTTCATACATATTTATTTACTCTCTGAGAGTGAGGCTAGATCACACTTCACACATCCGAGTAATGTGTTCCATCCCCTGAGCAACTTCCCTGGGCACATTGAATTGTTGTTGCTATTAGGGTTATCACTAGAGATCAATGCCTGGACAGCTCCAACATTTCTGGACTCCTTTCTTTCTTTCTTTCTTTCTTTCTTTCTTTCTTTCTTTCTTTCTTTCTTCCTTCCTTCCTTTCTTCCTTTCTTTTCTTCTTTCTTTCTTGTTGATAGAGGATGAGAGACAAAGAGAAAGAGAGATGAAGAAGAGAAGAGATAGTAGTGTTGCTCCGCCATTAATAAAGTTTTCCCTCTGCAGGTGGAAACTGGAGGCTTGAACCCAGGTCCTTGCTCATGGTAATATGTGAGCTCTACCAGGACTACCATAGCCTGACTCCTATCATAACCTCTTTTAGGTGTTGCCCCTGACTGTCTCTGAGCAGGAAGCGATTTCAAAAGTCATTCAAGTCCAATGAGGACCTAACATGACCTAACATTTACCAGCCCTAGCCAGGAACTTCCTGGCCTAAGGAATCAAAAGTTGGGGTTGGGTCCAAAAGTAAGTTTATACCACCTCCACCCATCTCCACCCCTGTGAACTTGATGTGGTTTATTGTTGCAGATACATCTGGGGACCCCAGACAGTGTAAATCCACACCAATTTATCACCTTCAATTTATAGTCACTAAGTGCGAATGACCTGTGTCACAGACTGAGTAGTTAATGAACTACAGAAATGTATTTCACACAGTTCTGGAACCTGAAGAGTACGCAGGGCTGGTATCGAGGGAGTCCTGCTTCCTGTTTTATAGATGACTGTCTTCTCCCTCAGAAGGAGCTATGGTGAGGGTGCTCTCTAAGGCCCATTGTATAAAGGTACCCATCCCATTCCTGAGCGCCCCGCCCTCATGACTTAACCATCTCTAAATGCCCTACCTTCACCCCCTATCATGTTGGTGGTGAGGGTTTAACATATGAATAGGGGTTGAAAAAAAAAGTCACACACAAATTTCCCAGGAAGCTTTTATAGTTTGCAACCTGTGTGTCTGAGGTGATAAAGCAGTTAATATCTGTCAGTGGCACAATCCCACTGGAAATATAAATTAGTGGGCGATGTGGAGCTATCGGCTGAGGACAGTATCTCGGGCATCAAGGTACAAAGACTTAGGACCAATAACCCTCTAGCATTTAAACAACTGTTCCCATCATTCATTGACTTTCTTTCCAAAACTTCCAGATGCTTCTTCTAGCGTTTGCCCTTCTTCTGTAGCCAGTCAACAGCGTCAGGTTGAGCCTGATGTAAAGTTTCGAGACCTCCTTTGAATCTGGAGAGTTGGCAGTCGTTGACTATGTGGGTCATAGTCTGTCTGTAGCCACA
Source organism: Erinaceus europaeus (assembly GCF_950295315.1). NCBI lineage: Eukaryota > Metazoa > Chordata > Mammalia > Eulipotyphla > Erinaceidae > Erinaceus > Erinaceus europaeus. The sequence goes on from NC_080170.1 coordinate 103,731,879, forward strand.
GGGGCAGTTGGGGTCGTCTCTGGCTCCCCAGCGATGGAACATAGCGGCGCACCGGCCATGGCCTGTTCGATAGCGATTGAGGAGGGCCCAATCATAACGTGCTAGGTCAAAGCCGGGTGGACGCTTGCAGGGGTCTGTGATGAGGTGTTTGTTCTTTACCTCAGCTGACTGCCAGCTCTGTTTCCAAGAGTCTGGAACAGAGAAGTTCAGTGTAGGCGTAGGGGACCAGATTGGGTGACGAGACGTCACCAGATGCTGAAGAGGAACAACAACAAAGGATTGTTTATGATCTATGGTCATTTTTTTAAAACCTTGAAGTTGACTGAACACAAACAATGGCGTTCGACTGGAAAGAATGTTGAGAGTGGCGTTTGGTGGTTTTCCCCAAGTTCATGATGAAGCTCAGAAGTGAAGGAGGTAATACATCAGGCAGGGGCGCTGACAAGAGTGGCTTAAACTGAGAGTTCAGCCAAGTTCGGAGGGCATTTGACATGCATGGTTTGCTACCCTCTGCTTAGAACCGGGAACCACAAATGCCTCTCATCTGCAAAAGAAGGGTAACTTAGATCTCCTAGGCAGTGTTTGAGGACAAAGTGAGTTCACAGGTCTCTAAGTATACTGGGTACAATTTAGGTGCGTCACTGCTTTCCTGAGGAAAGAATCTACACTGAACTCGAAGAGATGGCTATCTGGAGTGTGTTCATCTCCTTCTCTTCTCCTTCTCCTTCTCCTTCTCCTTCTTCTTTTCCTTTATTATTGGATAGAGACAGAGAGATATTGAGAGGAGAGGAAGAGATAGAGAAGAGAAAAAGACAAAGAGACACCTGCAGTCCTTTCCCTGCAGGCGGGGACCAGGGGCTTGAACCTGCGTCCCTGTGCACTATAATATGTGCGATTAATCGTGTATGCCACCACCTGGCCCCTTGGGTTTCAGGTAGATGAGCCCTTGGCTTTATCTTGAAAACTGAAGTTCTTCAAAGTTGTCCTCTCTTCCTGTCTGGCTGGGTTGGAGAAAGAGAACAGGAGGAGGTAGGCAAGCAAGTGGGAAGAGAATCAGGCGACTAGAGGAATAGCGGGTTGTGGAGTTCTCTAGACCTAAAGAGGAAGTGCTTTGGAGTTCTTCCCACCCACAGCCCTGGTGTGAAGAGGCTGCATAGTGGACCAAAGACCTCTACTTCCTGCAAAGGGCTTGACTCCAGAAGTAGGGGAGCTGCTAAACTCCTGCAGTCTTGGACTGTGAAAACATTATTCAGCAATATTTTTGGCTCTTCCAACTCCATACTATTGTCCCCGTCCAACCCCCCTGGCCCCCTCCCTTTAGGTGAGGCCAATTCCAGGTTGAACCTGTCTGTTCAGGACTAAATTGCTGAATTTCTCCACTCACCCAGCAAATGGGTGTTCTTAGTCATCAGTAACTTGCTTTGAGAAAAAAATCATGCCCATGTTTGTGGAATAAAGTCCATTACCAGCTCTACACTGAATATAGTCCTTAGTAAACACTCCTGGATTAAAAAAATTTAAAAAAAAAGTTAGAGAAACAGCAACACCTGGAAAAAGCCTTTCCTGAAAGGGGCAGGAGAGCTTGGGAAGTTGCTGTCCTATTTTTGCCTCTGGCACTAAACAAGCTCTGTGACAGGAAGTCACTTTCCCATCTGTACCTACATTTTTTTTTTCTTAGATTAGTAACGGGAACTGGGTTTCACTCCTGGTCCATATTATTACACATTGGCAGTACATTTGGGAAACCAGAAATCATCATGCAGACTCTCTATGCACTAAGGGAATAGAGTTTAGAAATTGTTCCAATACTGATCTTTTCTACTTCAGGAAAACAAATGCTGAGTTTCTGCAGAATTCTAGAACAGGCCAGGTCAATGTGGATTGAGCTCTGAGCTTCATGGTCATGTGTGCTTCTTGGGATTTTCATTTTGAAAAGAACAGTGCAAGAAAAGAATGAAGGGAGGGAGAGAGGGAGGGAGTGAAGGAATGGAAGGAAGGGAAGAAGGACAGTCCTTTCATAATGGGCTCATCTTTCACCCAGGCAGGAATAGTGTAGCCATGACCACATGAGGCTTCATGTTTATGTTTTCTCAATGACTTCCAGATCAAATTTGCTGTGTTTACAAGATGGAGACACTTTTTGTAACCACCAGCATTGCCAATTCAATTAATTGTGAGGGGCAGGGGCTTACACCCTAGCTGGTCTCTCTCTCTCTCTCTCTCTCTCTCTGCTTCCAGTTATCCTAAATCCATCTGGAGCAGTGTTTCTGGGGATGCCCTATGCAGATGAGTGCCTCACCACACAAGGCTGCCTGCAGACCCTGGCTTTTCCCGCTAGAATCAGCCAGCTGATTATTATTGTCATCATTCTTAACTTTAAAGCTCATTCCCAGAGTCTGGACTCCCAAGTACAGAGGAAATCATTTCCCCATGCTTGGCGATTGCTATACCTCTCCCTCTATTTCCTCTGGTCTTGCTCTATAGAGACCCCATGAATCCAGCTTTGGAGATTTCCTTAATTTCTTTGCACTGTGAGTAATGGTAGCCTAATGCCAGGAGCCCCTGAGTGACCCTGATATTTACAGAGCGTCTCAAACACAAAGTCCTTGGACTTACTTATTTATGGGTTATCACTGGGGCTCTCTATACCTGAACGATTCCTCTGCTCTCAGTGGACTGCTTATTTTCAGGTAGAAGGTGGGAGGTAGAGGGGAGAAAAAGAGGGTCAGGCAGTGGCACACCTGGTTAAGAGCACACACTACAGTGTATGAGGACCTAGGTTCAAGCCCCTGGTCCCTACCTGTAGAGGGGAAATCTTCATGAGTGGTGAAGTAGAGCTGTAGGTATCTCTCTCCCTCCTCTCAATTTCTCTATCTGTCTCTATCCAATACTAAATTAAGTAAAATTTTAAAAATTCTAAATAAGAGGAGAAAAGCATAGGGAGAGGAGAGAGACTATTCCACCACTCACAAAGCTTCCTTCCCACAGATGATCCCATGTGGGAGCTGGAGGCTTGAACTAGGGCCTTCATATCTGGTAAAGAGTGCACTCTACCAAGTGAGTCATTTCCTGACCAAAAACTCTGGAATCATTTACCTTAAAAAAAAAATGTGCGTATGCATATATGTGTATATCCTCCTCTCCCCCACCCTTTTAGTTTCGCCACCAGGGTTGCTCCTAGGGCTCAGTGCCTGTGCAGCTTCACCATTCCTGACAGCCATCTTTGTGTAGAGGGTGAGAGATTAGGAGACACAGAAGAGGCTGCAGCAGGGAAAAGAAAGACCGAGTCTGCCTTTGGGAGCCTGATTTGCAGTCAGCCCTGACTCACTGGCAGCACTGCCTTCTGGCTGACTCTCCAGGGCCCAGTTCCCTCTCAGCTGTGCTTCCACAGCTGACATAGCAGGATCCACAGGACTTTGTACCTAGTAAAACAGCCTGGACACTGTGGAACCCTTGAGCTCTAGGTTTTGGGGGAAGGTGTGTAAAGGGGCCCCGAGTGCTGTCTGTTTCTATGCAACGGGGACTATTTGTAAAAAACAGACACAGAAGAAAAATATTTTAATCATTAACACCACTGAAACTCAGATATGAGGTGTCCAGCACCTCTTCGGGTCCCACACCCACCTCTGGAACTTTTCTTGGTCTCAATCTTTACTGTGACAAATGAATCCCTTTCTGGGGCTTCCTGTCAGTTAGAGGGCTGGACCGAGTGTAATTCTGCTTACAGATTACAGAGTGTAGTCCTGCCACCCAGGCTGTGGTGGGGCCGGGGAGAGGCTGTGGTGCTACTAGGGTTGAATAGGGAGACAGACACTCTTGCTACTATTCCATGAAAGAGCTTCTGGGAATAAGCAAGCAAATTAAAACTTTACTGGCAGGAAACTCACATCTTAATTTTAGTAACCATTCCTATGAGAAGTTTTGGTGTTGGGCCAGGTGGTGGCACATCTGGTTAAGCACTCACATTACAGTGCACAAGGTTCCAGGTTCAAGCCCCTGGTCCCCACCTGCAGGAGGAAAGTTTCATGAGTGGTGAAGCAGAGCTGCAGGTGTCTGTCGCTTTCCCTCTCTATCTCCCCCTTCTCAATTTCTCTGATTCTACCCAATAATAAATAAAAAATATTAAGTTTTTGTGTCATAAAATATTAATTTTTTGTGTCATAAAAATGTGTATTATTTGACTTATCTTCCCAGACCACATGTGCTCACTCATGTGCGCGTGCACGTGTACATACACACACACACCTCTATATACATGCCTCCCTTCCTATATCTCCTTTTTTCTTTCATGCTTGACCCAAGTATCTTATTGCATGTTGTTTAAAAAGAATTGCAATTTAGTAAATACACAGATATATATATATATATATATATGTATTTATCATTTTATTGGGGTGTCATTGGTTCATAGTATAGTTGTTGGTACGAGGGTATAATTTCTCATCTCCCTATGATAGGTGTCTACAAAACACACTCAGTCTCAGACATAGGTCCTTTTCCACCACTATGAACCAGGACCCTAACATCCCCCCCTACACACACACTTTTCCATGCCCTTCTTCCCCAACATTTTTTTCCTTCCCCAATATTTTTTTAAATATTTATTTGTTTATTCCCTTTTATTGGCTTTGTTTTTTATTTTTAAAAGCAAAAGGGAAAAAAAATTTTTAAAGACTGGTAAATGAAATGAACTGGGCTGCTTTGTATTTTCAGTGCTGTGATTCTGTGCTGGCAACTCATAATAGCTCGATTGTTAATCAGACAGAGAGCCTTGTCCTTGACCTGGAGGCGCTGTCATAGGCCTATCTCTCAGGCTGATTGCCGTGTGACCTTGGGACGCTCACTTCCCCTCTCTGGAACTAAATTGCCTCATTTGGGTAGGGAAGGGCTTGAACCAGATAATCTCTAAGACACCTTTCAGACGTAAAGCTCTCCATTATCAGTGTCTTTCACTTTAATGAAAGGATTCATAAATAAAATCCACCCTCCCCAAATATCCTTTTACTTTTAAAATAGGCCAATAAAGATAAAACTGCTTACATTAAAAAAAGTAAATTTTAAAAAATAGCAGCTCTGCCTTGGAAGTGATTTGATTTACGGGGAGCATTTTGATTTCTTACACCTGTAATTGATACGATTTCGTCGAGTCGGACATTCCAGAGATGGTTCTTTATCTCCAGTCACTGTCCCTGCCACATCCATCAGCCAAATCCCCAAGAAACACCTGGATAATGCTCAGTTGAAATGTCTAATGGGTGTGATCAAATCAGACGTAATGCTCTCTCTGGTGCTCGGGCCCTTTGAAAGCATGTGTTGCTTTCTCATTATCATTTTATTCCTACCATTAGCCACAGTAAAACCCATAAATCACTATTAACATCTCACAGAATGAAGGCTCACCCTCTTGCCTCCCAGCTGAGTGTCACCATCAGTGAGGGGTGGAGTACTCTGGAAAGACAAGAGACGCCAAGGCAAGTGTCATGTATGGTGTGACCTTGACTGAGTCACCTACCTTCCCTCTCTCTTGGCCTTGGAAACTGCAAATAATAAATACAGGCTTGGTCGAGGTCACTTGGAACGGGTGTTTAGCGCTCGTGTGCAAGGGTATCACAATCATTGTTGCCTTGTGAAAACAACAACAACAACAACCCCTCCCAAGTTTTTTGCATGACTGCCCTTCTCGGTGTCTATGTAGTGGCTCCACCCTATGGCACCCTTTAGCTTTAGCAGAAGGCTGGCTCTTCTACCTGTGTGTGAAAGAAGTGGGAGTGAGACTGAAGGGATGCGTTTACTAAGCATGGACTGAGACCTTGGAAGCAGGAGCATCCTCTCCTTCCCACCCCTCCAACCCTCACAACAGTCTAGCTTCAGTGTCTTCATGGGATGCCAGGTGTTGAAACCTGGTCTTCCTCTCCCATCCTGCAAGGGTAACTGTGTGTGTGTGTGTGTGTGTGTGTGTGTGTGTGTGTGTGTGTGTGTGTGTTTGTGTGGAGGGTTTCAGAATCCTGAGAAACATGAAATGTAAACATGCATTGGGCACAAGTGAAAAGGCTAAACTTCCCTTTAAGGGTCTATGGAGGAATTTTCACATTCTTTTTAAAAAAGATATTGGCTGGTGGGGGGGTAGATAGCATAATGGTTATGCAAAGAGGCTTTCATGCCTGAGGCTCCATAGTCCCAGGTTCAGTCCCCTGTGTCACCATAAGCCAGAGCTGTGCAGTGCCCTGGTTAAAAAAAAAATAAGAAGAAGAAAGAAAGAAGAAAGGAAATGTTGTTTTAAAAAAAGATATTTTATTTTATTGCTTGATTAATGAGAGAGCTGGAAGGAAGAAAAAGAGAGAAAGAGAACCAGAGCATCAACTGGTACATGTGGTGCTGGAAACCCAACTCTTGTGACCTCATGCTCAAGAGTCCAAAGTTTTATCCATTGCACTACATCCTAGACCACTCATTTTTTTCTTCTCTCTCTCTCTTTCTTTCTTCCCTTCCTTCCATCTCGCTTCTTTTTCTACTATTTAATATTAGTACTCTATTTTATCTGATAGAACAGAGAAAATTTGAGAGGGAGGGAAGATAGGGAGAGAAAGACAGAGACCTGCAGACCTGCTTCATCACTTGTGAAGCTTTCCTCCCTGCAGATTGGGACCAGGGGCTTCAACCTGGGTCCCCGTGCAGGGTAATACATACACTTAACCAGGTGTGCCACCAACCAGCCCCCCACTCACATTTTTTGGCACTCAGAAGTCTGGCTAAGAAATGAAATTGAGAACTTCTGGAGGCGGGGTTAGAAAGTAGCAGCAGCTGTGTCTCTCTCCTCTCCATGGTCAACTAAGGATAGTAATGAAGATAGCCTAAGAACACAAGACAAGACTCAGAATACTTTGAGAACCCACCAAGTCACAGATGAGTGCAAACACATGTGGCTCATGGACAGAGAGGAGGAGCCTAAGGAGAGATTCTTGGGGCTGAAAGCCCGTATCTACTAAGGAATGACTGGTAACAGTCTGGCGGTTTGCCAGTTGAGGCATCACCTCAGGTCTGAGTTTTACCAACAAATAAACTGCTCACCAAATGCAACTGTGAGTCTCCACTGCTACTGTCCCTAGAGGCTGGAGCAGCAGTGGGGAGGCCCTGTGCTGACATTGGGGACAGAGAACTGACCGGGCAGGAGAAGACATACACACTCCCAGTGGTCTGGAAAAGGGGCTGTATAGTGGAAGCCTTTCCACATAGTTGCCCTAATGAATTAGGAGGCACACTGAATAATTGCCTCAGAATCCACAGAGTACAGACAGGATTTGTTTAGAAACTCACAGGGCCAAGTACTGCCACACAGCTTGGTCCTGGCTGCTGTCAGAGAAGTTGAATTAGGCCTGGGGCTTTGGATCCCTGGAGCATGGGACTCTCTTTGCATAATCACTCCCCCACCCTGTTTTATCTCTAGGTTATCAGTGAGTAATTAGGCCAAAAAAAAAATCTACTTATAGTTAAAAAGTCTGCAGGTTCCCATATCCTAGAGGGAAGATGAACAAAAAAGGCTTTAATAGCCACCAACATTGAACCAACTGTTAATTTCCATAACTGTACACTCTTTAAGTACCTTACTTATCACAAGTCAATGCAGGCAAGTGTGATTAGAGGACTGAACAGTACTGAGAGAGGAACCTCATAACACACCATATACAATGGTTAAACCAAGAAGAAACATTAGAGAAATGAACCAGGAAAAAAGCCTAGATCACCCCTACCCCCCAAAAAAGGTAGAAGCACATAAGAATGAGGGCAAGATCTAAACACTAATTGAGGCATTAGGCACAGAAATGAGGAAAGAGTTTAAAAGTAATATCACCAGAAATGGAGAAACAGCAAGCAATAATCCAAAAGAAAACACTCTCTTGAGTTAGAGCTAAGAGCACAACTAGCTGAACAAGCTAAAACAGTATCAGAACAAGGTAACAAAATAGCTGAGCTACAGAAAACAACAGAGTGGAGAGAAAATAAAATAAATGAGGCAGAAAACAGAATTAGGAAGATTGAGGACAAATTAGAGAAAACTAAGAAGTAAGATCACAAAATGATATTAAGAGATACTGAAAAAAACAACAGAGACATAAGGGATGACTTGGAAAGAAATAATATACGCATTATTGGCTTGCCAGAGGAAGAAACAGAGAGAGAGGAAGAAAGCATTCTCCAGGACATAATAGCTGAGAACCAGGAGTCGGGCAGTGGCACAGTGGGTTAAGTGCATGTGGCGCAAAGTGCAGGGATCGGCGTAAAGATCCCAGTTCGAGCCCCCGGCTCCCCACCTGCAGGGGAGTCGCTTCACAGGCGGTGAAGCAGGTCTGCAGGTGTCTATCTTTCTCTCCCCCTCTCTGTCTTCCCCTCCTCTCTCCATTTCTCTCTGTCCTATCCAACAATGAACAACATCAACAATGGCAATAATAATAACCACAACGAGGCTACAACAACAAGGGCAACAAAAGGGGGGGAAAATGGCCTCCAGGAGCGGTGGATTCATGGTGCAGGCACCGAACCCAGCAATAACCCTGGAGGAAAACAAAAAAATAGCTGAGAACTTCCCTACTCTAGACAACACAAAAGACATAAATGCTCAAGAAGCTCAGAGGGTCCCAAACAAAATTAACTCAGACTTAAAGACACCAAGACACATCATATTTAGAATGAAATTAATAAGGATAAAGAAATGATCTTGAATGCTGAAAGAGAAAAACAGAGTCACCTACAGAGGAAAAAACCAAAAGATTATCAGCAGATTTCTCCACGCAAACACTAAAGGCCAGAAATGAATGGCAAGATATATATCAAGCTCTCAATGAGAAAGGTTTTCAACCAAGACTACTGTATCCTGCTAGACTGTCATTAAAACTAGATGGAGCCATTAAAACCTTCTCAGAGAAGCAACAGTTGAAGGACTCAACTATCACCAAGCCTGTCCTGCATGAAGTTCTGAAAGGTCTCCTATAAACTGTCAAACCACCATAAATATGCCATACATCAGAACACTCTAAAAATAATGGCGTCAAAATATCTTCAATCTATGATATCAATAAATATCAATGGCCTGAATTCAGAAAACACAACCCAACCATATGTTTTCTGCAGGAATCCCACCTAACTCAACAAGACAAACACAGACTCAAAGTGAAAGGATGGAAAACTACCATACAAGCCAATGGACCATAAAAAAGGGCAGGAACAGCTGTTCTCAATCCGACACAATAGACCTTAAAATAAATAAAATTTAAAAAGATAGGGGTGGACATTACTTCATTCTCAGAGGATCCAGAGGATCAGTCAACCATGAGGTCCTAACTATTATTAACCTCTATGCACCCAATGAGAAGTCATCTAAATACATCAAATATCTACTGAAAGGACTACATCAGTGTATTAACAACAACACAGTAATAGTAGGGGATTTCAACACCCCCTTGGATGTTAGACCAGAAACCATCAAATACTTAGAGGAAAACATTGGCAGAAATCTTTTCCATATAAATTTTTAAGGCATTTTCAATTAAATGAATCCAATTACAAAAAAAAAGTTGAACAATAAACACAGAACAAAACTTGGACTGGGTCTGGTGTATTGTACCAAGGTAAAGGACTCTGGGGTGGTGGGGGGAGGAGGTTCAGGTCCTGGAACATGATGGCAGAGGAGGACCTAGGAGGGTGTTGAATTGTTGTGTGGAAAAATGAGAAATATTATGCATGTACAAACTATTGTATTCATTGTCAAATGTGAAACATTAATCCACCAATAAAGGAAAAAAATGTGAAAAAAAGTTGAAAAACAAGTTCAGAAGGGAACACACTAAGCAGATCTTGAACTGGAGTTGGTGTATTGCACCAAAGTAAAAAAACTTTGGGGTGGTGGGTAGGGTTCAAGTTCTAAAACATGATGGCAGAGGAGGACCTAGTAGGGGTTGTATTATTATGTGGAAATGTTATGCATATACAAACTATTGTATTTTGCTGTTGACTGTAAGCCATTAATCCCCCAATAAAGAAAAGAAAAAATAAATGAAATTGAGTTGGTAGAGTACAGGGCTTGCATGAGTGAGGCTCTGTGTTTTATCTATGATATTGCATGCACTGGGGTATTTCCCTGGCTCTTTCCCGTCTCCCTCTCTTCTTTATTATAAAACATCCTTTATGTATTTATTGGATAGGTACAGAGAGAAATCAGTGGGGGAGGGGGAGGTAGAGAGAGACATAGAGAAAAAAAGACTTCTGCACAACTGCTTTACTACTCATGAGGCTTTCGCCCTGCAAGTGGAGACCAGGGGCTTGAACCCATGTCCTTGCACATTATAACTTGTACACTTAACCAGGTGGACCACAACCTGGTTCTTTCTCTCTTTCATGAGCACCCCTCCTCTCTTTCTCACACACACATATGAAATAAATAAAGTGAATATCTATATCTATATATATATATATATGAAACAAAATGAATATTTTGAAAGGAATGTGAATTCCAACATATAAGACCAATAAGAGTGGCACTGAGCTGGTATAAATCTATTCTGTATGCCCAAATGTGTGATCCTTACATAAACTCAGTAAAAGGCTGTGTGTTTTGATTAACCCTAAATTTTGACATTGGAGAGCATGGTGGCAGTTACTGTCTTATCAGACTTGGCACTTGATAAACTTGTGCAATTCGTTTTGTTGAATCATTGTCTGGCTGCAGATGGGAACGTAAATCTGACTTTGGCACTACTGTCATAGGCTGCTATGAATGTCTACATAGAGACCTCAAGCTGGAAACAAGTTACAATTTTTAAGAAATCTTTTTATTTATTTATTACTGGATAGAGACAGAGAGACATTTAGAGGGCAGTGGGAGACAGAAAGGGGGAGACAGAGAAAAACCTGTAGCCCTGCTTCTCCACTCGTGAAGGTTCTCTTGCAGGTGGGGAACAAGTTATAGTTCTGCTAGTGGTTGCTGAGAAGTTAACATTAGTCTAAGTCAGTTGAGTGTGAAGCTTATTTCTTGTCTTAAGGAATTATTCTGTTAAAGAAATCCTTCTAACTCTGTATTAAAAATACAGATGTAGGGAGTCAGGCGGTAGCGCAGCGGGTTAAGTGCACGTGGCGCAAAGCGCAAGGACCGGCTAAGGATCCCGGTTCAAGCCCCTGGCTCCCCACCTGCAGGGGCATCGCTTCACAGGTGGTGAAGCAGGTCTGTAGGTGTCTATCTTTCTCTCCCTCTCTCTGTCTTCCCCTCCTCTCTCCATTTCTCTCTGTCCTATCCAACAACAACGACAACAATAATAACTACAACAATAAAACAACTAGGGCAACAAAAGGGAATAAATAAATATTAAAAAAATACAGATGTAAATGTGAAACTTATAGAATTTCTGAGTCTCTTGGATAGAAAGTCTTTTGCCATCAGACATGGAGAGCTCTAGGGGCTAAGGTAGCCTCTTCATTCCCTGCCACACAAGGGAGTAATGTCCAGAGTGAGCTGCCAGCTGCTGATATGCCAAGCTTGGTTTAAAGCCAAGTTCTCAAGGCTGTTGGTGGAGGTTTCTATTGGTAATGGTGGTGTTTTGTTTTTAGATTTATCTATTCATGGGGCCAGGTGGTGGTGCACCTGGTTAAGCATACATATCATCATACACAAGGACCTGGGTTCAAGCCCCCAGCTCCCCCCACCCCTGTAAGGGGGGGTCCCTTCACAGGCGGTGAAACAGGTCTGCAGGTGTCTATATTTCTCCCTCTCTATCTCCCCCTCTTCTTTACATCTATCTCTGTCTTATCCAATAAAATGGCCACCAAGAGCAGAGGATTCTTAGTGCCAGCACTGAGCCCCAGCAATAACCCTGGAAGAAGAAAAGTAAAATTGATTTATCTACTCATTAATGAGAGAGAAAAGGAGAGACAACAACAGTATCACTCTGGCACACAGTCCAACACTTCCTCCAACTGCCATCTCCCAGGCTACTGGAATTTTGTTTTATGTTGTACTTAGATTTATTTATATTTGTTTGTTTGTTTGTTTGTTTTTACCTCCAGGGTTATGGCTGGGGCTCACCTGTACCACGAATCCACTGCTCTGGTGGTCATCTTTTTTCCCCATTGTTGTTGCTGCTGCTGTTGTTGTTGGATAGGACAGGGAGAAATTGAGAAGAGAGGAGAGGAGGAGAAGAGATAGGCACCTGCAGACCTACTTCACCATTTGTAAAGTAACCCCTCTGTAGACGGGGAACTGGGGGCTCGAACAGGGATCCTTGTGCTTCGTACTGTGTGTGCTTAGTCCGGTGTGCTACTGCCCAACCCCCCTATTTATTTATTTTTTAAAATTTTTTATGAGAAATATGAGAAGAGAGATAGCGAGAGATAGCACTACCCAAGTCTGGCACAGGTGATATCAGGGATTGAACCTGCAGCCTCTGGGGCCTCAGGTATGCAAGTTGGTGCTCTAGCAGGCTCAGGTAACTTCATGGTCAAGGTGTAGTTATATTACGAAAAACAGACTAGAGCACCGCCTGGGTGTACGTGGGGACAGAGATCAACCTGGGGCCTCGTGTGTGAAAATCCTGTGCTCTGTTGCTGAGCTGCCTAGCTAGGCCCCAGAATCTTTTTCTCTTTTGTTTTCTCTTCCCTTCTTTTTCTTTTCTCTTCTTTTCATTCTTTCTTTCTCACTCTCTCTTTCTCTTCTTTCTTTTTTGTTTTTTATTGCTACCAGGATTATTGCTGGGGCTGGGTGCCCACACTATGAATCCACCTCTCCTGGTAGCCATCTCTCTCTCTCTCTCTATTTCTTTCTTTCTTTTCTATTTTATTCGATGGGACAGAGAGAAATTGAGAAGAGGGGGAGATAGCAAAGGAGAGAAATAGAGACACCTCAAGACCTGCCTTACTACTCATGAAGCTTCCCCCACTCACCGTGTGCTCCCTCACCCCTGCAGGGAGGGAGTGGGGGCTCAAACCCAGGTCCTTATGCATGGTAGAATGTGTGCTCATCTGGGTGCAAAACCACTCAGCGCCTTTTTTCTTTTTTCTAAAGCTGCCTCTGCCATCCCTCCAGCCCCCACTAGGAAGACCTAGGGGCCACCCTGTCAGACGAAGCATCATCCTCACTCATTTGGATAGTGTGACCCACATTTGAGACTAGCCTTCACCACCTTGAAGAAAGCTTGGTTGCTGTAGCCTCTCTCTCTCTCTCTCTCTCTCCCTCTCCCTCTCCCTCTCCCTCTCCTTCTCCCTCTCTCTTTCCATTTTCTGTCTCTTTCCAAAATAAAATAAAAACACAGTATGAGGTGTCTCAGCACCCTGGAGCTACAGAGATGTGCAGACCCATGCCAGGTTCCTGGCACCTCACAGGCCACAGAAACACAAGCTCCTAAGACCCTTCCCCTGTAAGAGAAGCAAAGTTCGCCTCTCTCCTTAAATGCCATTTTCAACATCCACTCAGCTAGTCTCAAAGATGTTTCTGTAAATCCCAGTAAGGCCTGTTTGTAGCTGCCCCCCCCCAGCCCCACCCCACACCCACCTCTGAGTGTGAGAACCACTCCCTCTGCCCTGATGATTGATGGTCTGGCTCACTCTTTGTATTCCTTGGCCCGCAGGTTTCAAAGATGCCGGATTGTTTCAAAATGGCCAGAAGCAGCCAGTGTGGGGTAGCTCTGAAATCTTAGAGCCACTCTGTCACACTCCGGGAGCATTCAGCCCCTGGAGGAATTACAAAACTAGCAATAAAACTCTTGTTCTTCTAGCCCAAAGCCTTGACTGCTCTAACAGTGAGTGAGGAACTGAAGAAAGCGGTGTTGCAGAGAAGAAAACCAGCAGGAATGGCCTTTCTGAGCTCCCACGCTGTCTCTCCCCTCTAAAGTTTCCCCAACAGGCAGAGTGTAGCTGGGAGACACCTTTCCCCTGTATCCGTACATATGACCACTCCGTATCCTTCCCACTCCACCCCTGTAAACCACTGGGAAGGGGATATAGCAAATGACTCCATCTCAGAGCACAGACAGGAGTTTGAGGTGGTCTTGGGTCAGAAACTGAGAGGAGGTCTGTAAGCCCATTTTCAATATTTCAAAGAGCCTGATGGAAATCCTTGTTTGCCTGGACGTGGGTTACAGCCTTATGGAGACATCCCTAGCTTTGGCTGTGTGGCTCCACCAGGAATGAGCTCATGTATACCAGAGTCTGCTGAGCCACACAAAATGACTATGAATCATATGGGTTTTGACAGCAGCCAGACTGGGGGTCAAGCCAGTGCTCACCCATTTCCAAGCTGGAGGACACGGACAGAGCTGCTCAATGCTGCAACATGAGGACAGTAATGTCTGTCTGGCAGAGCTGCTGGGGTCAGTCCATAGCTGTTCACATTAGTAGCTTTGATCAAAAGGAAAAGAGATCTTGAGTTACTGTTCAATAAAAGCAGCACGCAGGTAGGTAAAATATTTCAAAACGTGTAGCTCAGAGGGGTGCCAGGTGATGAAAAGTTACACCAAGCGGTGGCAGTGTTTTTGGTTTTCATTAGGCGGTAAAGTGGACATGTGTGCACGATTAAAATTTAATTGGGAGACTTTGCTTTCACTCCGTTGGGCTGGCTCCGCATACCTCTTGGTGTCATAAAACAAGCCCAGGGCCAGAGAGTCAGCCACGTGGCCCTTGGTGACCTCTTTCAACGCCAACTCTGTGTCCTCTATGGACAAGCGTTGATTGAAAAGGGAAGAGCAACACCCTGTCATCATGGCAGCAGATCCCAGCCAGTCAGACCAGCATTCTTGTGATTCAAAAGACAGACAGACACACACACACACACACACACACACACACACACACACACACACACACACAGATGTGACATCCATGACCTATAACGGAGGATGCAGGAGAGCTGAGGATGGTTTACCTGGGAATGAGGGACCCAATCACACAGCCTCCCAGTGCTGGGTGGATGTACTTATGGATTAAGTCCATTGCAGGATTGTGCTTAATTCTCCAGTCATTTTATTGCTATCCTTTGTTTCTGGAGGTCCTTCCTAATGCTTCTGAGGAACATGGTTTTACTTGAAAAAAAAAATGCACGTACAAACTATTGTATTTACTGTTGAATGTAAAACATTAATTCCCCAATAAAAAAAAAATAAAAATTACTGTGAACCTAAAAACAGTTCTTAAAAAAAAAAAAGTAATAATGCATGTGTCTGAATAAGCTGCCTTAAATGAAACATTTTGCTAGTCTTTAATCTATTTGGAAAATAGTGAACTTTTTGCAAGTTCATACTTACCTTTTGCACAAGATAAGAAATCTGGCAAAATTCTTATTTAAATAGTCCCTGATTCCTGTCTGGCAGGGAAGCAATTACAGAAGCCAGACCTTCCACCTTTTGCACCTCATAAAGAATTTTGGTCCATACTCCCAGAAGGATAAAGAATAGGGAAGCTTTTAATAGAGGGGATGGGACACAGAATTACGTTAGAGGGAACTGTGTAGAATTGTACCCCTGTTATCTTACAATCTTGTTAATCATTAAGTCATTAATAAAAATATTTTAAAAATAAAATAAACACTCCCCGATAAAGGGCTGGGCTGTGGCACACTCAGCTGAGTGCCCATGTTATCAGTCACAAAGACCCAAGTTCAAGCCCTCCAGTCCCCACTTGCAGAGGGGAAAGTTTCACGAGTGGTGAAGCAGTGCTGCAGGTATCTTTCTTTCTCTTTCTCTATCCTCCCTCCTTTCTTAATTTCTCTCTATCCTACCTAAGGAAGAAAAGAGTTGCTAGGAGCAATGGATTCATTGTGTAGCCACTAAACTCCAGCGATAATGCTGGTAGCAGTAAAAATGAATTAAAATTTAAAAATAATAATACTTCCTCATAGTAATGAAGACAGTTTTTGCATGGTCTATAGTAGGTACATATCTCCAAATATGTTGGTCAATTTTTTAATGTTTATTTATTTATTCCCTTTTGTTGCCCTTGTTGTTTTATTGTTGTAGTTATTATTGTTGTTGTTGATGATGTCATTGTTGTTGGGTAGGACGGACAGAAATGGAGAGAGGAGGGGAAGACAGAGAGGGAGAAAGATAGACACCTGCAGGACTCCCCTGCAGGTGGGGAGCCTGGGGCTTGAACCAGCATCCTTACGCCAGTCCTTGCACTTTGCGCCATCTGCGCTTAACCCATTGCACTACTGCCGGACTCCCTGTTGGTCAATTTTTTACTGTCTATAAATAAACAGAACACAGATTTCTTCTTTTAAAAGTGTGTGTGTTGTGCTGTGTTGTGTCACTGTGTTGTGTTGTGCTGCATTTTATTGAAATTAAAATAGTGCTATAAAACTTAAAATCCTGCTCCCAACTTTCCTTCACGGAATATGTTGCATGACTTGCAGCTTGGAGATTCAGCGCAAGTGTGATGATTTCCCTGTTGATGGCACCTCTGTGGGAACTATCTGCTTACCCACTCACCAGACCATAGTCCTCTCCTGCCCAGCACAGAGCCCCTTCACTCACTTGCTTTTCAGTGGCTCCTTAGAAGGGCTCTTTCAGATTTTCTTTTCCATCACACAAGGGTGCTAGCATGAATAAGAAGAGACCCTCTCTCCCTACAGTGAAAGATTTAGCTTTATGACAAATGGGATACATTCATTTTCTTCTGTACAAAGATACTTGGAATGTAATCATTCTAAGAAGGGGGAGGGCAAAATCCATTGTTGAAATCCATCTAGATTTAGTCTCCTCTCCAACTAATGGAGTGGAGATTAACAATTCAGAGATGGTGCTTGTTGATTAAAATGAGGTACAATTGTACAACTTGGCATGCAGCGCACTTGGGCCAAGTCTCTCCTGCTTGATTATAATGATGAAAACCTACCTTTTACTGAGATGAAATTAAGTCAGCCTATCAGCAGGGGAAAAAAAAAGGGGTTTCCCAAAGTTGAGTATGGAAAGTTTTGGTTTAGCCACTCGAGGAAGACAGGTCCTGAAATGAGTGCAGCCTAGAATGTTCCTGGCTATGACCATGGAATGCGAGCTCAGAATGACAGGCATGCAGAGGTTACACAGACTCCAGTGCTAAATATGAATAGACATAGGCACTGGGTGAGATCAATGGGGTTTACAGTTAATGGTATTTATATATTTTTCTCATATTTGGGAGCTACTCTCTGCCCTGATCCAGCTTTCTAGTTCTGACACCATCTCCCCAGACAATAGCTCTAGTCCATCTGCATGCTAGCTGTCAGAAGCAGGTAAAAAATTAGTAAAGTCATGGGCCCCTTGGAATATACCTAATATAGACCTACTAGCCATTTCCAAAATGGAGACCCCAAATCTCATCTGCAATATTCTTACCTCTAGGTTCCTGTTTATTAAACAATTTGTTCTGGTTTATATCTTAGTGCTTTTCGGCCACCAGTTTCCAGATGCTACCATGATGCCAACCTGACTTCCCTGGGCAGACAAACTCAATAATGTATCTTGGAACCCCACCTTCCCAGAGCCCTGCCCCACTGGGGAAAGACAGAAACAGGCTGGGAGTATGGATCAACCTGTCAATGCCCATGTCCAGCGGAGAAGCAATTCAGGAGACAGACCTTCCACCTTCTGCATCCCACAATGACCCTGGGTCCATGCTCCCAGAGGGATAAAGAATAGGGAAACTTCCAATGGAGGGTAGGGGATATGGAACTCTGGTGATGGGAACTGTGTTGGTATGCTTCTAAATTCTGCTTCTAAGACCCCTTCTGTTTCATTGGTTTAATCCCCCCTGCTTAACACAGTATTCTATTTACATAACCACTGTTAACTAAGCACCGCCCTGCCTCCAGGGCACTGGTTTAATCCTCACTGTTTCGAATGCTTTTTCCTTCTCCCCACCCCCTATCCTACATCCCTCCTCTTTGGACCTGACTCTTCCACCTCAGGATATATAAGGACAGGATTGTGATTAGAGATAGCTTAGACTGCCCTGTGTTCCACATGAATGAAGATTGAACTGCTTACCACTCAGCCATGAGTCCCTGGTAGTCTCTCTCTCCCGCCCGCGAAGCTAGCCTGACAGAACTGTACCCCTCATATCCCACAAACTTATCAGTCATTATTAAGTCACTAATAACAAAAAAGTATGGTATAAAAATAACAATAAAATCACTAAAGTGATCCAGTAAATGAAGTTGTTCTCTATATAGAGGTGTTACATTGAGGGAGGGGATTTCTCACATAAGAATCCAAATTTAAGCCAAATACATTTAGATGTCTACAGTGAGGACTTTCAGAGTTGTGAATACCTTAACAAATCCCACCACCACCAACCCCCAGAGCACTGTTCAGCTCTGGCTTATGGTGGTGTAGGGCACTGAACTTGAGACTTTGGAGCCTCAGGCATGGGAGCTTTTTTGCATAACCATTGTGCTATCTACCCCTGCCTGACAAGTCCATAATTTTAAAAAATTATTATATTTGTTTATTGGATATAGACAGCCAGAAATCAAGAGGGTAGGGGAGATAAAGAAAGAGAGACACCTGCAGTACTGCTTCACCACTTGCAAAGCTTCCCCCCTGCAGGTGGGGACCAGGGGCTCAAACCCAGGTCCTTGAGCACTGTAGCATGTGCTTAACCAGGTATGCCATGGTCCATAATTTCTAAATAATTCTAGGAGTAGTGTCTCACCTGGTAGAGCACATACATTACCATGTGTGAGGACCTGAGTTCAAGCCCCCATTACCCACAATTTAGGGGGGAGTAGCTTAATGAGCAGTCAGTGCTACAAGCTCCTTTTCTTTCTGCCTCTCTCTCCCCCTCTGTCTCTCACCATCTATCAATAAATAAATAAAATAAACAAATACATAAATGGAAGAAAGAAAGAAAAGAAGGAAGGAAAGGGAAGATAATGAAGAAAACAATTAATGATGAATCCCCAGTAAAAAAAAAAAATTCTGGTAATTAATGGAGTTAGTGTATTGCACCAAAGTAGAAAACTCTGGGGCCTGGAACAGGATGGCAGAGGACCTAGTGGGGGTTGTATTGTTATGTGGAAAACTGGGAAATGTTATACATGTACAAAGTATTATATTTACTGTCAACTGTAAAACATTAATCCACCAATAAAAACCGAAAAGAAAATTCTGGTAATTACTGAAATCATACTCAAAGTACTTTATGCCTATATTACATGATGTATTAGCTACGATGAGTGTCATCTTCCTTCCCCAGAGGAGATGAATTTATTTTTGCATGGCAACTGCTACACAGTCCTGTGGCTTTAATAATGTTGCTAAGCAAGAGATCACATCTTTTTTTTTTTAAAAAAAAGAATATATATATATGTTTTATAAGTATATATAATGTATATATTGCCTCCAGGGTTACTTCTGGGGCTCAATGCCAGTTGTACGACTTCACGGCTCCTGGAGACCATCTTTTTCTCCACTGTTGTTGTTGCTGCTGCTGCTGCTGTTGTTGGATAAGACAGAGAGAAATTGAGTGAGGAGGGGAAAACAGAGAGGGGGAGAGAAAGATAGACACCTGCAGACCCGCAGACCCTAACCCTGTAGATGGGGAGCTGGGACTTGAACTGGGATTCTGGTGCTGGTCCTTGAGCTTTGTACTATGTGTGCTTAACCCAGTGCGCTACCGCCCAGCCCCCACAATCATTACTTTTGAGATCCTTCTGAGAAATAAAGTGACTGTAAAAGGAAGCAGAGTGGGAGAGGGGTGGGTGGAACTAACGGCTTTAATCTCTGGAATGATTTCAGTTCTGCAATGAAAACAGAACTAGCCTAAGAGACAAACTCCACCAGCTGAAGGGTTTATGAGTAGCCCCGTCAGGCTGGGACCCCCTTTGCCCTGTGCCAAATATCTCTGCCCACCACTGGAGTTTTGGGCAACCTGTCAGGAAGAGAAAAAAAGGTCCTTTCATGTTTAAAGCTCACTGCCTCTGAAACTGTCCATCAGAAACTCTATCTTCCCAGCTACTCCTTTTCTTGGCCTTGTAAACATCCTCCCGGAAAAGTCTCTGTAGATCTGTCTGATAAACCTTGAGGGGGAGAGTTTAAACTTTTGTCTGAGAGCAGATTGGATAGAGGGCTTAAAAGATTATTCCCTTCAGAGAAGTAGCCAAAAATCACCAAACTTGAAAAGATGCCTAGTAGAAATGCTACAGCCCTGGCTTTTCGACACAGTCTTTGCTCTGCTTGATCCCAGAAGTTCTACCAGCCTTGTTCCTGACCAGGAACCAGGCGGCCAGGCTCCTACTGCACAGAATTCGGGGAGCAAAGACAATGCACAGAGGCCTGCTTGGACTTAGAGCTAACTAACACATAAACTACTTTGACTCAACAGAAGCAACCCATTCACTCAGAAGTGCAGCTATTATTTTAATTTTTGAAAGATTTATTTCATTAGAAAACATCAGAGAGAAAGGATCAAAGGACTGCTCAGCACTGGCATAAGGTGGTCCTGGTGATTGAACCTGTTACTTCCGGGGCCTCAAGCATGCAAGTTGGTACTTTAACAGATAGAACTATCTTCTTATCCCTAAAGATTGATCTCTCCTCTCTCTCTGTCTCCCCCTTTCTCTTTCTCTCACTTTAGTGGAACCTGGGGCACACATCTGTGTGATTTCATCATTCTGGGCAGCTTTATCACTCAGATAGAAAGACAGAAATAAAGACATATATACATAGAGAGAGGGCACATTATCAGAGTTGCCTCCAGTGCCCTGGCATCTTCCATGTGGTGCTGGGACTCAACCCAATGGGACTCTCTGTGTGTTATCATTCCAGGTCTTTTTATTTTTCTTTCTTTTTTGAAACTCAAATTGTATCAAATTTATTTAATTATTTAAATTTATGAAATTATCAAATCCACCCATCTACTGCTTCTTATCCCTCCTCAGTCACATGCCAAGGGCAATAGGCTTGTCTATTAATTGCACATTGACTTGCTCAGAACCCATATTGAAAGGAAGGCTGAGACTCCTGGTCAATCCAGGGCAGTTCTCCCACTGCCTGGTGTCCTGCTCTGGCTTCTTCCCATGGGAATGTATAGATTCTTATTGATTTATAGAGAGTGAGAAGTGGGGGTTCCCATCTCTGGGACACCATTAGAACTAGTTACCAGTTATTCCACAGTAGAGGGATTCCAGCACTGCGCAGTGTAGAGGGCAAAAGACCTCAAAGCCCCTCACCCCACAGGTCCAAAGACCTGTTTTTCAAGTCTACCCCTGAGAACCACTTAGTGGTTCAGAAGCAATATGGTGCAAGTCTAAAGAAACCTGACTCTAGGGGGTGCCGACGGCGGCATACCAAGTTGAGCACGTATGTGACCATGAGTGACCCAGGTGTAAGCCTCCAGTCCTCACCTCCAGGGGGAAAGCTTTATGAGTAGTGAAAGAGTGCTACACGTGTCTTTCTTTCTCCTTGCCTCTCTGCCCCTTCTTCTTCAACTTCTGTGTCCTATCAAATCAAACAAAAAAATTAAAGGAATTAAAAATATATATATCTTAGGGTGCGGGCAGTATCGCAGTGGGTTAAGTGCACATGATGTGAGACGCAAGAACTGGTATAAGTATACCTGTTCGAGCCTCCCGCTCCCCACCTACAGGGTGGTTGCTTCACAGGCAGTGAAGCAGGTCTGCAGATGTCTGTCTTTCTCTCCCCCTGTCTTCCCCTCCTCTCTCCAATTCTCTCTGTCCTATCCAACAACAACAGCAGCAGTAATAACAACAACGATAAAAAAAAAAAAGGGCAACAAAAGGTAAAAAAATAGCTTCCAGGAGCAGTGGATTTGTAGTGTAGGCACCTAGCCCCAGCAATAACCCTGGAGACTAAAATAAAATAAAACTATAAATATATATATATATATATATATATATATATTTAAAAGAACAAGAAAGAAATCTGACTCAGAGAGCCCCCCACCCCTGGGGGTCAGGAGACAGGTGTAGCTACTTAATGGAAACAGTTGTACCTTGAACACTGGTGAGGTCTAGGGTTGAGTGATTATAGAGAATTCTGGGGGCCGGGCCGGGTGGTGGTGCACCTGACTGAGCACTCACATTACAATGCGCAAGGACCTGGGTTCATGGCCCTGGTCCCCACCTGCAGGGGGAAAGCTTCACAAGTGGTAAAGGAGGAATGCAGGTGTCTCTCTGCCTCTTTCCCGCTATATCACCCGCTCCCCCCTCTCAATTTCTCTCTGCCTCTATCCAATAATAAATAAATAAATGTGAAAAGAGAGAGAAAACCAGCTGAACTGAAGGACTGTAAAGCAAACTAGACAAGCACCACCACCACCACAACAAAATTCCCTTTCTTGAATGGTTGCTCAGCATTGAGACCATGATTCTGAACTCCTTGCTAACAGACTATTTTTAACTGACAGAAAGTAAACCACATACATTTTTAGTCTACAGTTTGCAGTTTTGACCTGTGCCAGCACTCAGAAGCTGCCAGTGCACTGAAGGCAGTAACTACACCCCACCCCAGTCTCCCAATCTCTCAGTGCAGTGTGATTCTCACTTTTCCCAGCACCCCACCTGCCCCCTCCCACTCCGCGTCTCTAGGCAACCACCTACTGTCAGGTCACTAAAGACACATAGAGGATAGACTCTGGTTTCCTTCACAAAGCATGATTATGTTTGAGGCTCTTCAGTTTTGCTGTACAGATCCGTAATTTATTCTAGTTGATTGTTGAAAGGTAACATATCGGGTTGCTAGACCACAGTTTGCTTATTCGGTTACTTGTTGAAAGATGTTTGTAATGTTTCACTTTGGGGCTACTGCAAATAAACGTGTTTTGAATATTCACCAGTAAGTCTTTGTATGGATATATGATGCTTCTCTTGGGTAAATAAATACTCAGGAGTGGAATGGAAGAAAGCAGATGTTATGTTGACCTTTAAAGAGACTGTTTTCCAAATGTGGTTGTAACATTTTGTACCCTTCCTAACGGTGTGTGAGCATGCTGGTTACTTTACATCTTTCTCAATACTTGTTGTGGTTAGTCTTTTTAGTTTTAGCCAGGTTTTAGCAGCTACATGGTGAGTGCCTGTGCCTTTGTGATATTAATTTGCTGTTCTCTAATGACTAAGGAATTTTATCTTCTCATGTGCTTATTTGTTCTCTATATTCCAGAAAAAAAAAGTTTAAATCTTCTGCCCATTTTGCAATTGATCTCTTTTCTTAACATTTAGTTTTTATTTTACATTATGTTTTTATATTGGGATAGGAGGGGTGAGAAGAGGGTTTGCAAAAGTGGTAGGTATCCCAAGGGCTTTGGTGAAGGGATGTTCACATTTTGGTATGCTGTTGCAACATATTTTGATTTTTTTTTTTTTCCCAGAGCACTGCTCAGCTCTGGCTTATGGTGGTGTGAGCAATTGAATCTGGGTCTTCCTAGCCTCAGGCGAGAGAGTCTCTTTGCATAACCATTATGCTATCTCTCCCACCCACAACACATTTTGAAGAGGTGTGCAATCGTACTTCTAAAACATTTGTATTCTTGTAAACCAAGGCTAATTCAAAAACAAATGAAATTAGGGAGCCTGGCAGTGGTGTAGCGGGTTAAGCACACATGGCATGAAGCCCAAGGACCTGCTTAAGGATCCCAGTTCGAGCCTCTGGCTCCCTGGTTTGAGCCTCTGGCTCCCTGGTTCGAGCCCCTGGTTCCCCACCTTCAGGGGGTTCATTTCACAGGCGGTGAAGCAGGTCTACAGGGGTCTATCTTTCTCTTGCCCTCTCTGGCTTCCTGTCCTCTCTCAATTTCTCTGTGCCTATCCAACAACAGCAATAACAACGACGACTATAAACAAAGGCAACAAAAGGAGAAAA
This sequence comes from Erinaceus europaeus, assembly GCF_950295315.1. Lineage (NCBI taxonomy): Eukaryota > Metazoa > Chordata > Mammalia > Eulipotyphla > Erinaceidae > Erinaceus > Erinaceus europaeus. The sequence continues at coordinate 103,755,704 of NC_080170.1, forward strand.
AAATTAAAATAATTTAAAAGAAATTTTAAAAAGGAAATTATTACGTGAAAAAGAAGCATTTGGAGAGACTAGAGATATAGCATAATGGTTCTGCAAAAGACTTTCATGCCCAGGGCTCTGAGGTTGCAGGTCCAACCTCCAGCGTGGACCACCATAAGCCAGAGCTGAGCAGTGTGCTGTCTGTCTATATATCTATCTATCTATTTTTTGCTCTGTATCTCTTTCATTAAACTGAAGAAAGGAAGGAAGAAGGAAAGGAACAAAGAAGGAAGAAGAAGGAAAGAAAGAAAGGGAAAAAAATTTTGAAAGGTGAGTGCTTTTTTTTTTTCACTTGACAAAAAGAACAAAGGAAAAACAAGCTTCAAGGGAAAGAGAGAAATTTATTGGAAGGATTCTGACAAGTATTGCATTAAAAGAATAATATAAAGCATATTCAGACAGAGGAGACTAATGCAAAAAGACTTTATTCTGGGGTTCCAACATCCAAGGTTTAGTCCCCTTCACTCACATAAGCCAGGGCTGAGCAGTGTTCTAGAAACAAACAAACAAACAAAACATGTTCAGCATGACTTCCAAATAGATTGCAAAAAAAAAAAAAAGTTCATGAAGAATGAAATGGGAGACAAAGTTGAAAAGGTGAGTTGTCTTCATATTGTGGAGTGTCTTAAATTGGAGCATGAGGATTGTGCTTAATTCTGTAGGCAAGGAGAAACCATAAAGGCTTTGGTTAAGGGACTGACCCAACAACACTAAATTGACCATTTCATGCTCACATTCTTTTACATATCCAATCATATCTTACCTGCTCATTACTGGAGCAAAGAAGAGGAAGAAGAGGAGGAGGAGAGGGAAAGAGGCTTAGGACCTGTGAGAAAGGGTGATAGGCAGCAAGACCTTGATTCCAGTGAAATGTTTTCTTGGGCATCATCTTTCCCTTCCTAGCTGGGTGGATAAGTGGAGTTCCTTGGGAGTGTTTTTCTTGGGTACTTGTATTGGATTTCAACTAAAAACACAGGATATTGGTATGGATCTTCATGGTCTAGGTTGAATTACAGTCCACACCCCCAAACTTCCTTGGTTACATTTTACTCAGCCCATTTAACTCTTCAAATACCTACCAAGAGAGGTTCTGAGAACGCTGAAGCTGGATAGGCCTCCAAGGTCAGCTAAACCACCATGTTCACTTACTCTCAGGGTTCTGTGAAGAAATGAGGGTGAGTGAATAACTCAGAGGATGCAAAAGCTGAATGCACTGTTGACTCTCTGAAACCCTACAGAGCAGCCCAACATAATTCTAGTTCTTGTTGCCATGCAACTATTCACAGTGACCACTTCTGCTTTTCCAAAATAAACCAGTTGGCATAAGAAGTTATATGGTCACCACAAGTAGAGCTTTCCTATATGTGGGCCCCAGAGTGAAGACACTCATGGGAAGAGAGCAACTATGAGTTGCTCTTAGAGTTACTATGGGAAGGGCAGGTGGAGTCTGTGAAAGCCGACAAGCTTATCTACTGATAGTTTCTCTAAGTCGTTCCCCCTCCCAATTTGTGATTATTAGTGATTTACAAGATTCTGAGATTATAGGATATAGTTCCACATCACCAAATTTCTGTGCTTTTGGAGGGTGGGGGTCCACCCTCCCCATGATAACCACCATAGTTCTCACAAAGTCTTAGAGACAGTTTGATTACTTCTGTTTATTTTATTTCTATTTATTTTGTTGTACATTCTTTTGAAGCAACCTCCCTGAAGTTAGGGAGTTGGGGGTTCAAACTGGGATCCTTGTGTCAGTCCTTATGCTTTATACTATGTGTGTTTAACCCAGTGCACTACCATCCAGCCCCCTTCAATTTTTTTAATCTTTATTTATTTATTGGTTGGAGATAGCCAGAAATAGAGAGGGAATGAGGATGATAGACAGGAAAAAAGACAGAGAGACACCTGCAATACTGCTTCACCACTTGAAAATCTTTCTCCCTGCAGATGGGGACCAGGGGCTCAAACCCAGGTCCTTGTGTATTGTAACATGTGCTCAACCAGGTGCACCACCACCTTCACTTTTTTTATTGTTTTATTTTTCTCGTGTTAAGCTATATAATCTCTTTGTAAATGTTTGATATCAATTTCTTGCCAGTTGTGTGATGTGGAAATACCTCTTTCCCAATTACTGGGTTGTCTATTTATTCTTGTATAGTTTATTTTCCATGTGTAGAAAGTGTCTATACTTTCTCAGTCAGCAGAGAGGAAGGTTAGATTGCTCTAGCTTAGGGGTCTGAAAAGAATATTGAAGTCAAATATAGGACTGACTTGAAAATGTTGGACAGAATGACCTAGAGGACCTGGTTTTTTCCCTCTGAGTCTCCGGATATCTCCCCTTCCTCTTGCTGGTCCAGTCCCAGGGACAATGTGTGGTGCTACCCTGTGCTGGTTGAGGTTCTGCGCTTTGGAGCACATTTTCCCTCTGCTGGAACATACTACCCCCACTCCCACATCACACACACACACGCTTGCGCGCGCACACACACTCACTCCACCCTCCTCCATTGTCTATCCGATAAATTTGCACCCACTGATCCTTTCAATACTGCAACTTCAACTCCCCTGTCCCCTCACTTCCCCAGGAGGTGGATCTGAGCTTCTTCACAGTTTTTTTCCCCCCTCCAGGGTTATCATTGGGGCTTAATGCAAGCAGTACAAATCCACCACTCTCAGTGGCCATTTTTTCTTTTTTTTTTTTCCTTTTCTTTCTATTTTACTTTTGATACAGATGGAAATTAAGGGGGGTGTGTCAGGTGGTAGAGCAGTGGGTTAAGCACACATGGCATAAAAGCGCAAGTACCAACTTAAGGATCCTGGTTTGAGCCTCCGGCTTCCCACCTCCAAGTGAGGGTCACTTGACGAGCGGTGAAGCAGGTCTGCAGGTGTCTATCTTTCTCTCCCCTCTTTGTCTTCCCTTCCTCTCTCAATTTCTCTCTGTCCTATCCAACAACAATGACATCAATAACAACAACAATAATAACCACAACAGTGATAAAACAAGCAGGGCAACAAGAGGGGGAAAAAATTGCCTATAGGAGCGGTGGATTCATGGTGCAGGAACTGGGCCCCAGCAATAACCCTGGAGGCAAAAAAAAGGTGAAAAAAGAGAAAAGAAGAGAAGAGAGAAGAAAAGAAAAGAAATTGAGAGTAGAAGGAGAGATGGAGAGAGAAAGAGAGACACCTGCAGACCTGCTTCATCACTTGTGAAGCGCCTTCCTGCAGGTGAGGAGTAGGAGCCTGAAACTGGGTCCTTGTACACAATGCTGTGTGTGCTTAATTAAGGAGTGTGCCAGCACCCACCCCCCTGTTCTTAGTCTTTTGAGTCTCTAAGTATCTTATATCCTTTTTCTCTCCTGGCTTCCACTCACACTGTATACTGGCTCAGGTTTGGCCCCACCATCCTGTGCTGTGCTCTTGCCCTCTCCCCCTCTGTCTCTCTGTCTCTGCCTCTATCTAAAAAAAACTGACCTGGAGCAGTGAAGCCCTCATGACAACAAAGCAAACATTGTTTGCTGTTGTTACTTAATTTGATAGGACAGAGAGAAATGGAGGGGAGAGAAAGAGATAGAGAGACGCTTGCAGCACTGCTCCACCACTTGTGAAGCTCCCCCTGCAGGTGGGAATGGGGAGCTTGAACCCAGATCCCTGTGCATGGCAGTGTGTGTGCTTAAGCCAGTGTACCACCACTCATCCTCTAAAATCAAGCGTTCTAATGGGCTGGATTTCTTCACCAGCTCCTTCCCCTCTCAGACAGCAGGCAGCATGGGGGCCAGGGCTGTCCCTGAATGCTGAGCACATCCACTGGGAAAATGTTCACTGGGCATTGGAATATTTCAAGCCCTCCGTTGTGGACACCCAGCAGTGCACACAACAGTCTCACTGCCCCTGGTCCTGCAGCCCATCCTATAAAGGCCACAGCCAGGGGATCTTCCTCACACACACATGTGCCTTGCACACACATGTTCATACCTTCTAAACTGGACAGAGGGACCTACTGAGAACCTTGGGCTCCTCTCTAGAAACCCAGCACTCAAAACAAATTGGTCTTTTCCTATGCAGTTTTTTTCTGAATTTAGAGAAGGAATTTTTGATCTATTTTAAAACAGGGAAAGGGAAGTCTGTAAGGCTGAACTATCTATCAGTGCTGGCAAGTGACCTGGCTGGTCTCCTGGGAGAAACCCTGTGCTATGGGCCCCACCTCCTATTGCCTCACCTGAGGTAGGGGGCCAAGAGCAAAGCCTGACCTTGAACTTTCAGTTTCCCACTAGCCCCAGCGTTCACCTAGTAGGGCTACTCTGTGGGACAGAGAGTCAGAGAGGCAGGTGGTGTCAGTGTCCAGCACCAGGCAGGGTCTTTCCCAGGCTCAGCTTCAAGACCCAGAGATTGAGCAGAAGCTGTATGCCTTCTGTGGTGAGGAGGGCCCTGCTCAAAGTGATCTGTGCAGTTCCTGGAGTGGGGGCAAGACTTACATCTGGGACTAAGCAACGTGCCATTTTCTGGAGCCTGGAAAAGATGTGACCACAGAAGCAAAAGGGGGTGGGGGCTGAGTGGCAGCAAAACAGAGTTTTATACCTGAGGTACCAGAGGTTCCAAGTTGAAGACATCACCATAAAGCGGAGCTGAACAGAGCTGGGGGGAGAGAAAGGTGCATGGAGGGGGTGGGGAGATGGATGAATAAGAGAGAGAGGAGGGAGTCGAGCTGCTCTCACAATACTGTAAGCCAGGGCTGGGGAAACCACTCAGTATTAGAGCATGGAATTTTCATGCTTGAGGACTCAGAAGCCCCAGGCTCAGTCCCTAGTCCTTCCACATGCCAGATATGAGCAGTACTTTGCTATCGCCTTCAAAACTCCGCAGATTAATTAGTAAGTGGTGCCTAGGACTATGTAGCACTAATGCCTGTGAGAAGTCCCAGGTCTGATATCAGCTCTCCACAGTGCTGGGGCTGAGCAGTGCTCTGACCTCTCTAGCTCATTAAATTAAATAAATAAGTCTATTTTTAAAGGTACAGTGAAATTACACTTTTAAAAAAAGTGGATAAATCTTTTTAGAAAAAGATTATTTTTTTTTAAATTCTTTATTGGGGAATTAATGTTTTACATTTGACAGTAAATACTATAGTTTGTACATGCATAACATTCCCCAGTTTCCCATATAACAAACAATACAACCCCCACTAGGTCCTCTGTCATCCTTTTTGGACCTGTATTCTCCCCCACCCCCCAGAGTCTTTTACTTTGGTGCAATACACCAACTCCAGTTCAGGTTCTACTTGTATTTTCTCTTCTGATCTTGTTTTTCAACTTCTGCCTAAGAAGGAGATCATCCCATATTCATCCTTCTGTTTCTGACTTATTTAACTTAACATGAATTTTTCAAGCTCCATCCAAGATAGGCTGAAAACAGTGAAGTCACCATTTTTAATAGCTGAGTAGTATTCCATTGTACATATATACCACAACTTGTTAAGCCACTCATCTGCTGTTGGACACCTGGGTTGTTTCCAGGTTTTGGCTATTACAAATTGTGCTGCTAAGAACATACGTGTACACAGATCTTTTTGGATAGGTCTGTTGGGTTCCTTAGGATATATCCCCAGGAGAGGAATTGCAGGGTCATAGGGTAGGTCCATTTCTAGCCTTCTGAGAGTTCTCCAGACTGTTCTCTACAGAGGTTGGACCAATTGACATTCCCATCAGCAGTGTGGGAGGATTCCTTTGACCCCACAACGTCTCCAGCATTTGCTGCTGTTACCTTTTCTGATGTATGACATTCAGGACTGAAAAAGGACTGAAATGGTATCTCATTGTTGTCTTTATTTGCATTTTTCTGACAGTCAAAGACTTGGAGCATCTTTTCACGTGTTTCTCAACCTTTTGGATTTCTTCTGTGGTGAATATTCTGTCCATGACCTCTCCCCATTTTTGGATGGGGTTATTTGTGGTTGAGTTTGGCAAGCTCTTTATATATTTTGGTTATTAAACTTTTGTCTGACGTATGGCATGCAAAGATCTTCTGTGAGGGGTCTCTTAGTTTGGGTAGTGGTTTCTTTTGCTGTGCAGAAGCTTTTAATTTGATGTAGTACCATAGATGTATTATACTTGCCTTAGTCTTCTTTGTAATTGGACTTGTTTCATTGAAGATGTCTTTAAAATTTATGAGGAAAGAGTTCTGTGAATATTTTCCCCTAAGTATCTCATAGTTTCTGGTCTAACATCCAAGTCTTTGATCCACTTGGAATTTACTTTTGTATTTGGTGAAATATAGTGGTTCAGTTTCATTCTTCTGCAAGTTTCAACCCATTGTTTCCAACACCATTTGTTGAAGAGACTTTGCTTTCCCCATTTAATAAGAAAAAGATTATTTTTAAATACTTTGTTTACTTTATTTTAATGAGAGAGAAAGAGAGAGAGAGATACAGAGAAAGACAGAGAGAGACAAAACTTAGAGCACTGCTCAGCTCTGGATTATGGTGGTGCCGGCGATTGAACCTGAGATCTCAGAGCCTCAGACATGAGAGTCTTTTGCATAACCATTATGCTGTCTCCCCAGCCCCCAAAAAAGATTATTATAAATCAGTCTCAGGTCCCCACCAGCCCTCACTCCTTAGCTCACTGTTTCACTCTTTCACCCTAATTGACTGATGTGTTTAAACCAACCTCCCCATCCCATTTCAGAGAATTTCTTCTTCTTTCATTTGGATGTTTATAACAGTTTTGGATAGTCCTGTTGAACCTCATCTCAACCTCTACCACCTCCTTCATTACATATGAACACTCTTTTTAAATTTAATTTAAAAATTTTTTAGGACAGAAATAAATTGAGAAAGGGGATGGAGACACCTGCAGTACTGTTTCACCACTCATGAAGGCTCCCCCCCCCACCCCCCATGCACAGGTGTGGGTTGGGGGCTTGAACCCAGGTCTTTGCTCATGGTTACCTGTATACTCAATGGGGTGCACCATCACCTGGCCCCAAATATGAATACTTTTTAGGGTAGAGAATTGGGGTAAGTCATGGACACACAAAGGCCTAAAGACCAGGAGAGGAGTTGCTCCTCTCGGGGGTGGGGGGCTGGACTCCACAGAAGGCCAGTCTAGCTGCTCTGCCCTTGGACCCTGGAAGGTCTGTGGCCCCCAACTCTGAACCTCTCTCAATTCAAAGCAGATAAGGAGCTACCGAAAAGAGAGAGACGGTGACTCAGAGGTGGTGGAGAAATGCCAGGTAACCTGAGCCCTGAAACCCAGGCTACTCACCCACAGATTGGTGTGGTTCTGCCCAGGCCTCTCTCCAACCAGCCCCAGCACTGCTGCTTCCCAGAGCACACTGCTTCCTCCCACTGCCACCCCCTCTACCTCCAGGGCACACCACTTGCCCTTTTGCTTCCCGGGGTCACTGCCTCCTCTGTGGGCACATCAGTTCACTCAAGTAAGCCTGAGTGTAAGGAGTCAAGTGGTTTCAAGGGAGGGAGGCAGGAGTGTTGTGGAGTGAGGGATCCAGAGCTCCATTCTAAAATGCATATCAGAAGCATGGTGGGAGACCCCTGGACTCTAGCCCCTCACACTCCAGTCCAGGAAATATGACAAAAATTCAGAACAGTAGTGGACGCAGTGGGGCACAGGCACGCAGGACTGCCACCCATAGAGCGGCAGCTGATCTCCTGGGCAGCAGCAGACTGAGAACCTTTCCTCCACCCACCTTTCCACTAAGAAAGTTCTCCACAGTGGGTGGGGTACAGAGAAGGATGGTGAGCACCTAGTACAGAGGATGCCCTAAACACATTTGCTGAGTAGAGGAGTGATTAAAACCAGAAACACACAAAAAGGGGAGGGTGACTAAGGAGGTAGGAATTGAGAGTGGGTAGAAATTGAAGACAAACGGAGGTGAATGAATGATTGAAGGGAGGGGTCTGCGTCAGAGCAGAGAATGTATGCTTGTAACTCTTGAATCACGACCACCTAGCTCTAAGGACAGCCTCTGCCTAGCCCATGCCTCAGTTTACATTGTCTGGTCACACTACCTTCAAGGGTTAAGACTCTGGGCACAAGGATGCTGGTCTCCTAACTGGAGGTCCCCTGCAGATACAGAAACTGGGATTAAATGAGATGGAGAGACATTGCCAAGGTCAGGTGAATAGGAGTACAGTAGCCTCTCCAGGTCAGGCTCTGGTCCTGGCTTGCGGGTAGTAAGAGGGAGCTTTCCTGCTCCAGGACTGGGTGAGGGCCAGGACACACTAGCACAGGGAACCAGTTCCACCCGACCTCTGGGGCCTCCCTGTAAACAAACCCAGCCCCCACCTACACTCCCACAGCCTCTTCTAACCTCTCTCCTCACCTCTCCAGGGACTCTCTGATCCACCTAGCTGCTTGATACCACCACTACCCCCACCACTGGTTTGTTTTTTGTTTTGTTTTTTGGAAACACTCATTTACTCAGACTACTTGAATCACCTTAGAAAGCCAATTTATTTTTTTTTCTTTCTCTCTCTCTCTCTTTTTTGGTACTTTGGTTGACAGATATTCAAACCACAGAGAGAGACTGGCATGATAAGACATGTCCTAGGCTCCTTAGAAGCTGGAGAAAGCTTCTATCAAGCATGAGGCAGCTTGGTTAAAGAAAAATTAACGATTAAGAATATGTATGCCTCTTACACATAAGAGACCCAGAAAATTCTGAGTCAGTCATCACATACAACTTCGGTTTATTTTATTTTATTTTACTTTATTTTATTTATTTATTTTCCTCCAGTCACTGGGGCTTAGTGCAGGCACTAGAATCCACCACCACTACTGGTATCCATCTTTTTCTTTCTTTCTTTTTTTTTTTTGCATTTTCATTTGATAGGACAGAGAGTAATTGAGAGGGTGGGGCCAGGTAGTAGCACAGTAGGGTAAACACACATGACACGAAGCACAAGGACTGGCGCAAGGATCCAGGTTCGAGCTCCTGGCTCCCTACCTGCAGGAGGTCACTTCACAGGCGGTGAAACAAGTCTGCAGTTGTCTACCTTTCTCTCCCTCTCTCTGACTTCCCCTCCTCTTTCCATTTCTTTCTGTCCTATCCAACAACAACGATGGCAATAACAACAACAAGGGCAACAGAAAGGAAAAAATTGGCCTCCAGGAGCAGTGGATTCATAGTGAAGACACCGAGCTCCTCCAGAGATAACTCTGGAGGCAAAAAAACAAAAAAAGAAAAGAAAAGAAATTGAGAGGGGAGGGGTAGATAGAGGGAGAGAAATATAGACACCTGCAGAAGTGCTTCACCACTTATGAAGCGTTCCCCACTGCAGGTAGGGAGCAGGGGCTCAAACCCTGGTCCTTGCGCTTAGTACTATGTGCCTTTAGCTGGGTGCACCACCTCCAGGCACCATTTTATTATATTTATGTGGTCATCACAAGGCTTTTACCGCTCTCAGATGACTTTTTCAGACATGAAGAGAGAGAGACACAGAGAGAAAGAGCATGCAAAAGACACCACAGCACTGAAGCTTCTTCCACTGTGATAGGGGCTGGTCCGGCAAAGCAGACACACACACACCATCAGGTGAGCTATCCTGCTATTTCAACATCTTTTTTTATATTTATTTATTTATTCCTTTTTGTTGCCCTTGTTGTATTGTAGTGATTATTGTTGTTGTTATTGATGTCATTGTTATTGGATAGGACAGAGAGAAATGGAGAGAGGAGGAGAAGACAGAGGTGGGGAGAGAAAGACACCTACAGGCAGACCTGCTTCACCACTTGTGAAGGACACCCTGCAGGCAGGGGCCGGGGGCTCAAAACTGGGCCTTTACAGTGATCCTTGCACCTCGTGCTGCCTGCACTGAAGCCACTGCACTACCGCCTGACTTCCTTCAACATCTTTTTCAAAGAGCTCAGTTAACTCAAAGGACTTTAGGGGAAAGAAAGGAAGCGTCAATTACCTTTAAACATGAAACTCTGGAGAAGGAGGGCAGGAAGAGGTTAGAATAGGGGCTCTGGGATGTGGTACATGATGGTAGAAAAGGACCAAGTTGGCAGTGAGAATGCTTTGCAGACAGCTATCATGGGGAAACAAGAAATTCTATCTATGTGTTAACAACTGTAATCCATTAACCACCACCACCCCCCATTTTTTTTAAAGAAATAACGAAGGGGAGGCCTGGGTGATGGCACAACTGGTTGAGGGCACATGTTACAGTGCACAAAGACTCAGGTTCGAGCCCCCAGTCCCCACCTGCAAGGGCAAAGCTTTGCAAGTGGTGAAGCACAATTGCAGCTGTCTGTCTGTCTGTCATCTTCTCTATCACCCACTTCTCTCTCGATTTCTGGCTATCACTATCCAATAAATAAAGATGATAAAAAAATTAAGAAACAGGGAGTCGGGCTGTAGCGCAGCAGGTTAAGCGCAGGTGGCACAAAGCACAAGGACCGGCATAAGGATCCCGGTTCGAACCCCGGCTCCCCACCTGCAGGGGAGTCGCTTCACAGGCGGTGAAGCAGGTCTGCAGGTGTCTATCTTTCTCTCCCCCTCTCTGTCTTCCCCTCCTCTCTCCATTTCTCTCTGTCCTATCCAACAACAACAACAACAATAATAACTACAACAATAAAACAACAAGGGCAACAAAAGGGAATAAATAAATAAATAAAATATTTTTTAAAAAATTAAGAAACAAAACAAAAACAACAAAAAAGTTATTAAAAAGGAAGAAAGAAAGAAAGAAAGAAAGAAAGAAAGAAAGAAAGAAAGGGAGGATAAGATAGCTAACAGGGGTTTTATAAAAGCAAAGACATGTAGACTTAAGTTCTGCCTTTGTCATACACCAGATCCTCTCTCTCTACCTCTCTAGAAAACTTCATATCGAAAGTATTCTCCACTCTGTCTCTGCCCCCCCCCCCCATGAAAAATCACTTTGTCGGAGATATATTTGGGGAGATAACAGACTTCTGTTCCTCAATAATGCTCAGTAAGAGTTGACTGGTGAGAGCAAGTGGGGGATGGGGGGTGGGGAGATGGTGCCTGGAACTCTAGCAGTCTGGGAAACCCTGTGTTTTGAGAAGTTTCTCAGTGGTTTTTCTCTGTGCAGTCTGAAAGCCCATGGCCCGACAGGAGAAGTACTTTTATGGTTCTGTTAGATGAGCGAGAGATGTTTGTTATTAGACCTTCATTTATACTCAGATACATGCAAAGGACTGCGGTCGGCTTCCAAGCCAAATTAAAATCAAGTCAAATCAAGTTAGTGGGTGGACTTGCCTTGGGGAAAGGGGACTCCAGCTGAAACAGGTTCATGAACCCCTTACCTTTGAAATTACTTTCCAGAAACGCAAGCATCAGCTTCTTTCAATAACAAGATGTGACTCAGTTCATTTCCAATCTAATTTTGGAGTGACTCTCTGAGAGCCATGAATAGACAAGAACAACTGTGTGACACGCGCTGGCACGCAGGTATCACGTGACTGTTGAATGGCTAGTCCTTTTTGCATGTGGCCTGCAAAGTTTGCACATTCAGTCACTTAGATGTTTCAACCAAAGGATAAAGAAAAACAAGAGGAATGGCCTTCAGCCATACTTCAAAGATGGCAGATATTGTTACAAGGCCATAACCAAAGTACCAGAACGTTTTAGAGAAGTCCTTTATCATTATTTTATATAGAGAGGCAGAGAGGAACTGAGAGGAAAGGAGGAGACAGAGAGGGAGAAAGAGAGAGGAACCTGCTTCACCTCTCTTAAAGTTTCCTCGGACAGATGGAGATCAGGAGCTTGAACCTAGGTCCCTGTGTACTGTAATGTGTGTGCTCTACTAGCCGTGTGCTACCCAGCCCCTGAGAGACTATCTTTTTTTTTTTTTTGAGACTATCTTAAACCAAGCTGCCAGTTATCAATGAATTATGACCATCACACCCATTGGAGACACTGACACCCTGCCCCATGCTATTCTCTTTTACTTTGGCAAACAGTAAACCCAGCTTTGTCTTATCAGCTGGTTGTGTTGGTTTTACTGGAGCCATAATTGATAGACTTCAAACAATATCCAGCCTATTACATCTCATCATTCTGTGGATTGTCTGGGCTCCAAGGTCAGCTCTTCAGCTCTTCTGCGGTTCGTTGACTGTGCTGCTGTGGAGGTGGGACTTCTCTAATGGCAACATCCAAGATGGCTCCATTCAGGTTCTGAGTCTTGGCAGTGATGGCTGGAAGGCTGGATTCAGCTGGGAGGCTGGGATGGCATGCCAGGGCCTGCCTCTCTCTCTCATTCCAATTTTTTTTCTATTAAATGTATGTTATTTTAATGTAATGAAATGTACAGAGGGAAAGAGAGAGAGATATCAGAGTACTAATTGACTCTGAATTATAGTGGTTATCAAGATTAAATCTATAATCTTGGAGTTTCAGGCATGAAAGTCATTTGCAGAACCACTGTGCTATCTCCAGAATTCTGCATTTCAGTATTGTCTTTAACAATCTGTTTAAAGACGCACTGCGAGGGGATGGACCCAGTCTTTTCATATATGCAACTCATCTTATTATTATTATTCTATACCTATAAAAAGAGAAGAGGAGAAGGAGAGATATCAAAGCACCCTTCCATCATTCATGGAGTTCTCTCGGTGCTGTATTTGGTGCTCTCATATGATGGTAGGAATTGAAGCCAGAGCCTGATGCAATGATACAGGTGTCTCTTCCTCATCTCTCTCTTCCTCTCGATCTCAGCCATAGGAAAAAAAAAAAAAAAAAAAAAAAAAAAGGACCACCAAGAATGGTGGAGCTTGGAAGGACCAGCATAAGGATCTCGGTTCAAGCCCCTGGCTCCCCATCTGCAGGGGAGTCGCTTCACAGGTGGTGAAACAGGTCTGCAGGTGTCTTGTCTTTCTCTCCCCCTCGCTGTCTTCCCGTCCTCTCTTCATTTCTCTCTGTCCTATCCAACAACGACAACATCAACAAAAACAACAACAATACAACAAGGGCAACAAAATGAAATAAATAAATACTAAAAAAAAAAAAAAAAAAGAATGGTGGAGCTATGTAGACACCAATCCCCAGTGTCAGGGAGGCGGGTGGGGGGTACCTAATCACATTACAGAGCATTTAGAGAATGAGAACACACACACAGTTTCCTGCTCTAATGCAGATGCTCTGTGGTTCCTGTGTGTCCTCTCCCAGCCTTGCTCTATGAGTGGACTTAGGAAGCCGCTCAGAAACAAGGGCTTTGCGGAGCTGACTATTACCTTGTCAGCAGAGGACTGACTTCCCAGCTGGGAAAAGCAGAGTCATGATCATAGACGATGGAAAGGGCAGTGTGAATAACCTCCTGGTACTGTGTGGCAAATGAGTCTCTACATGGGTTTCTGAGGTGGTACCTGCAGGCAGAACAGGAAAGGATGGAGAGAAAAGAGGGAGGATGGAGTACAAACACAGACAGAGCTTGCTTGGGATGCAGGGTGGGAGGCTGCATGCGTAATGTAATTGCAAGCATTGTTCTTCTTGTCCAGCAGAGCTTGACTGAACACCTACTGGGTAGTGGACATTGTAACGGGCATGCAGATGAATGCAGACATGGAGGACAGCTCATGGGCTTGTGTGATGGGAGAGATGATGTCACAACTGCCAATGACAGCATGGCACAACAGATAAGGGTTGAATAAGAAAGGAGTAGGGAGTTGGGTGGTAGCACAGCAGGTTAAGCACACGTGGTGCAAAGCGCAAGGACCAGCAGAAGGATCCCAGCTGGAGCCCCCAGCTCTCCACCTGCAGAGGAGTTGCTTCACAGGTGGTGAAGCAGGTCTGCAGGTGTCTATCTTTCTCTCCCCCTCTCTGTCTTCCCCTCCTCTCTCCATTTCTCTCTGTCCTATCCAACAATGATGACATCAATAACAACAATAACCACAACAACAATAAAAAACAAGGGCAACAAAAGGGAAAATAAATTTTAAAAAATTTTTAAAAAGAAAGGAGTGGCTGGGGAGACAATATAATGATTATGCAAAAGGCTTTCATGCCTGAAGCCCTGAGGTCCGAGGTTCAATCCCCAGAACCAACATAAGTTAGAGCTGTGTCTTTCTCTCTGTGTCTCTCTCTCATTATGATACATAAATTTTAAAAAAAAGAATAAGGACCATGGGAGTTGGGTGGTAGCACAGCGGGTTAAGCCTAGGTGGTGCAAAGCGCAGGGACCGGCATAAGGATCCCGGTTCGAGCCCCCCGGCTCCCCACCTGCAGGTAAGTCGCTTCACGGGCGGTGAAGCAGGTCTGCAGGTGTCTATCTTTCTCTCCTCATCTCTGTCTTCCCCTCCTCTTGACATTTCTCTCTGTCCTATCCAACAACAACGACATCAATAAAAACAACAAGAGCAACAAAAAGGAAATAAATAAATTATTATTTATAAAAAAGAATAAGGGCCAGAAAGTAGCAGGTTCAATCCTCTGGTCTCCCTCTGCAGAAGGGAAGCTTCAAGAGCAGTGAAGCAGATTGTAGATGTCTCTCTTCCCACCCATCCCCCAGCCCCTCTTGATTTCTCTCTGTCCTATCAAATTAAATAAATAAATAAATAAATATTTTTCAAAAACTCTTTGAAATAATAAAAAAAAAGCAAAAATAGTTTTGGGGAGGTGTGGGTGGGGGTGAGGGTTTAATGGGCTAGGACCTAGGCCATATTGTCCCTGGGAAAAGAAGACTAGAGCCAGGTTCAGGGAAGGCTGAGTGGAGAGGGCAGGGAATGACAGGGATTGGGAGACTAAAGAGTTGGCAGGATGACACTGAGAACATGAAAGGTTTTTTTTGTAAGGAAAGAGGACCCATAGTTTGGCAAGGTGTGGTAAGGCAGAGACTGTCCTCAGTCCCCAGCAGTTCCTAGACACAACACCCATGATCCCCAGTCAGATGTACACCCCAGTTCACTGTGTCATATTTCCCAGTACAGGAAGCCCTCAACTTTATCCTCCCACCTGTTCCCCTCTCCATTTACATCTGGGATGGGAAAATGAAGTGACACCAATCCAACAGGTTCAAAGAAAGGCAGAAAGGGAGACCAGGCAATGAAAAGGCTCAGAGACTACAGCTAAAATGACATTGATTTAGGACAGAGTAGAGTAAGTCTCCAGACTGGTGTAGTGGCAAGGCTAGGAAGTGACCCATCAGATGAGGGAAAGCTCAGAGTTGAGATCTGGACCCCTGGCTGGAGGTTGTAGGCTAAACACAAAAACTTAACTTATTGAAGTTCCAGTTGAACCCAGTCCAACATCAGACTGGAAGCTGGTTTGCTATATTATCTTAAGATGATTGATTGTTTGAAACCAAAAGTCTATTTCTAAACCTGTAGGTATGTATAAATATAACCTCAGACTCTGAGATGTTTGATAAAGGAACTGTGTGGATATTTGAGGCAAGAACATTTTCAGTTCTCTTTCTAAAATTCTTCCCAGCATTAAACTGTTTCAAAATGTTGCTTCTTCTTCAGAGAAATACTCCCTGCTTTGCACTTAAATGGAAATCCTTAACAACTCACATCAGAGTAGTCTATAGAGTTCTGGAGCTTGTCATATTTTATGCTTCCTCTCCAACCTGGCCACCCCATCATGCTCTCCCCCACTCCAAACTCCAGCTAAAGAGAAAAACACAACTAAGTCTTTGGTTTCTGAAAGTTTTAGAGGCTTATTTTCTTCTTTCAAGCACTAATAGTCCATTCCATAATTACTTTATCATGTACTCAGGCAACTATCTATCTGGTTCTGCTCAATTCGATCTGTATGAAACTAATTTTATAGGCCCTAACAATATTACGGGACTCAGGAAAGAATAACTTTGTGGGGCTAGGAAGACAACAGTGGTTCTTGAAAAAAAAAAAAAAAAGGCTATTTCATGCTTGAGGCACCAGATCCCAGGTTCAATCCCCAGCATGACCATAAGTCAGAGCTGAGTTGCTCTCATCTCTCTACATCTTTCTCTCGGTATCTTTATTATTAAAATAAACAAATAAAACACATATTTTTAAAAAGAATAACTCTCTGTACTCAAAAGTATTTGTTTACCACAGGTCTAGGGTGTGGGAAACCTTCTTTTAAGTTTTGTATCCCATTCTGGACTCCAGTTATCAACTGAGTTGTCACTGGAATGACGGAATACTTTCGTGGGGCTATGGATGTGCATAGAACTTTGGTGCATGGGCATGGTGTGGAACTAGCCCCTATAAAATTATAAATCATTATTAAATCACTTATAAAAACAAATAACTATATACGAATTAAAAGAAAAGCCTTCAGCACTTTTCTACTGACTTTGACTCCTAAATGATAAATTCAGTGTTTGCTTCTAAAAGTAGTCTGACATTGCCTTTTGCCTTCTTCTCACCCTATTAAGGAATAATATTCCTGTTTTACATTTTGATGTCTTAGAAACAGGTGCTATAGCTAAGAGAAGAAAGTGACAGAAGAGAAATTACATAGTAGAAGATGTGAAGTTTGGGGTGGAATTGTTTATCAATTGCAGTAATTCTCTCAGCTGTAGGTTTTTTGTAAGCTGAATTTATAAATCTCATATCTCACATTTATGAAAAAGTTGTGAAGCTAGTTTAACATGAAAATAGACCACATTTGTGAAAAACAAAATGGTTACTATTCTGTCCCTTAAATAGCACTGGTACCAGTAAGCGATACTTGCAGTTCTAAAAGGAAAAAAAAAAGTATTGATCTTGCTTGACAAAAGACAAATTAGAAGGGGAAACATATCTGGACTAGAAAAAATAGCTACTGTCATGTCTTATTATTAATTTAAACTCTATTCACTTGTGCTGCACTCAGAGCTCCTCTTGTTCTTACTATAAAGAAATATTTGTAGTATAAATAATACTGCAAGAACTATGTTTAACCTGCTTAAGAGAATACATTATTAAAATGAGTTTAAGGAATTAGTTTTATGAAAGCAGCGCTTTTGCAAAGAGACTATATGTCTTTGTAAATTCACTACCTTTCCACTTGGATATTTAAGATTCAGATTTTTTTTTCACTAGTTCCAGCTGACGTTCTTGTTTAATGAGATGAAGTCAGCTAAGTTTACTTAATTCAGAACATGAAGTAGTGGAATTACTCCTAGCTAGTTGAGGAAAATATGTTTTCTAAATAGAAAGAAGTTCTGATAACTAACAGATTGCATTTGCTTTTTAAAAAACTGTAGGGTAAAGAGGGAAGGTAGTGGCATTTCTAACTCGTTATTTTCCCTTCCGAGTAAGCTAACAAGACAGGAGAGGGTCTGAGTGGCAAAGCTGTGATCAGATGCTTCTGATGCAGTCTGCCTTTGATGTCACATAGTACACAGGACTGTCACTCACAGAGCAGATCTCCAAGAATCCCATGCATGGCTTGTTTGCATCTAACAGTAGAACCACAGTGCTTCACCTTCAGGCTGGTTTCCACATCTTGATCAGCAGATGAAAATAGTGGGTCATAAAGATGACCCTTTAGGTTCAAAATTTTGAAATATGCACAGTCTCATTCTTAGAGATACAGAGCATGTCTGAAACTGGAAAAGAGCCTTAGAAGCCTGCTGAGGAGACACACAGACCACAAGTTGAAAAGGACAGAGACTTCTCGTCTAATCTCACTGGCTGTGCCTCTAAGGAAACTGACCTCCTCAGGACTTAATGGAACTTGCTCAGCCAGGCTGTAACCAGTATTGGAAGCAGAATTCCCTCACTCCTCAGCTAGTTCTCTGATCACAGCAAGGTGACAGCTTGCTCAGAAAATATTAATCACATCAGATGATTAATCTTGAAAAGAACCATTTCACAGTAACTTTTCTTAAGTGAAATTTGATTGTCAATTTACTGTGCTAGCAATTTCCATGATTGGGGGGAAAAAAGGCTAATCTTAATTTGAAAGACCAAAAAGTTACCTTCTTTAGTACTGAATGAATACATGAAGTTCAGCAACTAAGGAAAAAATGGGAGTCCTTGCATGTGGGGTACAACCACAAGCAGATTCTGAAATGACTGCGCAGAACCAGAACTGGTGTTTTTGCTTAGTGTATATCACTTCTTTAGGATAGATGGCATGCACTGAGGGCTTCTGTCTCAAACACTGTTCTGGGGTGGGAGAGATAGCATAATGCCTATACAAAAGACTTTTATGCCTGAAGCTCCAAAGACCCAAGTTCAATCCTCTGTTCCACCATGAGTCAGAACTAAGCAATGCTCTGGACGACAAAACAAAGCACTGTTCTTTGTTTATTTATTTTATTTACTTTAAAATATTTTTAAATTTTATTTATTGGATAGAAACAGCTAGAAATCAAGAGAGAAGGGGGATGACAGAGAGGGAGAGAGAGAGAGATACCTACAGCACTGCTTCACCACTTGCAAAGCTTTCCCCCCCCCGCAGGTAGGGCCTGGGGGCTCGAACCTGGGTCCTTGCACACACATGAGCTCAACCAGGTGCACCACCACCTGGCCCCAAAAAACACTGTTCTTGATATCTTTTAAATAAGTGATCAGGCTTTATGGATATACCAAGACATTGTAACTGATTCTATTTACTTATTTATTTATTATTGGCTAGAGATAGAGAAATTGAGGGAGGAGGGGAGATTAAGGGGGAGAGAGACAGAGAGACACCTGCAGCTCTACTTCACCACTTGTGAAGCTTTTCCCCTGAAGCTAGGGAACAGGGTTTGAACCTGGGTCCTTGCTCACTGTAATGTGTGCACTTAACCAGGTGCACCACTGCCTACCCCACACACATACACCTTTTTTTTTTAATCACTGGAGTTTCACAGCTCTGCGTCGACTTGAACCTGGGACTTTGGGGCCTCAGGTATGAAAGTCTTTTACATAAACTTTATGCTATTTTCCTGAACCAAAACAATTTAAAAAAAAAATAACAATGGAGAGAGAAAAGTGGTAAAGAAAGAATCAGAGTATCACTCTGGCACCTGGATGCCAGGGTTCAAACTCAGGATCTCACACTTTTAAGTTTGAAGCTCTAACCACAATGCTACCTCCCAAGCTGCTCAACAGAATGAGACAGAGAAACTGAAGGAGAGAGGGAAAGATACCACATCACCCAAGCTCCCCCCAGTGCAGTGTGCTTAAACCTGGCAAATCAGGCACACTATTCAGGTAAGCTACCTTGCTGCCCATTTCTTGTTTTAAACAAATCTATTCATTTCACCCTCACCTAAAGTACTACCGAGTGAGTACTCGCTTACAAATGAAAACAGAAAACAGAGATGCAGATATTAAATAACTTTTTAAATTATGTATGTAGTAATGAGAGAGGGGGAGGAATAGAACCAGAGCATCACTCTGACCCATGTCATGCTAAGGATCAAACTTATGCTTGAGAGTTCAACTCTTCACCCACTGTGTCACCTCCTGAGCCTGCAAGAAGTGAAGTGATTGATAATGCATTCTCACCCATGGGCTACACTGCAGGATGATGAGAGTTGAAATCTCTCTCTCTATCTCTCTCTCTCCGCCCCCCCCCCCCCGACATTTTGTCTGGAAGCTCAAATGCAACCATGGTGAACTTCCTGAAATCTCTCCAAACTGGACCTACATATTTACCCACCACCATGCTTGTCTTCACCTTCCTTTTTCTACCTCTTCCTGTTGAACTCATCTTTCACCTCCTGACTTCCAGTGCCAACTATGAAAAACATAGCTGGCTTCCTCTCAGATCAGAATGAATCTCTCGCTTTTCAGGTGCCCATTGTTGAAACTTTTTTTTTTTAATTTTGCACTTAACACATGCCTGGACTGAGTCGCTTGAGCAGGCAGCTCCCTAGCTTAACTGAGAGCTCTTCCAGGTCAGGGGCTGTGTGGGAATTAGTGCTTTAAAAAATAGTTCTTGGGGGCAGGGGTAGATAGCATGATGGTTATGCAAAGAGACTCTCATGCCTGAGGCTCCAAAGTCGCAGGTTCAATCCCCTGCACCACCATAAACCAGAGCTGAGCAGTGCTCTGGTAAAAAAAAAAAAAAAGTTTTTTGGGGGGTGGGGGATGGTCCTGGCTCAACGCACATGTTACCATGGGCAATGACTTGGGTTCAAGCCTGGTCACTGCTGGAGGGAAGTGGAGTACTGGAGTGCGCCAGTTCTCTCTCCACCTTTCCCTTCCCTCTCTATCCGTCTCTATCCAATAAGTAAGTAAAATGATTAAAAATGTTTCTTCCTCAGTCAGAAACAAAAGGATGAATATGGGATGACCTCACTCATAGACAGAAGTTGAAAAACAAGATCAGAAGGGAAAACACTAAGCAGAACTTGGACTGGAGTTGGTGTACTTTAGCAAAGTAAAAGACTCTGGGGTGGGAGCGAGGGGGAGGGTTCAGGTCCTGGAATATGATGGCAGAGGAGGACCTAGTGGGGCTTGTATTATGTGGAAAACTGGGAAATGTTATACATGTACAAACTATTGTGTTTTGCCGTCAACTGTAAACCATTAACCCCCCCAATAAAGAAATTAAAATAAATAAAAATAAAAGTCCCCTGGTTCTAGCTTTCTATTTTTTTTTTTTTTTAAGGACTCTGGGCTCTGGGCTGATGCCCCTGCGGCTTCCCTACCTCCTCGCCCACCTCTGCCCTGGCCGGGCCCTGCGCTTGGCAGCCCCGCAGGCCGCCGGGGCCTCTGGTGCCCTGACACTGGCCTGGGCCCAGCTTCCCCTCTTGTGAGCAACGCGGCGAGCTGCCCCGGGAACTGGAAAAACACTGGCAGGCGGCCCCGCCCCCAGGCCCCGGCGGGCGGGCCGGGCGGCCGCGCTTCTGTGGCTCGGGCCTGCTGCTTGGGAGGCGCTGAGGGCCTGGGGCGGGGGGAGCGGGGGAGGCGGCCGGGCGCGGGCGGCTGCCGGCTTGTCAGCGGGAGCGGGCGCGGGCTCGTGTGTCAGCGGTTCTCCGCCGCCCCCAGTCCGCCCGCCCGCCGGGCCTCCCGGCCTCCCGCCTCCGCCCCCGCCGCCGCTCCCCCCGCGGCCTGGCAGGCTGCCGGCAGCACAGGCGGGGGTTCGAGCCGTTCTCACGACCTCTCAGGTTGCCTGAGCTCATCTGGGAGCTATTCATTTCCTGCCAGAAAGCAGCCGGGCCTGCTAAGCAAACCACCTTGGCCGCAGGGCCTCCGGGGTTGGCCCGCGCGGCCGCCCCGACCTGCTCCCGCCCGGCCGCCCGCCCCGCGGCCTCCCCGGAGTCCGGGCCGCCCCGGGGGCGCGCGGCGGGGGCAGCTCGGCCGCCCATCTGGTTGCACTTAGGGGCCGGGGAGGAAGCTCGCGGCGGGCTGCTGCTGGCCACGGGGTGTGGGAAAAGTTAATTGACTTTAATGACAGGTTTCCCGGGACGGTGGTAACGGGGGCGGCGGGAGGGGTTGGGCTCCATTTGATCCCCTGGGCCCCCATTCCAGAAACACGTGGGGTGCAAAGAGGCATGAGGAGGGGAGGGGGCAGGCTTCCGCGTCGCACTAGGTCGCCACCACCGAGAGGAGTCTTCTGTTTGCACGCCAGAGCACCCCCTGTGCCTTGGGTTCCCTTCCCGCGCCGGATGCAAATGGGGGCCGGGACCCCTGAGGGTCTCCATTGTGAAGCTAATACGCGGGGGGTGGCCGGACGGGGAGGTAGGAGTTGGGGCTCATCTCCCTGAGGCCCTCGGCGGGAGAGGGGGTGCACAGTGCGCCCCAAGGCCGTATAATGAACCCAAGCCCCGGAGAGCCCGGTGGGGAAGGAGAGCGGAGCAGGACTTGATGGAAAGCTTTTGAAGCTTCTCTCCCCTCCAACTAATTACGCCAGGAACAGCCGGGATGTAGGATGGCGCGGGGCCTTAGAAGTAGCCCCCACTCACTTTACAGACTTGGAAATCTTCCAGAGAAGGGAAATGACTCATCCAAAGTGACACCGTGAGTTTAGTGGCACAGTTGGGGCAAGAACTCGAACATTCCCAATAGAACTTACGTCTTTCTCCCATATTGTAGGCCAACTAATGCTTCCTCATCTAATAAGCCAAACCCAAATATCAGGAGAAAGAATCATTGCCAATCTACCAGTGACTTTCACAATAGCAAGTGTTTACTGCTTTTCCTTTATTCCGTTACCAACCCCCAGCTATGGGTATCTTTGAAGGGTATTAATACAACTTTTTATTTTCAGGTGTCCCTCTTCAAATTGGGAAAGGCAAAGAGATTTGATTTTTAAGTTGATGCAGCTAGTGTGTATGTGTGTATGTGTGTTTGAAAGTCCCTGAAAAGCAAACGCATGAACCCTGATTATTTCTATAAGGACAGTTGCAATTGAGGTGGTATCTTAATAGAAGACGTGTTAGTAAGTTTGTATTTAAATGGAGGGATAAAATAGGAAAGTGTTGATAAAGAGGGGTGCATGTGTGTGTATACACTTGGTGGTGGTTGGGTGGGTTGGAACACCTTTCACTACACAAAATGAGGCAAGCAGGAGCCAAATTTAAAAAAGCATCTTTTTAAACCTTGCCTCCTGGGGTCTGGAGGTATTTGAGTAGAAAGCTGAGTGCGGTCTGCTAGATCATTCCTGTGATAGAGCCCGAGCCTCACTGGCCCTGTGGGAAAGGCCAGCGCGAGGCGGGGGAGAGGTAAAGCTTTTGAAACAAGACAGAAAATCGTTGGCTTTATCTTTGTTAGGAAGGCTTCAAAGATTGATCTCTCCCGCCTCATCCTTCTCCTCCCAGAAGCCGGTCTAAAAGAAGGAGGGGGGTGGGGGGGGAGAGCCTAGAGGAGGCTGGCGGGAGGGGCCGGCCGGGGAGGACTGGCCGGCCGTGGGGGAGGAGGGAGCGCCGGCCAGACCCACAGCGCGGCTGATGTGTCTGGTCTCGCAGGGCTCGTGGTTTTCATTTCCCCAACACCTGGATGCAGTCAAACACCTGGCCAAATCTGACAAAATCTGACAAGCCTTTGTGATGGGATTTGGAAGAAATTCCCTGCAGATCCTGGCACAGTTTAAAGCTGTCCGCTTTGAGTTAGGACTTGTTAAGGAGGGTTATGTGAGCTGAAACCCGAGACAACCCTTTTTGCTTCTATCTGGAGCCCACATCTTGCCTGGAAATGGGGCATGACCAAGCGGAGGGGTCGCTTGCTGTTTGTATTAAAAGGGGAAGATGGCCTGTGTGCCTGCCAGCAAGGCCCCCACATGCTTTCTCTATTAGAGCCAAACACAGAAACTTATCAAAAACATATGTCTGGTGTTAATCATCTGGCCTAGGGCTCCACTTGGGAGTCTAACTAGCTGTCCCTTGGCAGAAGGAATCTGTTGACCTTCTCAGCTTGCTTGAAGAGGGTGCAGAGAGGCATTTCAAAATGTTGGATGCTGGTGCAAGGGAACATTTAACTGCTCCCAAGGATTGGCTAATTAAATGATGACTCCAAACATTTGGAAGGCTGGAAGATGCAGCTGCTTAGAGCTCTGGCTTTGGAAGCTGCTGAGCTGGGTGCTGGGGGGTGGAGTGTGTGCAGTGGCTTCTCATTCCACCTTTCTCAGGAGGGAATTGCCTCCCAACCAACCTAAGGAAAAACTGAAACCCTAATTTAGGGGATTGACATATAAATTGACCAGGCAAGTCCCCTTAGATGAGCTTTTGCAAATCACATGGCATTTGGTTCTAGGGGGGTGTCCCGTAAATTTTTTTTTTTTTAGTGTTCTTTCAATAACAAAAGAACCAATTCCTGAATTGTAATTCAAATTCAGCCAAGGTTTTTACATATTCTGAAATAATTATTTCAGAGACATAAACATGTTTACTTTTTTCTTTTATTATATTTTCTCAAACTTCCCCAAAGGAAGCTTTTAAGAGCATTTTTCAAACGTCTTTGGCATCACATAAAAAAAGGAATCTCGTGTAAAAAACGAAATGTCATCCCAACTTTTATAATACAAAGGCGCAATCCAATATGAACATATAAAATATATACAAATATAGTGCATGGTCAGTCACTTAATACAACTCTACAAAAAAAGTAACTTTAGAAATAAAAAAAAAAGTAATCATTGAATCACAATAGTCCTCTCCTCTCCCACAGTTTTGCTTAGTGTCCCAAGGGAAGAAAGTGTTTGGGGGCCCAAGGGGCCCCATAGTGGTCTGAACCCCTCAGTTCCGCCACGGCCTCCACATGGAGTCCGCCGTGAGCGAGGGGCCGCTGGAAGGCGACACTGCGTTGGGGCCCACGGAGGAGCCGCTGTTGCTGGTGTAGACGGGGATGACAGGGCCGCTGTGAGCGAAGGCCCCGTTGGGGATGAGGAAAGCAAACTGGCCATCAGGCGCCGGCACCACCTGGAAGCCGCCGAACACCTTGGCGGCCTCTCCAGCAGGGCTGCCCAGTTTGCAGGGCGCGCCGCCGGGAGGGGGCGCCGCGCCCCCGGGGATGGGCACCAGCGGCGGTGGCGGTGCGAAAGGCGCGTGCTGTGGGCCTCCGGGTCCGGGCGGGGGTGGCGGCGGCGCCTGCAAGGCGGGGTGCGGCTGCCCCTGGTAGGTCATGGCGTTGATCTGGGTCATGCAGTTGGCCAGGTGGCCAAGCAGCCGGGTGCGCACCTCGGTGTTCACGCCCTCGCACGTGGACAGGAAGCGGGTCACCTCGTTCATGCACTCGCTGAAGCCGGCACGGTACTTCCCCAACACGCTAGGGTCTGTGCTCAGTGCGGCTGCAGGGACGGAGGAGACAGAGCGATTACAGAATGGCTTGGGACAGGAGGTCACCTCTTCCCACCGTGGGAGATCTCCGTGAGGTGCCTCCCTCGCCCTCCACTCAGGAACTGCCTCTAGCAAGGAGAGGTGGGTTTTGGAAGACCAGTCCTCTCTAGACTAGTTGGGCGGAACAAGCCGGATCGCTTCATTTAAATCGAGCGCAGCCTCGGTTCACCCCACGGCACCGCCGGCACCCTACCCCCCTACCCCGGCCTCCCAACTCTACGCGCGAAGTGACCTTGGGTAATGTCCTCCCCCCTGGGGCGCCCCATTTTCCCTTTGCCATGGGGGAGGGGCGCGTGCTAAGCCAGATGAACCCCCCCCCCCCCGGGCTCCACGCAGCTCCAAACCACCGCAGTGCTCAGGTCGTTCACCCCTCCATCCGCTCTACCCCCCCACCCCCACCCCCAACACACACACCGCCAAGCCGCTTGCTGCCCTCGCTGCTACAACCTCTCTCCCTCCCTTTCCGGAACAGTAACAACTTGGAGTTGTGGCTATAAATAAGCCCCAGACCGTGGGAACGCCAGGGTGAGCCAAGGCAGTAAAATGTAGCTGAATGCCTCTCACTACCGCGGGGCGGAAGTCTGGAAGAAATCACCGCGGGGCGACAGGGGCGCCCGCGGAGGGGACATGGCCAGCCGCCCTTACCCGTCATCTGCGCTCGCTGCAGGTTGCGGAGGTGCTTCACTGTCATCTCCAGAATGTCCGCCTTCTCCAGCTTGGAATGCCGCGAGCTCTGCACACAAGAGGCAAAGGAGAAAATCAAAACCCCGGCCAGTGGCCTCGGGTCGACTGGGGGTCTCCCCCACAGCCCATGGCGCCACATGCCCTGACCCCGGCTAGAGAGGACCGGCCCTCCCGCCTCCAGAACACAGTGCTGGGGGGGGGGTAAAGCTTGCGGGGCGGAGAAGGGGACAGGGGCTCATTCTTAATAGCTTGACTATTTAATTTTTTAAAGAAATTTAAAAAGCGTCCACTTACATCTTTCTTAAGAGCATCCAAAATCAGTGTCTTCAGCTGGCTGAGACTTTCATTGATTCTTGCTCTTCTCCTTTTCTCCATGATAGGTTTTGATGACTGTAAAGAAATTAAAAAAAAATAGAGCCCTGAGTTCCCACAGGATTTGCCATTTCACCCTGGGGTTTTAAGGGAGAAAAATGTCCCTCCCAACTTCCGCCCCCCCCCATCAGTTTCTTGGGGCTGCAGAAAGACACAGGTAGCGTCCTTACCTTTCTGTGCTCAGATGCGGTCTTTGGTTTATCCGGTGTCGTGTTGACACTGGCTGGGGTTGCAGCCACCGGAGACGAGGAGTTTTTCTCCATTATATCAGCTGGCATTTTTCTGTCTTTTTCTTGTCTACTCCCTAGAGAATTTTATTTTTTGTCGTTCTTCACACGATTTTTTTTCCCGGTTGTTTATATCCCTTTTTACTTGAGATCTTCCACAAGACTACTGAGCAAGTGCTGAGGGCTTACAATAATATCTTTTGGCTACTTGGAAGTCTTAGCGCTATTCCAGGACCAAGGAGAGAGGTAGATAGGGGATTCCGCTGTTATCAGCACCAGCTCCGGATCCTGTGTGATCCCCGGACCCTGGCGGCCTCTATATATATCTGGGACTGCACGCGAACGGCTCGTGTGAAACTTCCCAAACTTTCTTTCCCACAGTAACTTTCAGCCAATGGGAGGAGGAGACACGCGGCACCGCTCGAGGACCGCGCCCCCCCATTGGCCGCCAGGCCTTGTGCCTGGCGGCCAATGGCGCGCGCCTGAGCCTGGGGCACCGGAGGCTACAACGTCAATCAAAAGGATTTTAACCCTTTGGTACTCTCCCTGCTGGGCTTTGCTTTAGAGATTTTTTTTTTTCTTTACGCATTGAATTTGTTCTTGACTGGCGCATTTCTGTTGGTTCTAGGGTCCTTACTCTTCATTTCCTCTCATACGTGTTATACAGAAGATGTTTTGGCACCAGTAAGAAATTAATTTGAAATATGTATTTTGAAGGTTTAAAAAAATGGGGATATGCATCACGCTAGCAGTAGCTGGGGTGGGAGGTGTGCGGGGACGAGCGCGGGGGTGTAAATCACTGTGCCATCTAATTGACCCCCCCACACCCGACATTTGGGGAGAGGATGGAAAAGTCGATTATGCAGAAAAATGACGAAAAGTGGCGTTTTGCATGCAGAAAAAGAAAAGATAAGAAGCTTTCTTCCCAGCTTACATTTGCAGGTTTTCAGAGCAAGGTGCTTTTTGATCCCGGTCCCCATCCGCCCGCTCCTCATTCCTCTTCTGGAGTTGGGGGGTTGGGGGATGCCTTAGATCCCCGCGCTTTCCCCAGGAAACAATCAGAATAATTCCAGCTGGGGCTGAAAGGAAATGGAATTTCAAATGAAGGATGAACAAGGGGGGCTTTGATGAGAATGCCTCACGGGCTCGCGCGCGCCCTCGCCACCCTTCTCCTTTCCAACCGCTGGCTCTCAGTTCTGCAGCTCCAAGAGGTAGCGGACGGGGAGCGGCAGCCTGGCCTCTCCTCTTCGCCCTGCGGGTGGCTGGGGCCGCCTCGGCACCCGGCGTGCGCGGGCCCTTTAAGAGCTCCACCAGCCGAGCTGCAGTTTGACATCAGCCGGCCGGCGAGGGCGCGCCTGGAGCCGGAGCACGTGCCAGGATGTTTTATTGCCGCCGCGGCTGCGGCCAGGGCCGGGAGGATGTGTGTGTGCGTGCGTGTGTGAGTGTGTGTGCGCGCCCCGGGGGCAGGGAGGCGGGGGCCGGCGGCGGGCGGCGGAGCGCGGGGGCTGGTTCCTGGTCCCCGGGAGAAGCCAAGAAGGTAAATAGCAGCTGCTGTGCTCGAGCCTGGGAAAACCCCGCCCCCTGCGCCTGGCCAGGGCTCATTGGCGCGCGCTGCGTGTGGGGTGTGTGTGTGCGGGGGGGTGGTGAGGTCTCCTCCGGCCCCCTCCGGGCCAGGAATCCGAGGGGGCGGCGGGCTGGGAGCCGAGCCCCGGCACTTACCCACCCAGCCCAGCTCCCTCCCCCCCGCCAAGGTCAGACCAGAGTGGGGGATTTTTCCTGCAAGCCACCCCCCCTCACCTCTCTGGGACTTTAGCTCCGAGGCTGCAGCCCAGAGCAGGGGTGGGGGCCCTCGCCTTTGCGCCTGGCCCCCACCCTTCTCTTCACCTGCCCCTCCCCGAGCGCTCCCCGGCGCCCGCCGCGGTCACGAGCTGCCTGACCGCACTTAGGAAGCGGCGGGGTCAGCCTCCTGCCTCCGCTCGGCGGCTGCGGTTACAGCGGTTGCGCGCTGCCCGCCCCTTCCGCGGGTCCCGGGCGATCGGGCAGCTCCCCCTCGCTGCGCCCGCGAGGCCCGCGGCGGGCGGCAGGGAGGAGGCGGGCGGCGCGGGCGGCTGCGTGCTGCCGGCTGGCCGGGCCGCGCGCCGGGAGGAGCCGCAGCCGCCGCCGGGTGCCACGTGGCGGGCGCCGGGCTGGGAGCGCCAGGGCTCTGGCGGCGGCCTCCCTGGGGGATTTGCCGCGCGGGGCGGGCGAGGAGAGCTGCCCCGGCCTGCAGGCCGCCCCCGCCCACCTGCCTGCCTCCCTTCCTCCCCAGATCGCCGCCCCTCCCCCCCAGCGCCCCCACCTCTTCTGCTCTTCCCGCCACCCTGTTCTGGCGGGGCGGGGGCCGCCCAGGAGCCGAGCCTCTTGTTTGATGTCGCCCCCCCAACCTGCCTTCCCAACCTTCCTTTGAGTCTCAGAGGCCGCAGGGAGGCCTGGCACTCATTTCTCAGACACTTCATCCCCCAACCTCCCAACACACACACCCTTCCCAGCTCCCCACTGAGATAATGTTGTAAATGATTTCACCAGATCTCTAGGCTGAGAGAGTCGGTGTTGCCGACTTGGGTGACCCTGGCCAAGCCCCTTTCTCTGTTTGTGGAACGCACACTCGTGTCAGACACTGTGCTAAACCCTGGGATTACCAAGACGAGATACAGTGGCAGCCTGCGAGGAGTTTGCAGTCAGCAGACAGACCCTCCCTGCTTTCCTGTCTGATGACTGGGCCTGCCTCTATTATTCTTCTCTTAGGGCTTAACTGATGGCCTGAGAGATCAGGGGAACCTGAAGACGACGTGAAACCACGCCTGTCTGGGCACCCGTATTGCTTGTCTGTCTCAGCCAGAGAGACTATTCATGAGCACAGCTGACATCTATTTCCAGCCTATTACTCTGGTAGGTCCCATGTTCAGCAGAGAGTGTTCTGTGTCTAGGTCTAAGTAAATTCAGTGAGGTTTAGGATAATTCAATCACAGCACAAGTTGGGCTATCTTGGTGGCAGTGACCTGTGCTTCACATCTGGAATTATGGGTAGTACCGGGATGTGCATGGCAAAGGTTTTTGGGTTTAGGGAGATAAGGGGTCCTCATGGCATTAAAGTCCTAGAGTTGGAAGCCAAGATACCATAGTTTGGAGCCCAGAGTGTTGTTACAGGCCGGAGCCTAAGACATTGAAGAAGTGGATTTGAAGTCAGGTCAGAAGACCCTGAAACGTTTTACTAAATGGCAATCCAAGAACTTAAAAGATAAGATGTCACAACTTGCCTTTTAAAAAGCAACACTAGAAGGAGTGTGGGAAGAGAAGGGGAGGACTGCAGGCTTTGCAGGCAGAGAGGTTGAAGGTTCAAGACAGTAAAGGAGGAGCGTGAGAGACAGGTGTGGACTGGCACCCAGCACCTGGAAGCACCTACCCAGAACCGGCTCACCTGGACATTGATGGCACACTGTCCAGTGATCCAAGCTTAGTAGAAACCTGCCCATCTTTTGATGCAATACTTCTCACTGATCTGCTGCCTCCCTAAGAGATGATTGTGACTGACTCTACTTACCTTCCAAGCTTTATTTCCACCTTCCAGGACAGCCCTGAAGTCTGCAGCCAAACCTTTACCACATCGCAGGCTTGGCTGCTTACTCACTCATGCCCCTCAGGCTACTCTGGATTTTTTTTTGGGGGGGGGAGGGGGGAATATGTTTTCTTAACACACTGTAGAGTAGGCTGTGCTCTGGAGTTCTAAAGAAATGATGGACAATGCCTCCTTTGTTGATCCCTAACCTGGGCCAGGCGAGTAGGACTTCTCTTATTTGAAACAGATGGGGAAGAGGTGATGACAGAAAATTGTCTGTTGCTTTTGAACAAGGTGGGTGGGGGGGTGTCTCGTGAGTCTGAAATCCTCCCAGGAAAAGGTGATGAACCTGCGGAGTTCCTCTTCTCTGGAGCAAGCAAGCAAATGCTTCTGCTCAGCATCCTAGTTTTCAAATGCTGCATAAACACGCTGACCCAGATTCTTCCAGAGAATAAAAACCCTTCCCAGGGAAGCGTGCTAAACACACTTTTTGTATGAGCACAGCTCAGTTCTGCTGTCACTGGGCTCTAATTAACTGTGTGCCTGATATCCTAGCCCTGCCCCTTCTAGTCTCAGAGACTTGTTCTCTGTCTCTGTCATCTCCCGAGGATGGAGCACCTAAATGGTTGCAGTCATATTGGGGTCTTCATGCTGGAGAGTTCTTCAGCAGCCCATCTCTGACTGCTTTAGCAGTGGAGGTGGGTGAGCAAATAACCTGAACATATATGTACTGTTAGAGAAGTCAGGTAACTAGTTTGACATGGATTGCTGCGTGCGCCCCTCTCCCACTCATGCAAGAAAATCCACAACCTGTGAAGTCTCTACCCCTTAGCATTCAAGAAAGAAGTTTCTTGCAGATGTCCTCATAGACTGTTTTTCAGTATTTTGTCCTGAGCAATATTGTTTTCAGAAGCACACCAAGTCAGTACATTGTACACCATCTCATTCAGGAGGGACTGAACTCCCAGGTTCAAGAGAAGGCTGGACTTGAAAAGCTCTTCTTTGCGAGAAACAGCCATTATGTCTCAGTCATCCCTCCACCCCACCCCAAATTGAAGAAAAACTCAAATCCTGGTCATTGGAGGGCACAGCTTTGATCCCACTGCAAAAGCAGGAAACAAGGAATCATTTCCACTGTATCTTGCCCA
Source organism: Erinaceus europaeus (assembly GCF_950295315.1). Lineage (NCBI taxonomy): Eukaryota > Metazoa > Chordata > Mammalia > Eulipotyphla > Erinaceidae > Erinaceus > Erinaceus europaeus. The sequence goes on from NC_080170.1 coordinate 103,786,427, forward strand.
GGCCTTACAGCCAAGGCCCTGTTGCCGGTTTCCATTCCCTACCCACCCCCAGGAAAGGTGATTTTTTTTTTCTCACTTTTATTGCATGACCTGTTTGCTTTGAAACCATAAAACAAATAACAACATCTCCAGAGAGACTCTCTCCTTTGTCCCAAGGTATCAGGGTGACTATGGAGAGAGAGCAAGTGAAACCGAAAAAAAGGTATTTTGCCTGAGGACGTGAGGGTTTTCTCTCCCCCCATTCCCTTCACTTGACTGACTTTCTCACACTCAGATTCCCTGCAGCCTGCCAGAGATGCAGTGACTGCCCTGCCAAGAGCCAGCCTGGGAGGGCCATTGAGAGAGCCTTGAGTAAGCGCAGGCGGTGGCTCCTCCTACCTGGGTACCTGCTCCGCACCTGCACAGAGAGCAGCCTCATGGATCACCTGATTGCTGCCCTTTCAGGGACCGTGAGAAAAATAAAGTCGAGGGGAGAAGAAATGTTTGTCATCTCTCCCGGATGCAACCAGCTCCCTGCTGCCCAGGTGCCCAAAAATGGCACATTCCAGGCCAGGTGTACACACATGTTTGTCTGCAAGTGTGCCAGCTTGTGGCATGGTGGGGGTGAGGTGAGGGGATGGCCAAGGATCACCTTCATGACTGCCTTCCTGCCTCTGTCCTTGGGCATCTGCCTGGCTAATTTTAATTAGTTAATTAATTAATTTTTCTTTATTTGATAAGACAGAAGTTGAAAGGGGAGGAGGAGATAGAGAGGGAGAGAGACAGAGGCACTTGTGGTACTTGTTTCACTGCTTATGAAGCTTCCCTCCTACAGGTGGAGAGAAGGGGATTGAACCCAGGTCATTTTGTTCACGGCAACATGTGCACTTATCCAGGTGTGCCACCACCTGCCCCCTGCTAGTTGTTTTGTGATCTTTACTGGTATCATGATTATGGTCTGTCTAGATAAGAGTTCATATCTGCTCGTCACAACAGAATTCACATTTTGTTTTGCTCTTTAAAGACTCATTTTCTTTGTTATCTTTGAGAGTGTGTTCCCTCAGAGAGGGGGTGGTACCAGAGCATTAACCTTTTATGTGCCGGAGATCATGCCTGGTACTGGAGGTCAAAGTAGGAACCTCAGGCACCTAGAGACCCAGTGTCCTACCAGATGAGCCATCTCCCCAACCGCCGTAACCCAGACATCCTACCTCCGGGGACACAAGAGCCTACAGAACACCTGAAGTGGAATTCAAAAATCCTGTTTGCACACATGCATTTACAATAGTATAAGCTTACTGAGTGTTTTTGAGTGAATGCTATGTGCATCAGTTGCTCTTTCTTTCTTTTCATTCCCTTGAAGAAAGGATCCCTAACTTGCAGCAGACTCTCAAAGCCCTTTCTTGGCCATAATGGCAGAAGGAAATGATTTCGGAGCTCTCTACGTATGAGTGGGTGCTCTAAACTCCAGAGAGGACAAACACTGGCTCAAAGACCTCCAGTGAACTAAGGTGGGGCACATAGCAGAGGCCTCTTTGGAGCTCTTTGTACCTAAGTAACTACAGTGCTCTAGCCCTTGGGCACATTTAAATTGGGGTTTATAGAGTTGTGATACTTCCCCCCCTACCACCACCACAGCCACTAAGCCTGCGTTTTAAAATAGTCACATTGTGAAAAATATATTGAATTTCCAGAACTTTTTTTTCCCCCTTAAGTCTAAAGCACTGGGCAGCCCCCATTTGGGGTGCAGAAGGACCAGTGTCTGCTGAGAGAAAAAGCCACTCTGGGACATTGCTACAGCCTCAGCACTGCCTTCCATCTCCCATAAAATAAAGAGCCGCTTTGGAACAGAACTGCTTGGTCCTGGGCCAAGCCAGGACCTGGAACTGCACACTGTGGGTAGGGGCAGTGGGAAACAGAAGCTTTCTGCACAGACCCTTAGCAGCCTGCCACCCCACCCCCTGGAAAACTTAGCTAGAGACTGCTGAGACCAAGGGAATGCACTTTCCTAATGGGTCCTGGAAGGAGGGCTGCCAAAAAAGCCTTTCCCAGAGGAGTGGGGGCAGGGCTCGCCTGAGGCCTTGCTTCCCACACTCGCCTGGCCCACAGCAGTGTCCCTGGTGCTGGGAAGGCTCTAAATGTGCTCTTAGCTGACCTTGCATCCCGGGGAAGGGCTACACGAAGGCAGCCTACAAGCCCAAGGGCAAGGCAGAGTGTTCCTCAGGGCTGCTCTGTGCATGAGAGGTTCAGAACCCTGTGGGTGCTGGTACAGGTGGGGACAGGCCCAGGGCCCCTGGAAAGTTCAAGGAGGTGAGGCAAAGTCTAGTTCTCTAAAGACAGGATATTGCTCTAGTTTGACTTGCTTACCTTGTGACATCGGATTGGATTTCTCAGAAAATCAAAATCCACACTCAGCTAGCCAGGAAGGAAAAACAATTTTTTTTTAAATTAGGTGGAGTTTAGGGCCCAAGAGTGATAGGGGACACATGCATATAACAGATTATTTATTTATTTATGTTATTGCCACCAGGGTTTTGGCTGGGGCTTGGTGTCTGTATGACAAATCCACCACTCCTAGTGGCAGTCTCTCTCTCTCTCTCTCTCTCTCTCATTATAAAAGTTGAAATTGAGAGGGGAGGGGAAGATAGAGAAGGAGAGAATTAAAAAGGCACCTGCAGACCTGCTTTACCACTCATGAGGCTTTCTTCCTACAGGTGGGGTCCTTGTATAGGGTGACATGTGAACTCAACCAGGTCTGTCACTGCCCAGCCCCTAGAACAGCTTTTAAATTATAACTGCCATCATTACTACCCTTGCATCATCTCTCAGCTGATACCTAGCAAAGGGGTAAAAAGCAGGCAGAGAAAGGAGTGACCAGAGAAGTAAGTCATAGACTATCTCATTCTTACTTCCTGAATAGAGGGGAAAATTGTGCCCAGGGCCAAGTGATTTGCTCAGGATTTAACAACTTCCCAAGAGAAGGAATAGCAAAGCCAGAATAGGCTCAGGTTTTCTGGTCACCCCTCTAGAAACCTTCCTGATTAGATCTTTGTGTCAGAAGAACACTTTGAAATGCCACCTATCAGGGTGATTTCCACGACTACCAAAGTTGAGTTTTCCAGTTGTAAACCTCAGGTACCTGCTGGTGGTGACTTCGGTGGTGTTGTGATTTGAATGTGTCCAGCACAGAGCATGGGTCCATCCCAGGCTTTCTGCATTCTTATTCCCTCTCCTTGTCACCTCTGAGTTCCCACAGCCAGGAGAACACTTTCAGGACCACACATAGTAGTCAACCTACCTCTCAGTCAACCAAGCCAAGTCAAGCCAAGTCACATGGCATCCTGTCTTTATAGTTGCAAATGTATTTCCATTATTTGTGTTCTAAAACGAAGATTGGAAGAGAGGCTGTTTCCAGCCCCTGATCTATACTCTGTTGATATTAGACTGTGGATCAGGACCAGAGAAGCAGATGCTGGGAAAATAGTGAAGGTGAGAGAACAGGAAGGCAGGCACCTGGGCTCAGACTGAGGTGTAGGAAAAGTCATGACACATTTTTGCATAGACACACATAGAAAAGTACAACATGATTTTTTCCAACAAACCAATATTTAGCAGAGGAAGAAGTGAGGGGGGAAAATGGACTTTCCAGTTAGTTGATTGGTATATTTGCAAATCTGTATTTCCTTTTTTTGCTACCAGGTTTAAGGAACAAGAGAGTCCAGGCAGTTGCCACAAGCTCAGCTGAAGACCAGTGTGTTCTAGTACAATTGGGACCTTCTAGTTTCTTGAATAGAATCAGATGTACATTTTTTTTCTGCCTTGTAATACTTGACAGTTGAAAAGATACTTTCTAGTCCATTGCAGCATTCAAATCTCATCTATAGCTTTTCATCTAAACTGGAAGGTCTTTGTGAAAGACCCAGAGGAGGAGAGAGAATGTAGGAGCTCAGTGTAGGAGCTATTTGCCTGGGCTGTGGAATCACAGGGGCAGAAGACAGAGGCTGCTTTCTAGAAAATGCTTCCTCTAGAGAGACTAGGCAAGGCTAGGAACTTAGGCATCAGGAGAGAACCATGTTTAATTTTTCTGTCATGTGCAAGAATTACATGCCTAGAAACTTCTATAGAGGGGGAGAAGGGAGATATCTGATGATCTGGTGTAAAATGTCAGCAATCCAGAGGACACATCTCTGGATCAAAGATAAAAAGGTCTTTTCCTATAGAGAAATCAGGAAGAAGAAAGACAGCGGGGAAGGAACCATGCTCAGTGAGTGACTGGGTGGTTCTGCAAAGGAGTCTCCTCTGAGCTCAAACTAGAGCTGCTTAATTTAGCAGTAATTAATTAATTTGGCTTCTGAGAGGATTTCTGAGATCAATATGGGACTGACGACCTGTGTAGAAGTCTGGCACTCACACCACTTTGCTTTAGTAGTTCCGTTTTGTGTTGTCTATAGAGCTGTAGACATAACCTAGAATCCCACTGACAGGAAAACTCTAACATTTTCATTTTATTTTATTTTATTAGTGATTAATATCGATTTACAAATGTATAAGATACCAGGGATATAATTCCACAGCACTCCCACCACCAGAGTTCTGTATTGCCATTTCTTACACTGGAAGCTACAGCAGTTCTCCTAAAGTTGCAGGTATGGGTTAACTATTACTTCTACAACTATCCGTCTATATTTGTATATGTTTGCCCCTTTTTCCTCATGGTCCTCTCTTCTCTTCCTTTCCAAGTCACACCTACACCTATTACTATAAATGTTCTTCCTTTTTCCTCTTCTCTCTCCGGGTCCTGACAGACTTGGAGTTCAGAGCTCTGTGGTTATTTCCCCCCCTAACATTTCTCTGCATCTGTGAATATGGACCGAAAATTTTTGAAGGATGCAGGAGGTGGAGCTTCTGCCTTCTGAAATTGTTTCTCCTTTAGATATGGGCATTGGCAAAGTCAATTCATACCCCCAGCCTGATTCTGTCTTTCCCTTGTCAAGTAGGGCTCTGAAGAGGTGAGGTTCTGGGACACATTGGTGAGGTCATCTGCCCAGGGAAGTCAGGATAGAATCATCATAGCATCTGCAACTTGGTGACTGAAAGGCAGTAAGATATAAAGCAGGTCAAAATGATTAAGAACTGGAACCAAAAAGTAGAACTAGAGCAGATAAGAATAGGGATCTTAGGATGGAAAGAAGTGACGAAGTCTATTTTAGGTATGTTCCTAGGGGCCTATGACTGTCATAGGAAAACACTGAACTTGTTGGCAGGAAATTGGAGAAATGGGGAGGCTATAGCCTATAGTAGCCTGGGGGTGATGGCCCTGCAGAGGATGTGGTGGGGGGACTCAGAACAAAGAGGGAGGCAAGACATGGAGTCCTGGGAATACCAGGGAAAGAGCCAAAGCAATGTGCATTCTCTCTATCTCCTTGACTACTGTGGACAAACCCTCAGGCAATGTGGTAAGTTCTGGTTTCCTGGGTCCCACTCTGCATGTGGGCATTATGTAAAGAAGGGAAAAGGAACCTCTCTCTTGCATGACTAGACCATCAGAAAGTCTGGACTGAAATCTGAGAGGATCCAGGGAGGAAAATCTCAGCTGTAACACACTGCTGGTCAGCAGGCATTCCTGACCCAGGGAAATCTCTTCCCTGGAACTGGAACTTAGCTGGGTCTCAAGGGAGCTCGCCAAGTTGTGTGTGTACCACACATGTAACCAGCTCTGGCATTTATCCCGCCAGGCCCCTGTGGTCATGGAATAGTAGAGTTCACATATTTGATCTTCGTGTCCTGGGTGACTGCTAAAGCATCTATCCTCTCCTCCCCAACCCTCTAATGTCCTAATGCCTCAGACAGATCTAGACTTGATAGCTAGAACTACCTGTCATCCAGACAGAAACTGGAGTCCTAGTTGGTTCAGTTTGTGTTGGATGAACCTGTGTTGATAGTCAAGCAATGCAGCTAGAATTCAAAGACATCCCACGTCCAATCACTCATTTCCTATAATTCAGCTTAATTTATTTTAAAAAAAAAAATATTTACAATTTTAGGGGCTGGGTGGTGGAGCACTTGGTTGAGCACACATGTTACAATGTTCAAGGACTCACCTTTGAGCCCCTGGCCCCCACCTACAGGGGGAAAGCTGTATAAGTGGTGAAGTAGGTCTGCAGTTATCTCTCTGTCTCTCTCCCTCCCTACCTCCCCTCACCCTCTCCATTTCTGTCTCTATCCGATAAATAAAAAGATAGTAATAAAAAGTGAGCAATTTTTTTTAATTTTTAAAAAATGTTTATAATTTTATTTTCTTTGATAGGAAAGAGAAAAATTGAGAAGGGGAGTGGAGATAGCTAAAGAGAAAGAGAGATACCTGCAGCTTGGCTTCACCACTTGTGAAGCCTCCGCCCTATAGGTGGGGACCAGGGCCTTGAACCTCAGTCCTTGCACATGACAGCTTTTTGCACCACCATCTGGCACCTCAGTGTATGTTTTTCACACTTGCTGTGTGTAAGGCAGAATTTCTTACCTATCTTGGCAGTTATTTCTATCCCTGCCTGTCACCCATCCATTCTTCCTCTCTGATAAAGGAGCTTATGTCTCCTTACAGTGCTTGATACGCTTTTTACAGAGTAGGCATCCTCTGATACTTGGAGAATAAACAGGATTGAACTTTGACTTAAGGAAATGGGATTTATTGGCAACTCAATGGAATCTCTACCCTGTGAGCATATCTCCAAGTTTTCTTGGGGTGGTGGATCAGAGGGGTGGGTTTCCTCTGACCACCTCTGCTGTCCTCCTGTGGACAGCTGGGCTGTCCCTATAGACACCACTACTCTGTCGCTATCTGGTGAATTTAAAGGAGTCTGTGGCTGTCCATGTTTTCCCAGGCCTATCTTTATTGATGGTTATTAAAGACACACCAACACATGGCAATAGGAAAGTACAAAGCAATTGCCAGGGTAAGGTACGTGGGAAGAAGAGAGATACTGAGCTCCCAAACCATTCTCCTGCAATCGCAGCCTTCCATATCTATGTATAGTTAATAAGTAAGATTTGAGCAGGCAGGTTCCACCATGGGGGCAGCAGATAGAAAGAGGGAAAGAGACCTCAGTTCTTTCTGGAAGACATGGGGGGACTATGAGAAAGAGGACTCCTTGGGAAGGTGGTCAGGTGGTTGCCAGTTCATAAGTGGTTCTCTTCATTCCCTCTGTTCCTGCTGTCCTCTCTTTTCACTGCAGTCCCTTCCAGAAGAGTCTGTAGCACCCAGAAGTACATAGTGATCATACCTGGACACACCAGCTTAAATAATTGTAAACAGAGCACGCTAAAAACACCTGTATATATATATTTTTTAGCTCCCCAGCACACCTGTTGTTTTATTATGCTAAGTAATATTGATAACGGGGGCTATAAATCCAAGGTGAAATGGCCTCTGAGATTTAAATAGCACCTTCCGCTGTGAACTTCAAGTGTTTTACAGCTGAGATGTGACTGACTGGTGATTATTTCTGTGAGGAAAGTGAGGCACATGGCTTTGGATATGTCCGGGGGAAATCATGGCAACATGGTTAGAAAGCACTGACTCTGGAATCAGGCTGTCCAGGGGCTTGTTCTAGCTTGTTCATGCCCTAGCCTTGTGGCATGACCTTTCTGTGCCTCAGTTTCCTTACCTGTGTATGAGGACACGTGCATAGTTATCTCATGAGAGTGTATGAAGACTTGTATATATAGTGTGCTTAGCACAGTGTCTGGTGCATTGTGAGTATGGTATAAGCTCTCAGCTGCTCTTGTCGTTGGTACTATCTATGCAAGATATGTACCCTCATTAATCTAATAAATATAAGAAAGTCACAATGCGGGCAGGGGAGATAGATAGCATAATGGTTATGCAAATAGACTCTCATGTCTGAAGTTCTAAATTCCTAGGTTCAATCCCCCACACCTCCATAAACCAGAGCTAAGCTGTGGTCTGGTTAAAAAAATAAATTACAACAGGCCAGGGAAGGGTACAGTGGTGAAGTGCAGGCCTTATGTGCAGAAGGGCCTGAGCCCACTCACCTGCACTGCATATGAACAAGAAGGACAGAAGCCTCCAGAATATCAACACTGGTGAGCAGCGCTCTGGTGTGTCTCCTCCACAATAAAAATAATCCCAAGCAATTGATATTGTCAGAGAAAGGGATGGATGGATGGCACTGAGGTAAACCAGCCGATGCGTGCACATGATAGAGCAACCGCTGCAGTCAGTTGTCTATGAGTCACAGATTGTGGGGCCAGGAGAAATCCAAGTCACTACCTGGCTCCTTCCCCCTTTTCCCAAGAGCAGCGTCTCTGCCATCCAAGCACCAAGGCTGGCGGTTTAGTTTGAGGCAGATACAGAACTTGCTGTGACTCTGCCTAGAGGAGTTTGTGAGCTCCAGGCCAATGGAAAGGCAGGTTCTAGGTGGCATCGGTATGGGCCTGGCCTGTAGGTGGGTGGCTAATCCCTACAACCCTCACCACCACCACCACCATCAGTCCTTCAGAAGGTCTGGGAGAGCTACATTTACCCTGGGAGGGATAGATGCAAGCATCAGCATGGCTAGGGCAGGAGATGTGTAGCTCAGTGCTAGAGTGAAGGCTTCGCATGCATGAAGCACTCGGTTCAGTTCCTGGGACCATCAGAAAAAGAAAAGGGGGCCTGGCGGTGGCACACCTGGCTGAGTGTACACATTATCAAGAGTGGGGACCTGAGTTTGAGCCCCTGGTTCCCACTTGTAAACTAGACGCTTCACTAGCAGTGAAGCGAGTCTGCATCTCTTTCTCCCTTTCCTTCTCTCTTCCCCTCCCCCTCTCTATCTCCCTCTTCCCTCCCCTTTCAGTTTCTGTCTATTCTATCAAATAAAAATTAATTTTTTTCTCTTTTGTTGCCTTGTTGTTTTATCATTGTTGTGGTTATTATTGTTGTTGTTGATGTTGTTGTTGGATAGGACAGAGAGAAATGGAGAGAGGTGGGGTAGACAGAGGGGGAGAGAAAGATAGACACCTGCAGACCTGCTTCACCGCTTGTGAAGTGACCCCTCTGCAGGTGGGGAGCTGGGGGCTGGAACCGGGATTCTTAAGGCTGGTCCTTGAGCTTCACGCCATGTGTGCTTAACCCACTGAGCTACCACCCGACCCCCAAAATTAATTTTTTAAAAAAGGGGAAAATGGCTGCTGGGAGCAGTGGGTTTATTGTGTAGGCACCAAGTCCTGGCAATAACCCTGGTGGCAATAAATTTTTTTTTTCAAGAAGGAGAGAGAACAAAGAGTGTTGCTCCATGATCTGCAGCACTGGGGACTGAACCTAGGACTTCAACAGGGAAGAGTGTGCTCCACCACTGCCTCCCTCCTCACCACCCTGGTCCCAGCCCCAGTCCCAGCCCCAGTCCCTCTCAGGACTCTTTTGAGAATGAAAGTTCATGCTGTTAACAGTTTTGTCAAAGGGGCCAGGCAGTGGCGCACATAGTTGAATGCATATGTTACAGTGTGCAAGGCCCTGGGTTCTAGCCACTGGTCTCCACCTTCAGGGAAGAAGCTTCGTGATCTATGAAACAGTGCTGCAGATGTCTCCTTCTCCCCTTCCCTTTCAATTTCTCTGTCTCCAATAAATAAACAAGCAACAAAGTACTAAAACGTACACACACACACACACACACTTATGTCAGGACCAGTGGCATAACATGAGCACACAGCCTCCCTCAAGCTAACACGGCATGTGCCAGATTCCCCACTTGTCTTCTCATCAGAACTGTCTTTTCATCAGAACTGCCCTAAGAGGAAATAGGATAACTCTTGTCTTAGTGTCACTGTTGTGTTAGCGCATCTCTACCTGTGGAAGGTAATGATATTGATCTGATAAAGAGAGGAGTTCTGACCTGGGCCACTGCTCAATGTGCAGAGGAGGGGAAAGGGGCCAAAGGAGGGCCCCTGGATGGATGGAGGGTTGAGCTCCAGGTGTCTTTGGTGTTGCATGACAGGTGCATCTGTGTGATTCCATGGACACATTCACAGTCAAGTTGCAGCTACAGAAGTTTTGTCATAGATGCCTGTCTCACTCACCAGGGCTGAGAATGTTGATGTTTCTGGGGCAGGTGAATGTGGGGAAAGCAAGCACTCTAATGATGCCCAGGTCACTGTTTAAATGATTGAGGAAAACCCTCCCACCCAAAGATGATGCTTTTCACCATCTGAAATATTTGCCCTCTTAGTGTTGGGTTTGACTAAATCTCTCTGTCACATACACATACACTTTTTTTTTTCTGAATAGGTCAAAGTCAAGTTTTGATCTTTGTTAATTTCCTTAAAAAGAAGAAGAAAAAAAAAAAAGAAAGAAAGAAAGAAGGAAAAGAAAAAATTACTCCCTTGCCTGAATGTTCTCCTATGTGTCTACTTAATGATTAATAACACCTTGTGGGCTATTGTTTGATGTGGCCTCTGCTGGTTTAAACAGGAGAAAACTGATTCACTCTGAAGGCATTTATGAATCACCAGTGTTTACCCCGAGACAATAAATGGAAGGGGGGATTTAGAAGGAAAAAAAAAGTAAAAAACACCCAAATGTGTGGAGTTCTTTGACTAAGAACCAGAGATAACAGGGACGCTTGGTCTTTGATGCCTTACATGAGACCCACTGCTTTCTCTCCCAGAGTCAAGGCTGTGCCAGACAAGCACAAATATTACAAATATTTCCTTCCATTTGCTGACCGGATTGAAGGAACCCCCACCCCTTGGTTTCTATGTCACATTCATTTGTTTTCTTTCTATTATCTCTGTTGGGGTTCATAGGGGTACCTATCCCCAGAGCCTGACTAGCTAGCTACTCTGTTCTGTTTGCACCTGTCTCAAGGAGGTGGCTGGGTCATCATCCAGAGGAGAAGGGTGGGCATTGCTCTTGTTAAAGGGGGCTGGTAGACTTGAGGGCAGACTTGACTCAAGAGGTTAAGACACCTGACAGCCTTGGTGACTGATTGGAAAACAGTGGGATAGGAGGAGTCAAAAGATGACACTGGTATTTGCCACTGGAATAACTAACCACATAGACTCCTTTTCCCAATTCTACTTTTGACAATGACCTTGAGAGTTCTTCTTTCTTTCAGGCTGTTAGTCTGAGGGAGGTAGGGGACATCATAGGGTTTTGAGCAAAGGGCCACTGAATGCTTCAGATTGGTAACAGCTCACCTTGGCTCCTCTGTGGGAGGTGAAGTTGGAGGCAAAAGGCCAGTTGTTAAGAAGCCATGAATTTAAGACCAGTAAGAGGTAGTAAATGTGGCTTTGGACCAGACTGGTAGTTTAAGGGCAGAGGAGAAATTTCCCATTTTCCTAGGTTCTTTTTTTAAAAAAAAATATTTTATTATTATTTTTTTAATTATCTTTATTTATTTATTGGATAGAGACAGCCAGAAATTGAGAGGGAGGGGGTGATAGAGAAGGAGAGACATAGACACCTGCAGCACTGCTTCACCACTTGCAAAGCTTTCCTCCTGCAGGTGGGGACTGAGGACGCGAACCTGGGTCCTTGCACATTGTAACATGTGCACTCAGCCGGGTGCACCATCACCCGGCCCCCTCTAGGTTCTTCTAGGACTGAGGGAATAATCAAGACTGCATCAGACAAATCAGCAAGAGAAAAGCTTTGATTTAACTATGGGTGGAGAATATACATGAATGCTAGAACTTTAGCCTGAGTTGTAGTGCCTTAGCTCTAAATAATTCACATACCAAAGTGATATTCTGGGAAAGGCTGTTCTAAACATCTTGTGCAGGTCCATTCTTCAGAAACAAAGAGATGCTTGAAATTTGGATGTGATTTTTACATTTTATTTTAATAAAGGAGAGACACAGTGAGCATCAGCGAATGAGAGAGAGAGAGAGAGAGAGAGAGGGAAGACCAGAGCACTGCTCATTCTGGTGTTAGGGATCAAACCTGGGACCTTAGAGCCTCAGGCATGAGAGTCTTTTAAGAACCACTATGCTTGCTCACCAGCCTTTGGATGTGATTTTTTTAAAGTTCTTTTTTATTATTATTTTAATTGATTTATTGGGTAGAGACAGCCAGAAATTGAGAGGTAAAGGGGAGATAGAGAGGGAGAGAGACAGAGAGACATCTGCAGCCTTGCTTCACCACTAGTGAAGCTTCCCCCTTGCAGGTGGGGACTGGGGTCTCAAACCTGGGTCCTTGTATATTGTAACATGTGCGCTCAGGCAGGTGCCCCGCTACCTGGCCCCCAGATAGGATTTTCAAGGTAGAAATAGCACAGCTAAAAAAGGGCTCCTTGGGCTGGAGAGAGAACATAATGGTTATGCAAAAAGGCTTTCATGCTTGAGACTTGTATGTCCTAAGTTTAGTTCCTAGCACTACCATAAAACAAACAAAAAACAAACAAAAACAAAAACAAGGGGGGAGTCCGGCAATAGTGCAGAGGGGTTAAGTGCAGGTGGCGCAAAGCGCAAGGACCAGAGTAAGGATCCCGGTTTGAGACCCTGGCTCCTCACCTGCAGTGGGTCACCCCACAAGCGGTGAAGCATGTCTGCAGGTGTCTATCTCTCCTCCTCTCTGTCTTCACCTCCTCTCTCCATTTCTCTCTGTCCTATCCAACAATGACTACATCAATAACAACAATAATAATAACTATAATAATAAAACAACAAGGGCAACAAAAGGGAAGAAATAAATAATAAAATATATATATATATATATATATATATAAAACTCCTTTCTGGTCAGTAGCTTTCAGCACCTTCTAAACCTCTGAGTGTAACCCTTTCTCCCCCGCCTGGAAGTGTGGCTTCTGGGACTACCCTGAGAAGTAATTGCTGCCGTTCTGACTCTGAGCTCTGTGGGCCTTGGACAGAGCCTTTGTTCATCTGGGTTCACTTTTCTCTGCTCTAAACCACCCACTTCTCTCTGCCCCAGGACCAATCCCCTGCTCAGGCTAACATGTCACTCAGTCCCCCACTGCTTAATGCTTCAGTCTAGGGTACCCCACTCCATTCAACCAGCCAGGCATACTGACTAGGCTTTACTTTACCATGTGCTGCCCCCAGAGACAAACCCAACCTCACACACCTGTGTGGCTTCAGGGCCCCTTACATTTGACCACTGGCCCCTGCTTGCCCCATTAGTCCTATGGTTGGGTAGTTGGTATATGGCCTCTTGTAAGAAAATATTAAGTTGCTTCTTCCTCATCCCAGTATGTTTCACATCGAACATTCCAGATTTCCTCTTGTTGGGCCACTCTGTCCATGGGGAAGGGCTATGTACCCCAGTTTGAGGAGCCAGTGGGGTGGGGGTGTGGAGAGAAGGAGAAGCAGAGGTCACTGAGGAGTTATTTGCTGCTAGTGGATTTCTGTCTCTGTGGGTTGATTCACAATTTCCTAGCTACACAGACCCAGAGAAATCACTTTTCCATGTGTTACCACCCCTCAAAGTCCTGTCCCAGAAAGCAGTCACTTTTATCTCATTCTTAACTTTTTTTTTTTTTTTTTACCAGAGCACTGCTCAGCTCTGGTTTATGGTGATATGGGGGGATTGAACCTAGGACTTTGGACCCTCAGGCATGAGAATCTCTTTGCATAACCATTATGCTATCTGCCCCACCCCCAAAATTTTTTAAATGTATTAATACATGAGAGAGAGATCCAAAGTATCACTGACACGTGTAATGCCAGGGATCATACTCAGGACCCTGAGCCTTTAAGTCCAAAACTATAGTCACTGTACCACCTCCTGGGCCACTTACTAGAATCATATGCAGCCATTCCAGAGATTGCATAGGAGCATGACTACAGTAGACAGTGACAAGCAGTTGAAGGGAAACTGAGGCACCGTGCACATCAGCCCCCAGCCACGCCCTTGCCTGAACTCGGGCAGCTCCCCACCCCCTACACCCCTGCAGACTGTCTGGCTACGGCGTGGCCAACCTGTCATTTTTCCTGTTATCTTTGGCACAGACCACATAGGGGCGAGTCTTCCAAGACACCGCCCTCGAGTGGAGTCAGGGCATGTGGTCCCACCCTCTTTGGCTCTGGCTCTGTGCTCTCACAGGGCGATTTGTTGTCATCAAGAGATTTCTCAGGTTGGTTGATGCCTCTCTCTCCAGGCCTGTCAGCCAGAGGGAGGAGCGCAGCCAAAAGCACCACCAGAAAGAGAGGCAGGTGGGAGAAGGGGTGGGGAGCCTGGGCCAGCTGTGATTACAGCAGTGCAGAGCAGAGATTAGAAGGCACTTTCACGGGGAGCTTTATGGTGCCTCCCCACTCCTCATGGGACCTCACGGTGCACCTGAAATCAGCACTCTCTTTACCTTTCCCGTGGGAATCCAGCCCAGCCCGAGGAGCCCCTGAACTCCGCTGGGCGACTGCCAGCAGCCCTCCCGCCTTCCCCCTGCTGATTGTACTGACATGATGGCATATTTATTGAGGCAAGATTAGATTTTTTTTTTTAAGTTTTCCAAACTGTGGTTCACATGATCTCTAGTACTTTTCCTATTGCTCCAAGACCATGGAGCTGCCAATTTCAATTTGCTTCAGCTTTTATCACAAGAAGAAGCTTAGAGGAAGAAAAGCATGGGGGACAAGGGTTGGGTGAGGCGTTCCTCTGACCGCTGCTGGGGAGCACGGGTGGCAGGGGACACCAGCGCGCCTGCTCCTTCTCTCTTGTGTGAGTGGTGTGGGAGGAAGCTGTCAGGAGGCTTCTGGGCAGCATGAAGTTTCCACTAGGCCCAAAGGGCTTCCATGCCGCACTCAGAGGGAGGCCCAGCCCAGGACATTTGAGGTCATCAGCAAAGAGCAGGAGAGGATACTCATCTGTTGGGACGGGGGCGAAATAAACTCATGGGAAAGAGGTCCTTCCCCTTACTCCTTTTCTTTTTATTTATCTTTACTATATATTTTTAATAGTTATATATTTTCCCTTTTGTTGCCCTTTTTTATTGTTGTTGTAGTTATTGTTGTTGTTATTGATGTCATCATTATTAGATAGGACAGAGAGAAATGGAGAGAGGAGGGGAAGACAGAGAGGGTGAGAGAAAGACAGACACCTGCAGACCTGCTTCACCACTTGTGAAACAACGCCCCTGCTAAGTCCACCCTTAGCTTTTTTTGTCTCAATCTAGCAAAATCTCCAGTAACTCCTCTCCTCTAAATGGGATGGAGGACATTGGGTATGTGGATTCCAGACCTCAGAATGCAGACCCAGACTCTGCCACCATCCCCCAGGCTACTTGAGGCAGATGCCCTGATTGTGTTTGAACCTGCCTCCTCCTTATACTTGTTGGTTTGCTCACGTGATTTCAGCAAAGGTTTCTGGAGCCTTTGGAACCTGTGAGGTGCAGGGTCAGTGCAGAGCAGTGCACAGGGGGAGGAAATTGAGCTGTGAGGGCCAGGCCGCTAAGAATCTGGACAAGGCTCAGCAGACATGGTGTCCCTCTGCAGGGGACAAGGATTTTCCTCGGTATGTCCTTTATCTCCCCAGGCCTCCTTCTCTAATTTATGTCCCCTCCCACACACACACCCCACTACCGCCACACAGAAATACACAATGTGATTAGACCTTACATTTTCCATCCTATCTCACATTTTGATGTCTTTGCTGGCAATTGGAAAACCATAGTCCACAAATAGAGGCATTGATCACTTACCCTTTAGAAATGAGGAATGGGGAGTCGGGCGGTAGCCCAGTGGGTTAAGCGCACGAGGTGCAAGGACCCAAGTAAGGATCATGGTTCGAGCCCCTGGCTCCCCACCTGGAGGGGAGTCGCTTCACAGGCAGTGAAGCAGGTCTGCAGGTGTGTGTCTTTCTCTCCCCCTCTCTGTCTTCACCTCCTCTCTACATTTCTCTCTGTCCTATCCAACTACAAGGACATTAATAACTACAACAATAAAACAACAAGGGCAACAAAAGGGAAAATAAATAAATATTTTAAAGAAAAAAAAGGGGGAATGGCAGACTGGGGAGACAGCATAATGGTTATGCAAAAGACTCTCATACCTGAGGCTCTAAAGTCCCAGATTCAATCCCTAGCACTACCATAAACCAGATCTGAGCAGTGCTCTGTCTGGTCTTTCTGTATTTCTCTCTCCTCATACCCCTCAAATAAAATCAATAAAATGTATTTTATTTAAATAATATTTAAAATAGTATTTTAAAAAGGGGGACTGGAATGAACTTTTCTCCACCCTGTATCTGCAGCAGAGTCAAGCCCATAGTAGGTACTCAACAACCACTCTGACTATAGAAATGAATGGATGAATGAATGGGAGCTCTTGCCTTCAAAGAGGAGAGTTAGTGAAATCAGAATTAGGGTGGCCTGGAAGTGGTGCAGCAGTGAATAAAACATTGGGCCTCCAAGCATGATGAGGCCTTTCACTTGATCTTAGCCAAAAGACCATGAGTGATTAGATATAAGAAGAGGTGCCTGATGGTGGCTTACCTGGTTGAGTGCACAGAGCATTGTAAAGCCATGCAGCAGTTCACGTCCAAGGTTCTTCTTCAGTAGCTGGGACCCTGTCTTGTTTCTCTCACCCACACTCAGCACATGCAGGACTTCGGAGGTGCTTAGTAAACATTGGGTGAGAAAACTGACCAGTGAATGGCCTGTGCCAGTCTCTGGGAGGGACCACAGGTGCATCTGAAGCTCAGGAGCTCTTGTGAGCTCCACAGGCTCTTTACTTTGCTTCTGTGAGGTGGACTGACTGTTTATGCACTGTGTTGTTGAAAAAAAATATTGAGGGGCCAGGTGGTGGCACACCTGTTTGAACACACATATTATAATGCATAAGGACCCCAGTTTGAGCTGCTGGTCCTCACCTGCAAGGGGAAAGCTTTGTGAGCGGTGAAGCAGTGCTACAGGTGTCTTCCTTTTTCTCCCTCTGTCTCCTCCTACCCTCTCGATCTCTGGCTATCTCTAGCCAATAAATAAAGATAATTTCTTAAAGGTTTTAAAAAAAAGAAAAAATTGAAATACTATATTGTAAAAATTAAAAAAGATCTTTTTTGGGAGTCGGATGGTAGTGCAGCAGGTTAAGCACATGTGGCACAAAGTGCAAGGACCAGCATAAAGATCCCGGTTCGATCCCCCGGCTCCCCACCTGCAGGGGAGTAGCTTCACAAGTGGTGAAGCAGGTCTGCAGGTGTCTTTCTCTCCCCCTCTCTGTCTTCCCCTCTTCTCTCCATTTCTCTCTGTCCTATCCAACAATGTTGACATCAGTAACAACAATAGCAATAACTATAACAGTAAAAAAAACACCAAGGGCAACAAAAGGGAATAAATAAATATTTTTTAAAAAAGAAATAGATAAAAGGGGTTGGGTGGTGGCACACTGCATTAAGCACACATAATACAAAGCTCAAGGACTGGCATAAAGATCAATGTTCGAGGCCCTGGCTTCCCATCTGCAAGGGGTTGCTTCACAAGAGCTGAAGCAGGTCTGCAGGTGTCTATCTTTCTCCCCAACCTCTCTATCCTCCCCTCCCCTCTCATTTTCTCTCTCTTCTATCCAATAAAACAGAAAAAAATAGCCACCAGGAGCAGTGGATTCATAGTGCTGGCAATAAGCCCTAGCAATAACTCTGGAATAAAAAAAAATTAGATAAAAGAAGAAAAGACTTAAAACCCTAAGTAGCTAATACACACTATGGGTTACTAGTCCCTAATCCATTGTGACTGGTGTCTTTAGAAGAAGAAAGGGAGAGACGTAGAGAGATAAGGTAGAGAAGATTGGAGTTGAGCAGCTGTAAAGCAAGGGAAGGAAGGGAGGGAAGGAGGGAGGGAGCATTAGCCATTATGCTTTCTCCCCAGCCCTCACCCCCAAATTTCATGTATTTAAAGCTATGAAGGGGGCCGAGTAGGGCACACACATTACCATGTTCAAGGACCTGCAGGCACCAAGCCCCAGTGACAGACAATCCTGCTGGCAATAAAAGTAAATAAACACACAAACAAAGCTGTAAACTCTTTGTATGCTGAGTCACATTCGTGGTAATAATTGGATAGTAAGTAAATCAACCTCCCCCACAAACAAATAGCTCCTACCTATTCCTTTAAAACATATTTGCTGAGAACTAGATGCTTCCTTTGACTTTAGTGTCTGCAGGCTTATTCTGTCTGGGGACCAATCATTTTCCTTTTTCCTCTGGGAGGGAGTGAAATTATGTCAGAGTGCACTGGGGACCTTGCTCCTCTCCCTGTACAAATGTTGCCTCTCTCTCTCTCTCTCTCTCTCTCTCTCTCTCTCACACACACACACACACACACACACACACACTCACACACACAGACACACACACTCACACACAGAGACACACAAACACACACACACCCTTGTTTCATCAGCCCACCCTCCCAAGGGCAGCTCTCCAGCCAGGGCTTCTCCTCACTGCCCTTGATCAAGGAACACAGTCCTTCCTGCTCTATCCCCAAGGAGACTCAGGAATGTGTGAGACCCGCCTCGCTTCTGGTTATTGAATAACTGGCGGGGCATCGGATGTCAGAGCTAAGAAAACACACTGGCCTACCTGTTGGACCAAATGACCTCACAGCTCAGGCTGTTCCCATGGTGTCGCCTTGCAGTGTCTGTCAGCGACTCTTTCATCACCAGCCCCCACTTGCATGCCTACTGTTCTAGCCACCTAGCCTGATCGTGGTCATTGTACATACAGTAGGGGTGAGCACCAGCCAGCAGCGGACGGTGACTTGCACAGGGAAAGGGGTTGCCTTTTTCAGGCTCAACAGCAGAAACTATGAATGGAAAAGGAACTAGGGGTATATTGTAGTTTTCTTTTCTTTTCTTTTCTTTTCTTTTCTTTTCTTTTCTTTTCTTTTCTTTTCTTTGCTTCCGGGGTTGTTGCTGGGGCTCAGTGTCTGCACCATGAATCCACTACTCTTGGAGGCCATTTTAACTCCTTTTGTTGTCCTTGGTGTTGTAGCCTTGTTGTGGTTATTATTGTTATTGTTGATGTCGTCTGTTGTTGGATAGGACAGAGAGAAATGGAGAGAGGAGGGGAAGACAGAGGGGGGAGAGAAAGATAGACACCTGCAGACCTGCCTCACTGCCTGTGAAGCGACTTCCCTGCAGGTCGGGATCCGGGGTCTCAAACTGGGATCCTTAAGCAGTTCCTTGTGCTTTGCGTCACGTGCACTTAACTTGTTGCACCACCGCCCATCCCCCTGTAGTTTTCTTTTAAGTTATTTTATTAACTACATGTGAGAAAGGGAGGAAGGGGGGTGTAGAGCACTCTCTGGTATGTGTGGTACTGGAGATAGAACTGAGTGGCCCAGGAGCTGGCACAATGGATAAAACACTGGACTCTCACACATAAGGTCCTGAGTTTGATCCTGGACAAGAGAGTAATGCTCTGGTTCTCTGTCACCCTCATAAAAATAAATAAACTGGGGCTGGGTGGTGGCATAGCTGATTGAGCACACATAGTACATAGTAAACCCCCCCCCCCCCTCCTGCAGGGCTTCAAACAAGCTGTGAAACAGGTCTACAGGTGTCTCTCTGTCCTATCTAATCAAATGGAAAAAATGGCTGCCAGAAGCAGCAGATTCATAGTGCCGGCACCCAGTCCTGGCAATAACCCCGGAGGCAAAAATCAGTCAATCAATCAATCAGGGGCTGGGTGGCAGAGCACACATTGCCATGTGCGAAGACCCAGGCTCAAAACGCTGGTTCACACCTGCAGAGGGTAAACTTCATGAGCACTGTAGCAGTGTTATAGGTGTCTCTCTGTCTCCCTATCTCCCCCCTTCATTTTCTGTTTCGCTATATAAATAAAAAACAATAAATTAAAATAAAATTTACACATATAAAATTTAGCTACTAATAAATAAATAATTGTTTAACACCCCCCCCTTCAGTATATGCCTTTAGGTACTCTACCACAGAATTACCCAGAGGAGGTTACTCAAAATGCAGGCTCCAGGTTCCCAGCACAAACCTACACAGCTAGCTTCTCTGGAGTCAGTGAGGGATACCACATCTGCTTTAGCACACTGTAGGCTGCTCTATCACCAGGATTCCTGGTAAAAGAGGGAGACAGCCAATGCATACAAAACCAGGGGAGCCTGGGAGACAGTCCAGGGAAGAGGCCCAGAACTCCATATATGTATAGAGACACTTATGACTGAGACCTCAACTCATGCAAAACTAAAGGAGGGCAGTCTACGCTGTCTCTTAGCAAGATGTCCTGTCACTGATTTGCCTCAAAGCTCTGGGGAATTTCATTCATTGTTTCTCTGTCCTTTGCATTAAGGAGGTCTGAAGACATAAGTAGATAGTTCTGGTATCTGCTACTGGTACCTGCCTGGGGAGGAGTGACAGCCTCTGAGGCTCCTTTTGTAAGGTGCCTGTCATTACTCTCTCCTCAGTCTCTGGGGGAAGGCTCCACACCTCTGGCTCCTTAGCTCTCAATAAACAGTACAGACAGGGCAGCAGAGAGGCAGGCTGCCTAGCACAGCTGGACTTGGAAGTGAGCACAGCTGGAGGAAGCTGCACCTGAAATGGGGCTACTGTTGTCATCCTTTTCCTCCTTCCATGGAAGCCTGTGGAGTCCCTTTCATGGTACTGTGCCAGGTACACCCTGTTCTCATGGTGTTTACAGTCTGTGAGGGAATGTTGGACTGTAGCAACTTGAGAGTCAGTCGGGCTCTCTGTGTTCTTCCAGGCCCTCAGAGACTGCATGAGCCTAGGCTGGAGGCCTCACAGGTACTGGAGACAGACACCCTTATCCTGTGCCCCTTTATGCTTTCACTTGTAAACATTTGTTAGCCTCCAATGTGCCACATCGAGTAGATTGTGTACTCTGTGCTAATAGCCTCAGAGGCAGATAAAGACAAATGGAAAGAAAAATACTAAGAAGAGAGAAAAGGAAAGGGAAGGGAAGGGAAGGGAAGGGAAGGGAAGGGAAGGGAAGGGAAGGGAAGGGAAGGGAAGGGAAGGGAAGGGAAGGGAAGGAAAGGAAAGGAAAGGAAAGGAAAGGAAAGGAAAGGAAAGGAAAGGAAAGGAAAGGAAAGGAAAGGAAAGGAAAGGAAAGGAAAGGAAAGGCTTTTTTTACCAAGGAGCTTAGAGCTAAGTGAGGCAGCCAGGTGAGTAGACAGTCACATGGAGGCTGAGGTAAAGCCTCAGGTGTGCCAGCACGGCCTCTGCCAGGCCACAAGGGGTTGTGGGAGGGGTGGAGGGGGTATAGCAAAGACAGAGTGGCCATGCAGGGACCCCTGAGCTGCACCTAGAAGCAAACACAGGAGTTATTCATTCTTGCAGTGCTTCCCAGTCAGGTTAAATCAGAGCTGCCAGCAGCGAGCACAGCCTGTGCCTGTCCGTCCTTAATACATGATCTATACAGTTGACGGGATCAGCGCCTGTCTAGGAACTTACTGATCTCCAAGTAGGTAACAACCTGCCATTATTCTGTCTTTTTTCCCTGGGGGAAGGCTCTACACCTCAGGCTCCTTAGCTCTCAATAAACAGCACAGACAGGGCAGCAGAAAGGGCAGCCCTGAGGACAAAAGAGAAGTAAGGAAATCTGTGTTGCCTCCAGGAAGTTTATAGCTGCACTGGGCTAGCCACCTAGTACCCAGTCACCTCCAAAGCTCATTTTAGGAAAAGGCAAGCCCTTCCCATTATCAACAGTGCAAGTGGGATGCTGTTGTGTGAAACAGTAAAAACATCTCTGCGTTTTTATAGTAGAATTCCAGTGCTGCCAGCTGCTAGAATGGTACAGAGTAACACACACACAAAGTCTAGATACACAAATATATGTATATAATGTTCATTTTATATATATATATAATTTATATTAAGTATGTGTTCATTATTATATATACATTATTACATAGTATATGTTTATCACTACTTTTCATATATGTGATTTATATTATCTATGAAAGTAAAGTTCATTTAATTTTCTTTTTTATATTTATTTATTTATTTATTTATTTATTTATTTATTTATTTATTTTTTGCCACAAGATTTATCACTGAGGTTTGGTGCCTGCACTACGAATTCACCATTCCAGGTGGCCCTTTTTTTCTTTCTATTATTCTTGACAGGACAGTGGGAAATTTGAGAGGGGAGGGGAAGATAGAGGGAGAGAAAACAGAGACACTTACAGACCTGCTTCACTGCTTGAGAAGCTTCCTTCCCCCTGCAAGTCAGGAGCGGGGCCTAGAACCTAGGTCCTTGTGCATGATGATATATGCACTTAGCTGGCTGCATCACCATGCAACCCCCTGTAATTTTATTTTGCACTACAATATTTATTCACTGAAAAAAACAAAAAAGAAAAAAGTGTTCAAAGAAGATAGCCACTTTCATTACTTGCTACTTTTCTTCCTTTTTCTAACTGTGGTTTTTGTTTGTTTGTTTTTCCTACCAGGGTTATTGCTGGGACTTGGTGCCTACATGACAAATCTACTTCTCCCAGAATCCACTTTTCCCCTCCTCCCCTTTCTATTTTATTTGACAGGATAGAAAGATATTGGGGGGGGGTGAGATAGAGGGAGAGATATAGACACATGCAGATCTGCTTCACTGCTCATGAAGTGTCCCCCCATGCAGGGGGGGACAGGGGCTTGAACCCAGGTCTCTGTGCATGGTAATAAATGCACTAACCAGGTGTGACACTGCCCAACCTGCCTTGCTACTTTTCATTTATAATGTTAATGGCTATGGCCATTGCATACTTACAACTTTATCTATTTATTTATTTATTTATTTATTTATTTATATGGAAACCAGCATCTTGTGCATGTACAATTTTACCACTCTTGGCCACTTTTTTCTTGAGAGAGAGGGAGAGGGAGAGGGAGAGGGAGAGGGAGAAGGAGAGGGAGAGACAGACAGACAGAGAGAGAGAGAGAGAAAGAGAGAGAGAGAGAGAAAGAGAGAGACCACCACACTGAAACTTCCACCGCGGCTATAGTATCTCCCATGTGGTGCTGAGGCTCAAAGCCTGGTCATGCTTGTGGCAGTGCAGATACCCTATCTGCTGAACTGGTCTTATACACAATTTTAGAATCTGCTTTTTTTGCTTGTTTGTTTAACAGCATAGCAACATAAGCATTTCAAATGACAACAGATTTCATCATCATTTACTCAATATATTTGGAGCATATAACTTGAAGACATCTTTTTTCATAAGGTTAAATTCTCAGACATTGACATAATAGAGGAAAGTATCATCAAGACTCTCAACATGCACAGTTTTTCAAAGAGTAATTTTTGGTTTTACTTCCATATGGGAGTGTAGAAGTTTAATTCTAACATATTTCCTGTTTATCTTCTACCAAAAAAATAAGGGAGAAAATGAACTATGTATGAATGTATCTGATAAGGTCAACACTAAGAAATAGATTTAAATTATGTTCATTTAGTTCCTTTATACTGAATTAAAAATTAGTACTATGCCCTTAAATTTTATGATGGGTTATTACAATACAAAGCAAAAATCACTTTTTTTTTTTGGCATCTTCTGCTAACTGCTCATTGAAGACCTCACTTACTGTGCTAGTCAATGTCCCTCTTATAAGAACATATTCTTCTATGAAGCATGTTTCCCATATTTTTAAAATCACATGATGATGCTTAGACTGCTAAGAGACCCACCGTTCTCCTTTGTGCACAAGAGAAATAAAGAGTTCTCTCTACACCTACTTCCCACCCTCTTCTCTTTTTTTTTTTTTTGGGGGGGGGTGAGGTGATTGAGAACAGGCTATAGGACCACTTGCCAGAGGCACAGAGTGTCAGCTCAGCAGGTACATCAACTTGCAAAGGCCAGGCTCTCTGTTAGCCCTGGTGCTGGGCATTGGGTGGGGCTTCCTGCTCCCTCCCCAAGCAGACTTTGGGACTCCACTTATCCTGTCAAACAGGTGCTGACTCCACTTATTCAAGCACAGTGACCTTGGGGCTGTGACCCTCACCTGGAAAACATGGCATCTCCATTTCAAAGCTGCTCCCTCCCCAGCAATGGAAAGTGAGCTGCTCCCACAGCAACCCTCTGCCTTGTGGGCTGAGAATGAAACCTCTACAGAAAGACAGAAGTGAAAAAGGAGGACAGTCACCTCATGTATACTTGGCTCCAGTCACCAGTTCAACCTTTCCTCCCTGGGTGATATTTCTGAGTATGGCCCCACATGTATCTTTCTTCTCCTCCTCCTCCTCCTCCCCCTCCCCCTCCCCTCCCCCACCTCCCCTTCCTCCTCCTCCTCCTCCTCCTCCTCCTCCTCCTCCTCCTCCTCCTCCTCCTCCTTCTTCATGGTTATTGCTGGGGCCTGGTTATAGCACTATGAGTCTACTGCTTCTGGCAGCCATTTTTTCCCATTTTATTGAATAAGACAAAAAGAAACTGAGAGAGGAGGGGGAGATAGAGAGGGAGAGAGAATGGGTCAGGTGGTGGTGCACCTGGTTAAGCGCACACATTACAGTGTGCAAGGTCCAGGTTCAAGTCCCTGATCCCCTCATGCAGGGGGAAAGCTTCATGAGTGGTGAAGTAGAACTGCAGGTGTCTGTCTTTCTCCGTTTCTATCTCTTGCTCCCCTCTCAATTAATTTCTCTGTCTCTATCTAATAAATAAACAAAAATTTAAAATAAGACTAAACAGGAGACCTTTGGTGCCTCAAGCATGGAGAACTTTGAGAGAGAGAGAGAGAGAAGGAGAGTGAAAAATATACACCTACAGACATGCCTCACTGCTTATGAAGTGTCCCCCCCCCCACAGGTGGGGAGCCCAGGGCTCGAAGCCCCCAACATGTATCTTGAGCTTGCCTGCAGATGTATTTATTTAACTTGCACGTGACCCGAATTTCTGTATCCTAGTGTTGAGGGAAAATACAGAACACAGAGCATCCTAGAGGGTACATTTTGTTTTCACAAGGTTTGCACACATGGAACTGGGATGCACACCAGCATATTTGGTTTTCACAGACTCACTTGGTGAAGGATTCCCTTTTCCTTTTTTTTTTTTTTCACTATGTGAACAGGGAGCTTACTTCATTGGGCCCCAGTGTGATGTAAGAAGGGTTATAAAAGAAGAGGGTCCAGGAGCTGGGTGGTAGTGCAGAGGGTTAAGCGCACATGGCACAAAGCGCAAGGATCCGTGTCGGGATCCCGGTTTGAGCCCCCGGCTCCCCATCTGTAGGGGGGGGGGTCACTTCACAGGCAGTGAAGCAGGTCTGCAGGTGTCTATCTTTCTCTCCTCTCTGTCTTCCCCTCCTCTCTCAATTTCTCTCTGTCCTTTCCAACAACAACAGCTATAACAACAGAACAATAACAACTACAACAAGCGCAACAACAAGGGCAACAAAAATGGGAAAAAATGGTCTCCGGGAGCAGTGGATTCATAGCGCAGGCACTGAGCCCCAGCAATAACCTGGAGGCAAAAGAAGAATAAGGAAGAGAAGGAGGAGGAGGAGGAGGAGGAGGAGGAGGAGGAGGAGGAGGAGGAGGAGGAGGAGAAGTAGAAGAAGAAGAAGAAGAAGAAAAAGAAGAAGGAGAAGAAGAGGAGGAAGGTCTTAGACAAAGTGGGGTCTTGGGCCTTGGTCACTGACATTAGGTTTTAGCTTGGGTTTTTGGGCCCAGAAACCCTCAGGAAATTTATCCAAATCTTTTTCTTAACTTTACTTTGTATGACTAATAAAGAACGTATTTAGAAACCATACACCTGAACACATATCCTTTGAAATTCATTTCATCCAAGCAGCAACAAGCCAAAAAAAGGGGGGGGAGGGAGAGGGGGAACTCCTGGTTTCTCACTCTCTTCCACACCAGGATGCACAGCAGCCTTTCTTACCCTTATTTCTCTCTGTTTTTCCAGCTACCCACAGTTAAGGGAGGTCTGAAAATGTGACCCAGAGTAATATGATTGGAAAGCAAGAGACAACATTCACAAAACTTACTGGAGCGTCATTATAGTTGTTCTGTTTACTATTAGTTCTTGTTCATTTTTTGCGGTGCCTAATTAATTAATGAATTAAACCACCACAGAAGACTTCCTATGGATAGGGTTGGGTATTATCTGCTATTTCAGGCTTCCTGGGAGGTCTTGGAGCATATCCTTTATGGATCAGGGGAAGGCTATGTAACTCCTCACAAGTAAGTAAACTTGGAGTTCTACTGCTAACACGTGCAAGACAGGGAACAATTCAAGACATTTTATGGATGAGGCTGTAAAAACTCAGCGAAGAGGCAGGGTTTTCATGGAGGGGGCAGCGTTTGAGTTGGCCATATCTGATCTGAGAGTCAAAAGCAGTGCTGGAGGTGGGAACAATCATAATTAGATGGAAACAGTTGCTTTTTTTTTTTTTTTTAATGAGAGTGATAGGAGGAGAGAAAGAACCAGACATCACTCTAGTACATGTGTTGCCGGGGACCGGACTCAGGACCTCATGCTTGAGAGTCCAACACTGTATCCACTACACTACCTCCGGGACCACTCTTTTTTCTTTTTTTAATATAACATCAGGGAATGAACCCCATGAAGGCCTGAATTCAACACCCCTAGCATCACCTGTACTGGAGCAATGCTCTATTTTTTCTTCTCTCCTTCTCTCTCTCTCTCATTGATAAATTAATCTTATTAAAAATATGTATTTCTTTTCTTTGAGAGATGGGAAGGACCAGAGCACTGCTCAGTTCTGGTTTATGGTGGTGATGGGGACTAAACCTGGGACTTCAGAGCCTCAGGCATCAAAGTCTTTTCCATAACCATTATGCTGTCTCCCCATGTTATAAATTAATTAACTTTAAATGGTAACTATTGCTGAGAACGAGCTATGTATGCATTAAGCACTGCGCAGTGTCCCCTATTGATGAGACAGAGTGAAGGGGTGGCAAAGCAGTTTGATAGGTGTTGGGCTGTGGGCAGTACAGGAGGGAGGCTGGAGTGAGTAGCAGGCAGGACAGAGTAGGGGTGAGACTGGGACACAAAGAATGCAGGAGCGCGCTTTCAAGACAGCAGTCTTCTTTTCACACTAGGAGGCCCAGCAGGGCAAGGATTAGGTCTGGGTCCGTCAGCAGCAGCCATGAAAGTCCCCACTGAGGTTGCCTTTGTCGTGAGATCAAAGGGTGTCCCCCAGCCACCAGCACCCCCCAACCCTGCTAACGTTCCTTTCTGGCCTGCTCTGGCCTCTGGGAAACCGGCTGCTCCAGCAGGGTGAGGTGAGATGCGGGCGGGCTGCGGGCCTGTCTCCACCCCCCCCCAACCTCCCCACCCCGCTTCTATCTATTCCCGGGAGGCAGAGGTGGACTCCCCACCCTCCTAAGGGAAGTCAGTGCCCCGAGGTGCAACAGGACACCTGAGTCCAGTGACTCACCAAGTGCCCTGGGGGGTGGAGGAGGGCCAGGTGATCTCTGCTCCCCGATTGCTTCCTCTTTCAAAATTGGGGAGGAAGCTTGCAGAGCTCGGGCCCAGGAGCGGGGTGGAGGAGTGCCTGCCTGCGCGCTCTGTTAAACTGGCTGCTTAACAGGGTGCAAAACCAGCAGGGGGGTGTCTCTCCCTGGCCCCCAGCCCCCACACGTGTGGCTCTCATTACTGTCAGGAGGCCTTAAGTCGGCCGTGGAGATGAGAACAGGCCCCTTAATTAGGCGGCGTCCGGCTGGGCCTGGCTGCCCCTGCCAGGCGGGGAGCCCAGCCTGCAGGGCTGGGGGGCGGAGGAAAGGGAGCCCTGGCGGGCGGGGGCATCTGAAGGACTCAGTGGGTTTCCACTTGGCTGACCCGATGGCTGAATGGGGCCCTGTCCACCCACATGGGGCCTGGAATCTTCAATTATGGCAATTACATCAATAGGTCGGGAGGGCGGCGCTTTCCACTGAAGAGGTTCAGGGACCTTAAAAGAAAAATCCTGCAGCCATGGTCACCCCTCCCCCCCTTCCTTTTAAAGACACTGACTGGGTGGATGGGAGAAGGCCCCACCCGCAGTCTAATTGGGCTGTGGGCAGAAACAAGATGAGGTGCTTGGGGGGTAAAAGCTGACTGGCTCTGCTCATCGGCCTCTGGCCTCCTGACCCTTTGAATTGTGGGTCCCTGAGACTGGGGGCAGCTCCCTTCTCCTGTCCTGGGCTCCACCTCTGCTTTCAGCCAGCACACAGTACTGTGACAGAATGGATTTGAAGAAGTCACTTGGTTTCTTGATGCCCCTGCCTCTGTCTGTCAGATGGGCAAGCTTCTGTCTAGCCTTCTTGAGCTACAAGCTCAGGCTAATTGGGCATTTTCTTTCTCTCTGCCGCTTTACTGAGTGGCTAAGTGTAGTGTTTGCCCCAGTAGGCTGTGTGTGCAAGGAGCCTGTATGGAGTGGATCTTAGGTCCCACCCAGACCCCCTGAGTCAGAGTCTATTGCATTCAAGGCTGGGGTGATTCATGTGCAGTTAATATTTGGGAAACACTAGTTGCTCTCCACTGAAACTTGTGTATGGTAAACATTGATGAAATGGAGAGGGCCTCTGGTGTCCCAGTTCTCCCCTGGTGAATGGGGATAGTAATCTTTCCTGAGCAAGGGGTGCAGTGAAGATCAGATACACAAAGAGCTTACCATTGTAAGGTTGCTTTGTCTAAACATCTGCTGAGTGGCTGGTAAGAGACAGGTTTAGAATTTGCAAAAATCACTTCTCTGCTTTGGAACCATTTACAGAATTACAAGTCTGACTTTTGTTGTTGTTGTTTCTTTGTTGAGCCAGGGCTTCATTTATGCCTGTTTTTCACTGCTCGTGGGCCAGCTATTTCATTCAGATAAACAGACAGACAGGCAGGCAGGCAGGCAGGCAGGCACAGACAGACGGGGAGGGAGAGAGACCACAACACTGGAGGGTACCCTGTGTCTTGGCGCAACCATGCAGTGCTGTGATTCCCCCCCCCCCCAACTCTGTTTTTTAAAAGAACTGAGTTTAGAACAGAATGCTGGGTTGGGGAGACAGCCTAATGACTATACAAGTGACTTTTTAGCCTGAGGTTTTGAGCTGTCAGGTTCAATCTTCAGCACCACTATAAATCAGAGCTGAGAAGTGTTCTGGAAAAAACAGGTAAATAAATAAATAAGGAGAAGAAGGAGGAAGAGGATAAGGAAGAGAGGAAAAAGAATAGAATGTGCTGTCAAACAGTTACACTGAAAATAGAAGCTGATATAGGAAGTATGGCTATTTTAAAGTTCATGGCTGGGTAGGTTGGGAGAGGCTCTGTTGAGGGGGTAGTATTGGGCTTTTGTTGGGATGAGGGGGAGAGAGAGAGAAGGTAGAGAAGGCTCTTTCAGGAAGTGGAAAGTTGGTGGTATGGAAGAGTTGGGGGATTTGGAAGGTAATCATTAGTCCCAGGGTCTAGGAAGGATGATTAGAATAACAGTGAATTTGCAGAGGGTCCCTGTGACTTGACCAGTCTCTATGGGCAAGTGGCATCTGCTTGTTTGCTTTTTCAGTGCCCGTTGTCTGCTTTTAGGTTCTAGTCTTGTGATGGGAGTCATCAATCTGGAAGTCATTGTCTTCTCTACACTGTGAGAGAAAGAGAGAAAGATGCTCTTTTTCATTCCTCATCTGTTCTTATTGCCAACACCATGGTCCCATGTCCTAAGTTTTGTCCTTAACACTGAGTAGCCTAACTTTAGTTGAGAGAGGGAAGTAGGTTTTCCACATAGAGCATTTCTTTTTTCCAGTCAGAGGGCAAGATATGGCCACTATGAACACTGAGAACTGGGATGTCAGCGTGGTTGGGAAATGGCCAAAGTCCTCCTTCAGCACCACTGAGGTTCATTACTGTCCTGCTTGCCTCTGTCATTCCGCTGTGTCTGTACTGACAGTGCTCACAGGCTCATGGGAATGTGACCACTAGTGTGCAAGGGACAGAGGTCAGGAGAGCCTGTGAGGATGCAGAAGACACAGATGCAAGCTTCGAGAGGTAGCCTTCCAGCCAAAGCAACCAGGAGTCCCTTACTCAGCCTGGCTGTGACATAGGTCCCGGAGAGTGAGTGGCCCGGAGCAGAGGAGGGACAGGGTACAATCTGAGTTGCAGGTCAGGGAATTGCTCATCCTCTTCTTCTTTTGCTACCAGGGATTTTGCTGGCGATCTGTGTCTATACAATTCTACTGCTGCTCCAGGTGACATCTCCCCCATCACCACCGCCTCTCTCTGGATGAAAGGAGAGACACTACGACATAGCTCCACTGCTTTGTAAGGCTTCCCTGTGCAGGTACTCCCATGTGGTGCCAGGGCCTGGGGTACTGGCTCCTGGTAGAGTGTGTGTTTTGCTGGCCCTAAGGCTGTGTCTTAATGCAGCTGTAGGGTGGGGGAAGGGGGGGTGCTGTCCAGGCAGTGGTGGTCCTCTGTGTGAGGGTAGCTGCATGGGGTGTGTTATGTGGGAGGGTATTGCCTTTTGCTCAATTCTGAGCTCTGAAACTAACACAAGGCCTTTATCTCACTTGTATGGGACAGCATCCTTGGGTGCTTAGTTAATATTTAACTAAACTGGCAAGTTAGAGCTGTCTGTCTCTGGCAAGGACTTTGGAGCAAATGGCTTCCTACACCGTCACCCTCCGTGCTACTGTGTATTCTTCTGGACAGATGAGAGAGACCAAGCCTTCCCTTGTCACTGGTCCCTTTCAGCTCTGTTGATGGAAGTTGGTGGCCAAGAGAAAAAAAAAAAAAATCACCCCAGGGGCTTGTCCCTAGGGGCAGGTCATTAACAGAGCTGGAGAAGGCAGCCTGTTTGGTCTGGTTTCAGATCTGTGCGCCTCCACCCATACTTCAGAAAGTGCCTCATTTCCCCACCAGTTTCACAGGAGTGACCTGTCCTCCATGTTGATTCCTGAGGACCACAGGGATGCAGAACAGTGACAGCACCTGAGCTTGCTTATCCACCCGGGACATGTCTGTTACCCAGCCCCCAGATCAGGCGGGTGCAGATGGTGTGAGAGCTGGAGCAGGCACAGGGACCTCGGCTCAACCCTTCATCAGCCAGAAAAAGAAACTGCAGGCAGGAACACCCCGCCCTGCTGGGCTGCCACCACGCCTGTAGTCAGCCCACACAAACACACCCACTGGCAGCCCCTGCCTGGGGTTTCCTGAGCCTATTCTTGGCACCACCACCGGTTCCCTCCCCTGACTTGGCCTTCCCCCTCTGGGCTCCACTTATCTTGACTTTTGGATGTGACCTTGTGACTTCCTAGCTCTCTGGCCTCAAGTCCGCACAGCGGTGCCTCTGCTCAGACAGTGGTGCCCACACATCTACCTTGACAGTGAGGCTGGGAGGGCGCCCTCTCCCCATTCACCTGAAGTGACGAGGACACCATCCCTCCTGTTTTCTTTTTTCAAGCTGTGGGTGGGGGAACAAACTGAGTATCTGAGACTGAACATGCTTCAATATCAGCTTCATCCAAGAAGTGGCAGCCAACAGCAGGGAAAAAAAAGGTTGTCTTTTTCCTTTTTTGAAAAAAGATGCCTAAAGGGGCCAGGTGGTGGTGCACACAAATCATCATGCAGAAGGACCTGGGTCCAGCCTTCCTCCCTGTCTTCAGGGATTCCACTTCACAAGTAGTGAAGCAGGTCTGCAGATGTCTACCTTCCTCCCTCTGTGTGTCCCCCCCCCCCCCGCAACTTCTCTCTGTCCTGTCGAATTAAAGAAGGAAAAAATGGTCACTGGGAATGGTGGATTCATGGTGCAGGCACTGAGCAATAACCCTGGTGACAGTTAAAATAAATAAACGAACAAACAAACAAACAAACAAATATTTAAAAAAATGCCTTGGGGGTCTGGCTATAGCGCAGTGGTTTAAGCCCACATGGCTCGAAAGTTCAGGACAGGCATAAAGATCCTGGTTCTTAGCCCCCGGCACCCCACCTGCAGGGGGGTCGCTTCACAAGCAGTGAAGCAGGTCTGCAGGTATCTATCTCTCCCCCTCTCTGTCTTCCCCTCCTTTCTCCATTTCTCTCTGTCCTATCCGGCAACAATGACATCAATAACAACAACAATAATAACCACAACAGTGATAAAAGCAGCAAGGGCAACAACATCAACAAATCAGGCAAAATAGCTCCCTTGCTAGTGCACTGCTTTTCCAGGTTCAAGTCTGACCCCTACTGCATTGAAAGAGGTTTCAGTGCTGTGGTCTCTTTCATTCTCTCTGACTCTCTGCTTCTATCCAAAACAATAAATAAATAAATAAATAGAATGTTTTAATATGATGTGGAAAAATAAGTAAGGGAGCTAGTTCAGCTTATTAGAACATTGTCTTGCATGTCTGAGGCCCCAGAGGCTGCAGGTTCAATCCCCCCCCTCACTTTATGCTGGGGCTGAGTAGCACTCTGTAACTCTCCCCCCTTCCTTGCCTCCCTCCTTCCCTCCCTCTCTTTTTTCCTGTGTCTCCCTCCTCCCTTCTGGCCTCCCCCCCATTCTCACACACCTTCCTCCTCCCAAAATAAATAAAATAATTTCAAGAGGAAATAAGAGAGGGTGGGGGTGGGGAGGCAGCTCAGTGTTATAGCACCAGCCTGGTGCACTGGCCGTCCTGAGTTTGATTCTAGGTGCAGCATAAAACTGCAGGCAGTGATTTAAAAAAGGGCTGAAATGGGCAGGCAGGGAATGCTTTGGGGTGTCACAAAATATCCATTTCCCTGCTGTGAACCTTAATTTTCTTTTCTGGGAACAGTAACATTTCCAATCTTCACTGACTTCACCAGGCTGCTATCTGGAGCTCAGCAGCTGCTGGGAGAGGAGACACTTGGCAAGCTGTGAAGTGCTGTACGCCGTGCTCAGGTCTGTGTGTCTTCGGTTGCCTGAGTCCCATTTGTGCTGAGCTGATCTTCCCAGAGGCACCTCAGCTTTTAGGCTAGAGAACACAAGTCTCCCTGACCCCCTTTCTTTTTTATTATCTGCTCAGCTTTGACTTATGGTGGTATGGGGGACTGAACTTGGGACCTTGAAGCCTTAGGCATTAGAGCCTATTTACATAACCATTATGCTATCTCCCCTCCCCTTTCTTCCCTGATGATGCCCTTTCCTCAAGCTCTACTCTCAGAAACAGTGTGCCTTTTTGGGTGGCTTTGCCCAACAATATTCTCAAGGGTTACTGTGGCATCTCCCACAGCAAAACAACGCCTAGATTAAGGAACCCAACTCCTATCTGGACCCCAGTTCAAGATGATAGCACAGTATTTGGTAGCTTTGGGAAGGAGGGATGGCTGCATGGCTGACTTTGCAGGAATGTGTCCCAGAGGCCACCCATCACATCTCATGAACTGTGAGAAGTGTGGGCTTATTTCTTTCTGAGGTTGTATTCTCAGTTCAACTCCCAGGGAAGCAATCTGCTCATGACTGTCAAGCTAATGGGTACACTCCATCTTATGAGGCCATACTTCTGCAGGGAGTCAGGGAGTGGGGTCCTAGTCAAGGGGGAGGGGTGCATGGAGAATCTCGCACCAGCTGCTGAAACTACAGGCACCACTGCTGCTCACGCTTCATTGATCAGAGGGTGTCTTTGCCACACCCAGTTTCAAGCCCAGGGTAGAGAAGTATAATCTGTCCTTGGGCCTCCCAGAAAGGCAATGAGGAAAGAATAGGGTTGCTCTTGATTTCAACCAGATTGCCCTTACAGCAAACCTGGACCTAGTTATTATCTTGATTTTTCTGTACGAAGTAGGTGAGGAGTACCTCCTCCATTTCATAAGAGGTACATGTGGCTTTTGAACTTGGGGTAGCTTGATGGCAGAGCTCCCACCCACCCCTGTGCCCCACCCCCCGCACCCCATTGTGTACACAGCATGACCAAATTACAAAGCAAGAAACTAGCTGTTTACTCAAAGAAGAATGGCTGCCACTCTGTGTAGCTTTCTAGGAGGGAGACATTACCTCCAGGTGGAGAAATCCAGGAAGCCTTCACTGGGGAGGTGACTACCTCCAAGTCTCTCAAAACAATCCGATTGACTGGCCAGTTTGTCACGGTTCCAACATCAGCCTGTTACTCCTTCTCAGTGGGTGGGTCTTCTTACATCTGGAGAATCATTTATAAAGTCCACACTCTCCCCTGGCAGGAGGCCTCCTGGAGTGAGGGGTAGGCAGGGAGGTAATTCGGAACTGGATTTGACTGAGGACCTTTCCTGAAACAGGCCCTGGGGAGAGCTCCGATGTGGTGGGGTCAATTAAGAAGTGAGTTTTATTGCAGAGTTATTGCAGCCCAACTTCCTTCCTCTGTTCCTCCCTCCCTCCCCCATCTTCCTTCCTCTTTGCCCCTCCTGCCCCCCCCCCCCCCACACAAACTGCTGTTTGCCTAGGGTAGCGCTGAGTGCTGAGTGCTAAGTATTGGGCAGGGGGAGCAGGGTGCCCCATCAGACCCAGTTTCTGACCCAGGAATCTCACTGTGTAATGACAGGAGAGCTAAGCCTTCAGGGCCTGGGGCCTCAGTGTTTTCCTAGAAACTTAAGAAGCCACCACCGATGTGGTGTGGGCAGCGTGATCCTTGAGGGCTGTGAGTAACTGGAGTGAAAGAAAACAAGTTGGAGGCCCTGGAGAGGGAGGAGAAACCCAGGCTGTGGATAAGAAGGGGTAAGGAGCCAGGCCCTCAGCCAGGGCAGCTCCCAGGCTTGAGCAGCAGCTGAACCCCTGTCTGAGTCTTCAACTGGGGTGCACCTGGCAGAGCCACAGCTGTGCTCTTTCCACCTCGGAGTTTGCCTTCTGCCTTTCCCCCACCCCCCACGCCCCTCCGCCCAGGGAGAACTTGAGCTGCTGGCACTGAGGGCTGCCTGCTGCAGGGAGAGGGCTGTACATTCACACTGAGGCCTGGCCGGGCGTTGCCCTTCCCAGACACAGCCAGCTGTGCGGGCCAAGGCGGCTGGCCTGGAGAAGCTGTTATCAAGTTCATGCCCAGGAGGCAAGGAATACACAGCCAGTCTGCTTATCTCAGCCTCAAGACTTTCTTCCCAGTCACGCGCCCTGTCACAGGATCCCAGAGGGTCTCTAGGCCAGTGGTCACAACACTGAAGATGAATCACCACCTAGAAGCTCTTTTAAAATGTGCATTGCCCGGTCTGAGCTCAGAAGACTGAGGACCCAGCTTGGTCCCAGTCTGGCTGTGGATTTTGTGGTTCCTAAGCTCAGAGGGGGTGACCCCCTTGGTTCAGCCAGGCCCTGAGCATTTTTCCTGATGGGCAGCCAGCCTTTTCCTGAGGCAAAATTGACAGTTCTCATTAGGAGAATGGCTCTCAAATCCCACTGAGAGGAGCTGCACAGGCCAGGAATTCTGAGCTCACAGGCCAGGAGAGGGGCTCCACCCTGACTCCCAACCACTCCCTGTGAGGAGCCTTCCCTTGGGGGCAGGGTGGGGCGTTGGGGTGGTCTGTGTCAGCCACAGATGGAGATGCTTGCCCAGGCAGTGGTGACAGCCCACCAGCCAGAATGTCCCCCAGGGCTCAGGTCAGCCCCCTCCTTCCTTCCCACCCCAGCAGCTCCAGCCTGGCTCAGGAGTCCCTGCTTTCTGTAGGAACTGAGGCTCCGGGCATTTCTCTGAGTAAGCACTGGAGCTTCCTTCCTTCCTTCTTTCCTTCCATTAAATATTTTTAATTTACTTATTCAGTTATTTATTTGATAAGACAGAAAGAGAGAGGGAGAGGGAGATAGAAAGATACTTGCAGCACTGCTTCACTGCTTGTGAAAAATCCCCCCTGCAGGTTGGGGACCGGGACCTTGAACCTGGGTCTTTGAGCATGGCAAAATGTGTGCTGTATGGCATAATCCACCACCTGACCCCTTGCTTTTCTCATTTAATGATAAGCAGTTAGTCACACATCATTTAACAATAAGCATTTATAACTTCAGATGCTACTGTGGTCCCCGTAGCCTGTGATAGATGCTTGGAAGTAGTATGTTGTACCATCTAGGTTTGCATCGTATCTTGGCTTACTTCCCATATGTCTACAAAAATAGTGTCTTTACTTTTATCTTGACTGTATAGTTTTCCATAGTGCCAGGGAACTGAGGGCAAAGCCTGACACATCCAAGACTGTGCTCCAGCTTTCCACCATATTGTGTAGCTGAACAACACACTTCTGTTTCCGCATGGCATGGCACTGCATCGCATTGCATGCTGAGGGGTGAGGGAGAGTCAGAACCGGAGGGGCTTTGAACGGTGCTGCCCAGGAGAATCATTGCTAGTCACCCTGGCTACTGAGAACTGGAAGTAAAGCTGGCTGAGTAGAGTTGTACTTCAAATGTCAAGTGTTCCCTTGATTTTGAAGATTACACTTTAAACATGCACATAATTTTAGAATGCTTTATATTTATTACAAGTCGAAACTACAATTTTTTAATATATTAGTTAAATAAAATATATCATTAAAATACATTTTCCTCAGGGTCACTTCATGTTATAGTGTGCAAATATTCAGGTTCAAGCCTCTGGTCTCCACCTGTAGGGTGAAAGCTTCACAAGTGGTGAAGTAGTGTTGCAGGTATCTCTTTCTCTCTTCTTCTGTATCCCCCCCACTCTCAGTTTCTCTCTGTCTCTATCCAATAATGAATAAACAAAAGGTATTTTGGGACCAGGTGTTGGCGCACCTGGTTGAGAGCACATGTTGCAATGCGCAAGGACCCAGGTCAAGCCCCCGGTCCCCACCTGCAGGGGGAAAGCTCTGCGAGTGGTGAAGCAGTGTTGCAGGGGTCTCTCTGTCTCTCGCCCTCTCTATCACCTTCTTCCCTCTCAATTTCTGGCTGTCTCTATCCAGTAAAAAAATAAAGATTTAAAAAATTAACAATAAAAGACATTTTAAGAAATATACTTCCCATGTTTAAAAAAAGATTGGTTATTATTATATTGTTGCCAGAGCACTACTCAGCTCTAGTTTATGGTGGTGCTTGGGATTGAACCTGGTACCTGGAAGCCTCAGGCATGAAAGTGTTTTTGCATAACCACTATGCTGTCCCCTTGGTATTTGTTTGTTTGTTTATTTATTTATTTATTTAGATGGAGAGAGAGAGACTAGAGTACCAACCCATTCTGCCACATATGGTGTCAGTGAGTCATGAGTCACGGATACAAAGAATGAGCCGAATCTGCTGAGTCAGTCCGCTCGCTGACCTGTTTGTATATAGACTTTTGACTTCAAAAATACAGCTACTGGAATGTTGTATTTATTTCTTATTAAATCTTTTTGGTATTATCTCTATATATTGGCTAGAGATAACCAGAAATCCAGAGGGAAGGGGGAGATAGAGAGGGAGAGAGACAGAGAGACACCTGCTGCACTGCTTCACCACTCGCAAAGCTTTCCCACTGCAGGTGGGGACTGAGGACTCAAACCCAGGTCCTTGTGCACTGTAAAATGTGCTCTCAACCAGGTGCGCCACCAGCCGGCCCCTACTGGAATGTGTGAAATGCGGTAGGTTGCTGACATTTTCAGACTGCATGTTTCTGCTAGGCTGTGCTGCTTTGGAACTGTGGAGCCTAGGGAGGGAGCAGGGCAGGCAGATGCAAAGTAGAGCAGATGGGAGACAGGCACAAGGGATGGGGCTGACAGGAACCCTCTGTGCCCATTAGGAGCACTGCACCTCGCCTGAGAGACCTCAGGTCCCACCTCTTCTCTCCCAGGCCTGGGTCTCTTTCTGTGAAGATTCCAGAACCTGTGTTGCCTCCAGAACCAGTGTTGCCTCCAAGATTTCTCTGACTTGCTCCCTGTGCTCTCCCAGCAGCTGTACCTGGCCCAGAGAGAGTAGAGTGGAGTGCATAAATCAAAGTGTGAAATGGAATATCTGTGTCTTTCTTTTAAGGCCCATGTGAGACCCAGTAGGGTGTCAGGACTTGGGGGGAGGGGTTCTAGAGATGAGAGGGTGCTTCAGACTGTGACACCAAGCCTCAAAATGCAAGAATGACTTGCCTAAGACTTTAGGGGCAGGTGCTAATGGCAGAACCCAGAAACTACCTTTGGTTTCCTCAATCTAGAACCAGAGAACCACCCAGAAAGCAGGCTGTTACAGGTAAGTGACTTTTAGGGCTAGACAGATAATAATACCTAGAGGTCACAGGTTCAATCCCTGGTATCACCAAAGCTGAGTAGTGCTCTGGTCCTTCCCTCTATTTCTCATTAAAATAAAATAAATGAGGGTTGGAGGAGATAGCATAGTGGTTATGCAAAGAGATCCTCATGATGCTTGAGACTTCAGAGTCCCAGATTCAACACCCCATACCACCATCAGCTAGAGCTGAGCTGTGCTCTGGTTTAAAAAAGAAAGAAAGAAAGAAAGAAAGAAAGAAAGAAAGAAAGAAAGAAAGAAAGAAAGAGAGAAAATGAAATATGCTTTTAAAAAAACCTACATAAATGACTTTTCTTTTCTTTTTTTCTTTGCTAGTGTCTGTAGAAGGAGCCTTGGCTTTCTCCTGCTCATTTGCAGGGTGTGGGGTGACTTCTCCCTCTCCCCTGAGATGAAAATGGACAGAAAGCCATGTAGGACCCAGGTCTTCATGCAGAGAGAATCCCCAGGCTGGCTCCCTGCCCTAGGCTGCTGGCTTGGAGAAGCTGAAGCCCAGCCCTGAGGCAGTGAGGAGCCAGCAGGTCCCACTCAGCAGAGGGGGTTTTCAGAGATAATATGCAGAGAAGGACAATGGTGAGGGAAGGGAGCTGAGCTCCCACTGCATGTCCGGTCACTCCTGGGGGTTGTGGGAGCTGGGCAGGTTGCCTCTTTCTTTCCCGGCAGCAGCAGCACACACAGTTTTTAATAATTAAGTAACTTTAATTGTCCTGGGAAAGCTGAGCTTGCCTTGGGGCACACTGCACAAACTCATAATTAATGTTACCAAGAGAGATTAGCAAAGGGAGAACTGAAAAATGATTCACTTTTTCAAAAGCACTTCACTGCTAAGCCTTATTATCCATAGTTTAGAAACTCATTTATCTGCATTGAGGAGAAAAACAAAACAAAACAAAGAAACCGAGACCCAGAAATGAATGCACATGAAATCAAAAGCTCCAGGCATTTGTAGCCTGGTTTAAGAATGTCACAGGGCAGGAGTCGGGAGGTAACACAGCGGGTTAAACGCAGGTGGGGCAAAGCACAAGGACCAGCACAAGGATCCCAGTCCAGCACACACACACCCCGGCTCCCCACCTGCAGGGGAGTCGCTTCACAGGTGGTGAAGCAGGTCTGCAGGCATCTTTCTCTCCCCCTCTGTCTTCCCCTCCTCTCTCCATTTCTCTCTGTCCTATCCAACAACAGCAACATCAATAACAACAATAATAATAACTACAACAATAAAACAGCAAGGGCAACAAAAGGGAATAAATAAATAAATATTAAAAAAGAATGTCACAGGGCAAAATGTTCCCATTTATTGATGCTATTGTGGTAATGTGGAGAAATTTAACACAGGACTATATTAATAAGTAGCTATTACATCAGCTCAAGCTTCTTATAGCTAGCCTAGTTTGCTTAGAAAAGACCTCAATTTTAACCTTTTTTTTTTTTTAAAGAATGGTTTTCGAGTCTGCAAGGATGTTGTTGTCAAGGAGGGTAACAGCCGTGGCTTCCCGTGCTTTGGCAGAAACTCAGATGCGTGGCCTTCTGGCCAAGTGTCCACTAGACTTTGACATTGCTGGAGCTTTCGTTGTATCTCTGGAGGTTGCAACATTCTGTAAGTTTGCTGTGGCTAAACCCAAAAAGAGGTCATATGCAGATGTCTACAGAAATTATGATTCCATGAAAGATTTGTTTTTAATTTTTTTAAATTTATTGGATAGTAACAGCCAGAAGTGGAGAGGGAATGGAATGATAGAGAGAAAGAGAGACAGAGAAATGCCTGTAACACTGCTTCACCACTTGCAAAGCTTTCCCGATGTAGGGACCAGGGGCTTGAACTCGGGTCCTTGTGCACTGTAACATGTGCACTTAACCTGGTGTGCCACCACCCGGCCCCTCCATGAAAGATTTTTGAGGAGATGGGGAAGGTGGGTAGCTTTTAGAGTTCAAAATGATTCTGGAGGGTAAAGAATTTTTCGGTTGACATCAAGGAAGTTTGTCAGTGATTCTGAACTATGAAGCATGAATACTTAATAAGAAATATTTCACTCGGTAAATAAACATCAACAAGTACTAAAAAAAGAAGCAGCAGCAGAAGAAGAAGTTTTCCTTCCCCCGCTCCCAAATGGGTGCTGGTGGGGTGCCCACATGTAAGTGGTGGATAAATGTTAGATGGGTGAATAATAAATGAGCAATGCACACCCAGAAGGAAAGTTGTCTGCCTGACTGGGGAGACAGCATGATGGGCATGCACAAGTCCCTCATGCCTGAGGCTCTGAGGTCAAGGTTCAATCCCCAGCACCACCATAAGCCAGAGCTGACCAGTGTTCTGGTATAAAGTAAAAAACAAACAAACAAACAACAAGATAGCTCTGTGCCTGCAGGGAACATCGCTACAGTGTGAAGGACAAGACCAGCTCCTGCTGGGAGTGAGGTTTGTGACACTGAAGAGAAAAATAAGGGAAAGCAGGGGCTGGGAGATAGCTCATGAGCTAGAGTGCACACTTTCATGAGGACCCAGGTTTGAGCCCCTGGCCACTACAGAGGAACACTGTACAAAGGAGAAGCATGACTGACACAGAGCTGCTGCAATGCCCCTCCTTCTCTCTCCATCTTTCCCTCTTTCTTTGTCTTTTACCCTCTATCTATAATGACCCTGGAGAAAAAGATAAGAGTCCACTGGAGGTGATGGAAATACACAGGCATGAAGCCTCAGTAAGCTTTGACAATAAAAAAATCTCAGCATAAAAATAAATTAAAAGAAGAAAAAAGAAGGGAAAGAGTGACAGTGCTGATAAAGATGGGGGAGAGGGAAGAGAGAAAGAAGTCATGAAAATTAGAACTGGGTGTACAGGTTTAAAGAAAAACAGGGTTGGGAGTTGGCGGTAGCGCAGCGGGTTAAGTGCATGTGGCGCAAAGCCCAAGGACCGGCATAAGGATCCTGGTTCGAGCCCCCGGCTCCCCACCTGCAGGGGAGTCGCTTCACAGGCGGTGAAGCAGGTCTGCAGGTGTCTGTCTTTCTGTCCCCATCTGTCTTCCCCTCCTCTCTCCATTTCTCTCTGTCCTATCCAACAACAACGACATCAATAATAACTACAACAATAAAACAACAAGGGCAATAAAAGGGAATAAATAAATATAAAAAAAAACAGGGTTAAGGGGAGCACAGAACTCAGGATCTCTTGTGACCCTGATGGGATGTTAGTTCCACAAATAGTACATGGTTACTTCCCCCAAACTCTGCTTGCGTTTTCTTACTGAGTGCTAGCTAGTGGCTCCACAGCACTGCCACACATTCTTCCATCCACACCACGAACATGTAATGCCTAAAGCGACTGGTGTCCCAAGCACCATCATGGCTGACTGAATGGCTGCTACTTCCAAGTGCCATTTTGCTCGGGATGCAGTGGAAGTAGCTGCAGTGCAGGCGGGAGACTGGCTGTAAAGCTAGACTTACATCCCTTCTCTCTGTGCCTCAGGTCTCATCTGTAAGGTGGTAAGCTCACCTGAGGTCAGATGGAGGGTAAAGAGGGCAGCTCCTCAATGACAGGAGAGTGAGAGAGATAGTAGGGATTCCTGGGGTCCCTTTTCCGGGTAGCTGTGGGGAGACTTCCTGATGGAAGACTTTTTTCTTTCCTTTAATTTTTTATAGCCAC
This sequence comes from Erinaceus europaeus, assembly GCF_950295315.1. Lineage (NCBI taxonomy): Eukaryota > Metazoa > Chordata > Mammalia > Eulipotyphla > Erinaceidae > Erinaceus > Erinaceus europaeus. The sequence goes on from NC_080170.1 coordinate 103,828,045, forward strand.
CAGGGTTATCGCTGGGACTTGGTGCTGCCACTCCTGGTGGCCATTTTCTTTCCTCTTCCTCCTCCTTCTCCTCCTCCTCTAACCGCCTCCCCCAGCACACACACACAGACACACACAGACACACACACACACACACACACACACACACACACACACACACACGGACAGAAGGCTTAAACCTGATTCTTTCCCACTGCAATGTGTGCACTTGAGTAGGTGTGCCTCTCCTCTCCTGTCCCTTCTTTCCTTTTGACTTCCCTGCAGCCTTGGTGTCTGGGGAACTATTCTTCCAATATGACTGCCAAACAGAGCTCAGATGGCCTTTCCTCTCTGGTCCCAGAGTGGGAACTGTCCAATGCAGTCACATGCCAGTGTCTAGGTCCTTTCCTAAGAGTTTGCAGTTCCCGGATGTCAGTTAATCCCTTCCCAGGGATGCGAGTCATTAATGAGGTGGTTCCCATTCTAGTCCCACTCACAGTGTGGTTTACCTCAGGGTCTCAGCATGTGACCTGACAACTCACAAAGACTGGAAGCTTCTAAGGCATGAAGAAGCAAGGTCATTCCCTCCCTTGCTACCCTTGTGTCTCTTGTTACCACAATAACATTTTTTTTGTTGTTGTTGTTGTTTTGTTTTTTCTTACTAGAACTCTGTTAAACTCTGGCTCCTGCTGGTACTGGGATTTGAACCTGGAACTTTTGGTGTCACAAGCCTGAAGACCTTTCTGCATAGCCATTATGCTATCTCCCTAGACCACAGCAAATTGTGTGTATGGGGTGGGCTGGGAAGGGTTGTCACCTGAGGAAGCAGGCTGGCAGAGGCATCATGGGGGCACCCCCCAGAGCTTTCCCCTGGCATGTGGAGACTGAGGCACTGAGCACTGAAGTGGCAGATGTCAGGGACAAACACAGACCTGCAGGGAGGAAGAAGGGAATAGAGGACAGATATGAGGTTTTGCCAGGCTCAGGGGCAATGAATTGGAGTTGCTCTGGGAAACTTGACTAATGGCTCTGGTTGGAGGCAGCATATTCTGGAAAAAAAAAAAAAGACTAGTATTATTAATAACCATAATCTCCAGCCTTTTCCAAACACCGAACATCATGATGTTCTTTCATTATCTCATTTGTTCCACAGAAACTTTCTAGGAGGGCAATCTCGTTATTCCCATTTTGCTGATGAGGAAACTGAGGTTTTCACTAGCAAGGACTTGAGCCGAAATTCTCACTCTTACCCTCTGCCCAGGGAGAGGTTGCCCACAATGGCCCTTACATTTCTTTTGGCTCTTGTGTGCCACTTTGATCAAGGTTTCCATTCTTTTCCAGAAGTGATGCCGGGTTTTGAATTATTATCCTGGAGCTGAGGAAAGACAGACAAGACATTATTGTTCATTCATGCATCTTCCAATCACCAATTCATTGTTTATTGAGCTCACATTTCCTGAGAAGCTGCAACTTGTTGGCAATTGATCAGGATTCCTGACTCTCAATTTTGGGCTAGGTTAGCTGTGAAATATATATATTTTCTGCCACCAGGATTGTCACTTGGGCTCTGTACCTATATAATTCCACTGCTTTCAGTGGAATCACTGTTTTTTTCTAAATCAAGGGTGAAATAGAGAGGACGAAGAGAGACAAAGGGAGAAGGGAAGAAGCCAGGGAGAGTCTGGGCACAGTGGTTATGCAAAAGACTTTCCTGTGCATCTGGAGCAACTCACTGAGTTCTCAGGTTCAGTTCCCAATACCACCACAAGCCAGAGCTGAGCAGTGCACTGGTACAATGGGGGGTGGGGGTGTGGAAGAAAGAACACCACCCACCCACTTGTGAAGCTTCCCCCGTGCAGGTTCTCCTGTGTCGGGACTAGAACTCTAGAGCTCTGCTCTTGCATATGGTAAGGTGTGCACTCTGCTGGGTGAACTATCTTTTGGCTCTGCTTTTTAGATTTTTAATATTTATTTATTTTACTTGATAGGACTGAAAGAAATTGAGAGGGGAGGCAAGATAGGGAGAGAGAAGGAAAGACACTCGCAGCACTGGCTTCACTGGGGGGCTTGAGTCTAGGTCCTTGCACATGGTAATTTGTATGCACAACCAGTTGCACCATTGCCATTATCTCCGAGGTATTTACATAGACTGTGCAGGTCCATGTCAAGCAATCCAAGGTGTAGGAGAAATGGGTAAAGTCAGCCCCTTGCCTCTAATTCATGACACTCTGTCTCAGACACAGAATCCGTTGCTACTTTTTTGTATATCTTTCAGAGAATCTATGTACATATAAACACACACAACCCACTTCCCTCTTTTCAAAATGGTAACAAACTATCCCTCTTACTTCTGTATCTTGCTTTTAAAATTATCAGTGGTGTTAGCTTCATGTCAGAATGCAGACTCATGCCAATGTTTCTAAATGTCTTCGTAGGATTCCATTTTATTTAATCTACACATTTGTTTTCTTTCTTTTTTAAAAAATTTTTCTAATTATTTTTACTTATTTCTTTTTGTTGCCCTTGTTGTTTTATTGTTGTAGTTATTATTGTTGTTATTGGTGTCATCGTTGTTGGATAGGACAGAGAGAAATGTAGAGAGGAGGGGAAGACAGAGAGGGGAAGAGAAAGATAGGCACCTGCAGACCTGCTTCACCGCCTGTGAAGTGACTCCCCTGCAGGTGGGGAGGGAGGAGAGGGGGCTCCAACCGGGATCCTTACACCGGGATCCTTGCGCTTGGTGCAATGTGCACTTAACCCACTGCGCTGCCTCTGACTCCCTACACATTTGCTTTCATTCGTTTATTTCATTTTTCCGGAGCACTGCTCAGCTCTAGCGTAGAGTGGTGATAAGGTCTAAACCTGGGAGCTCTGAAGTCTCAGGTATGAGTGCATTTGCATAACCGTTGTGCTAGCTCCTCAGCCGGTACACATGATTTTTGAAAACCCCGTGTGCAGAGATGGACACTGGGTGGTGGTTTTCACTACATTGTCATTCATGTAGTTTTCTTAACACCCAAGCATGCTAGCACATCTGTAGCACGGAGTAGCCATATGGTGCAAGAGCAGTCTACCCTAATCTGTATCAAGAATTTGGCTTTGGGCAAGAACTACTGCTTCCTTAGGTCTCTCTGTCAAATAGAGACTCTAGGCTCTGCATCTTGTGTCCCTCTCAGCACTTCCAACTATGAACCCCAGAGTCACCCCAAACCTCAGAGGTAGCAGAGCACCCCGCAGAGGGTCAGCCCCAGCTGCAGCTATGGGTTGGGTTGGTGATGTGGTGATGTAATACTGTACTCAGGCAAGTTTGGCCTTGCTCTTCTTTCCTGGGTCCAGCATGATTCAGGGCCAGCAGCGTGGCTTCCCACCAGCAAATGAGCTGCAAGACACCTCTCTTGGCAATGAGCTTAACGAGCACTCTGGCCTCTGGGAATGTCTGATTACTCATCTGTTTTGCAATGGCAGCAAACTCCTGGGTGAGAAGAGGAGGCAGCTAGCGTGGCTTCCTTCCTGAATTAATGACTTAAGTGTTAGGAGTGACTAATCAGTTCAGCATGGAGCAGAACTGGGTGGTCTAGTGGGAGCTGGGGTGGGAGAGATGCAGGTGGTGTGGGGTGTGGAATGGACTTTAACCTATACCACCTTCCGCTGAATGCCTTGGGGTCTCCATGCTCTCCTTTCAAGGGGCAGGATTAGGGTCAGATGTCCCCCTCACAGGTCAGTCTCCCTGGTTTCCCCTTCTCTAAAGCCTGTCAGCCGGCATTACACTGTGGCTGCCCTCCAGGATCAGTTTCTGTGCTGCAGGAGGCTGGATGCAGACAGAAAACCCAGGAGAGAAATCCGTCTCACATGTTGCTCTAGCAGGCACCTGGGGAGAATGGCGAAATTCAACTGTTCCGGGTGGAGGCATAAAGGTGGTGGCACTGGGCTCCGCTTCAGTGTCCCTCTCCCCTTCCCTCAAGCCAAGGTGGGCTCACCCCATAGTCCTGTATTAAAGGGATCCTTTCTTCTGGCTCCCCCCAACCTTGCTTTCCTTTTGAAACTGTCCTGACAGACCCACAGTTGGATGGGGACCCCTTGTCTCTGGAATTTGTACCAGATGTGGACCCCAGCCCTGCCATAGTCAACCAGCAAATTGTCTCCATCTTCCCACAGGCTCTTCTTTCTAGGGTTACATGGTTTAACTCAAGGTTAAAGGGACTCACCATTTAATATGGGGCCTTGTCCACCACAGATGCTCAATTGTTGAATGAATGAAGGAATGAATGGATGGGTGGGTGGAGAGATGGATGGATGAGTGGATTATTTTTATCAAGGGCAATTTCATTTTCTTTTCTTTTCTTTCCAGGGTTATGCCTGCATAATGACTCCATTGCTCCCAGTGGTCCGCCCTCTCTCTCTCCCTCCCTCCCCCTCCCTTTTTCCTCCCCCCTCCCTCCCTCCCTTCCTTCATTCTTTCCTTTCTCCCCTTGTATAGAGGATGATAAATAGAGAGAAGGGAGACACCTGCAACACTGTTCTACTCTTGTGAAGCTTCCCTCCTGCAGGTGAGGACCTGGAGCTTGAAC